>NC_140602.1:70771918-70841918 GCF_057381915.1 Diplotaxodon limnothrissa
CCACAGTGTGTTTTTTGACTTTCGGGTGCTAAAACGAAAGTTTTGATTCTGAAAACTGAAAAAAGAAGAGTAAATCTGTACGTTCTTTGTCAGCTTGGTGAACGTGCTGTGACAGCCTGATGAAGCGTTGCACGTCACACTGAGTCGAATGATTTAAAAACTCCAGGTTTTACTGTAACGCCTCCAATGACACCCCGAGCTCTCAGCTCTGTGCAGAGCACTTCACAACTGTCAAACCAAGAAAACAAAAAGTCCAAATGAGGATTTATTCTTCAGGCAGGAGCAGGCGGCTCTGGCTGCCCGAAAGAGAAACTCCTCGTCCCCCGGGGTCCAGCTCTGGGACCGCTGCTGTTCATTTCACCTCCAATAACAGCAGGATGGAGCAGACAGGCGTCAGTTCAGAGTTTGTTTATCTCGGTTATAATAACAAGCACGCATGCTGTCTGTGCTGGGTGATCATGGCGCCTCAACGCCCTGCTCCCCTGCCACACGCTCGGGTCGGCATAATTTTTGCGTGCTGATATTCAAATTCTTATCAGATTCAGAATCGTGTTTATATATACAGTTCAGCTGTTTAGGAGGGAGATGGCGAGGGGAAAGAAACTGATCCTGTGTCAGGTGGTCCTGGTCTGCAGGCTTCTGTACCATCTGCCAGAAGGCAGCAGGTCAAAGAGTGCAGGTCCTGGATGGAGGGCGATTATTGATGGGGCGTTTCCAGTTCTCTGCTGTGCTGACTCACACTCAGGTGTAGAGCAGGTGTCCGTCCCAAACGTTCCCGATGAACCTGGAAAAACACTGAGATAACTTCCGACTGCAGATGTTGACGGTGTTCTTGTTCTCCACTTAATCTCTAATAACTGAAATCATTTACAGTGTTTCGTGGGAATGACAGCATTACTAACACGTTACTTTTTCAGTAACTAGTAATCTAACTAATTACTATTTCTATCGTTACAACGCCGTTACTGTTACTATCAAGAAAATGCAGACGTGTTACTGTTTGTCAACACACAGACGGGTGAAGCTGTCTTCAGCTTACTGGGAGCTGGGTTTAGTCATGGTAAACCAATCACATGACCATTTAACATTAAATAGGAACTAGACGCTGTGTCAACCCAACCCAAGTGGTTACAAAAGACACACACCTGAGGCCTTGGCTACATTTTTGGGTAAATAGTTCCTCATAACTTTGTTGTTTAAAATTTGTGCATAAGTTTTCAAACTTTAGTAGGATGCACCTCCACCTGCGGGATCTGAAAACACTCACAGCCACATGTTCGGGCTCAGCTGGCTCAGACCGCAGAGCTTCAGGCACACACATTAGTTTTGTAGTTGGTTTGTAGGTTGGAGTAACTGGGCTATAAGCTCTAAAAGCAGCGCAGGTCAGTCTTAAGTGTGTCTGTCATCAGTGGGCGGAGTCCAGGTTGGGCTGAACTTTAACGTAAGGTGTTTGCGTTCAGGATTAACGCGTGATTTCACTAATCTGTAAATGTGACAAGTCAGAGCCGCTCTTTATATTCTCACCTTTCTTCTCACTTTCAGACACATCTCCAGCCACCTCCACCTTTTCTTCATCCACACCGCTGGACCTGTCTAACTCCACCCAAACCATCAGGAGTCCTGGGAACGCTGTCACGGAAAATCTGTCACCTCCAGATGTTTCCCCTGCAGTCACCCACCTATCCCCTTTAAATGGCACAGGTGCTTTTACCATGGACCAGTCAGTCGCCTCGGAGACCTCGTCAGGTGGAGGTGACTCCCTAGTCAGGACGGAGGTGGTCACGTCGTTGTACGAGTCATCGTCCTCCATCGCTAGAAACCAGTCCGAGTCGAGCGGAGATGGAGGCGTGACAGCAACAGACATCATAACTGAGCTACAACCCAAGGACGGATCCACACACCAAACATCTGCAGCACCCTCAGACAGCACCGCCTCAGCTGCACCCACCACCACCACTCCTCCACCGTCTGCATCCAGCACCAGCACATATAGACCACCCAGGTCTCACAGCCAGACCCCGCCCACAGACACAGACTACACCCTTCATCCAAACATCTCAGAGAGTCTGACTCCAGGAGTATTATCAACAGCACCAACAGGTGATGCGGTCCCTGCAAGTAGCACCTCAGCTCCATCAGTCCCACAAACGAGTACAACAAACACCAGCACCACTGGTGCTGTAACCACACCCTCTACGAGCAGCATAACAGCGCCTGCTCCAACCACAGCCACCAAAACCACACCTCCTACAGCCACCAGTAGCACCACCCCTGTCACAACTGCAGAGACTACAGTCGCACCATCAATAACAACACCAGCAACTACACACACAACCATCCCTTTGCCAGCTACAACAGCCAGCTTGACACACACCATCCAACCCTCCACTCGTGCCTCCACTCCCGCTACAACTGCAGCAACCACAGCCACGAACCCGTCTCTAACCACAGCCGTCGATACCACACCTGCCACTGCCAGTACCACCACAACCACAGAGACTGCAGCCACACTATCCATAACAACACCAGCAACTACACCTACATCCATGGCACCATCTCATACCACAGTCACCAAAACCACACCACCCACCACTCCCAGTGATAGTTTCCCAGCTACAACTGCAGATAGTAGAACCACCATGAGATTCATAACAATCTCCGCTACAACCACTCCACCTACGACCGCAACAGCATCTCCTGCTACAACCACCCCACCTACGACTGTAACAGCATCTCCCGCTACAACCACCCCACCTACGACTGTAACAGCATCTCCCGCTACAACCACCCCACCTACGACCGCAACAGCATCTCCCGCTACAACCACCCCACCTACGACTGCAACCGCATCTCCCGCTACAACCACCCCACCTACGACTGTAACAGCATCTCCCGCTACAACCACCCCACCTACGACTGTAACAGCATCTCCCGCTACAACCACCCCACCTACGACCGCAACCGCATCTCCCGCTACAACCACCCCACCTACGACTGTAACAGCATCTCCCGCTACAACCACCCCACCTACGACCGCAACAGCATCTCCCGCTACAACCACCCCACCTACGACTATAACAGCATCTCCCGCTACAACCACCCCACCTACGACCGCAACCGCATCTCCCGCTACAACCACCCCACCTACGACCGCAACAGCATCTCCCGCTACAACCACCCCACCTACGACCGCAACAGCATCTCCCGCTACAACCACCCCACCTACGACTGTAACAGCATCTCCCGCTACAACCACCCCACCTACGACCGCAACAGCATCTCCCGCTACAACCACCCCACCTACGACCGTAACAGCATCTCCCGCTACAACCACCCCACCTACGACCGCAACAGCATCTCCCGCTACAACCACCCCACCTACGACTGCAACAGCATCTCCTGCTACAACCACCCCACCTACGACTGCAACAGCATCTCCTGCTACAACCACCAAAACCACCAAAACCACCACTACCAGCCCCACAGCAACAAGCACCCCCGCTCCAGCAACAAGCATGCTTCACACTACTACGTCCAGAGTCACCTCCACCACACCTGTGAGTACCCCACCTCTGTTTGATGCTGTTATTTTAGAGGACTTCAACATGCGAGCACGCCTGTCTTCATACCTGATTAAAATGGTGTTTAGACGTGTTCAGGATGTTGTGTTGTGTTTGGCGGTAGTTCACGCCGGTTAACTCCAGATCAGTTTTATTCTCCTTGATTTTGATCTTTGACTGTTTGCTGCTTGTATGAAGAAGATCAGTGGGAAACCTGCCAGATGTTGGCAGAGGTTCGGTTTCCTGTGACTGGTGTGGTTCTGGTGCTCCGTGGGAGCGTTGCTTCCAGCTGAAGCAGATGGTTGGGTCTGTGGAGCTGGTGGAGAGCAAATTGAGAGCTCAAAGCCAGTACATACTGAGTGTATGAAAAGACGATCACACTCCTGTGTTACTATGGAAACACAGTATTAATAGTATTATTTTACTCTACCATGTTGACCTGGTAAAGCTCTCCAGACTCTTTTTTATTCTGAAAATCAAAGTCAAATGTAGTCAAGAGGTCGAGTCTCAGAACACGACTTCCGTGTTGAAATGAAGATCGTGTATGAGTAACCTCAAAGTGTGTTTCCTGTTTACCGCTCACTGAGCGACTCCGTCCGTCACTAGAGTGAATCAGCCAGAGTAAATCAGCCAGAGTTTCGGCTGGCTGATTGGGACCCACACCCAGTTTCACACCTTGGCTCAGGCGATTAGAGGATCATCAGGGGGCCTTTTGTCCCTCTGTGGGGGGAAACTCCCACTAGGTTTATATCTGGGACTCTCCACCATTTGACCTTAGAACTGAAGAAGCTTCTCGGATGAGAGGTGAAACGTCTTCAAGCAACTTAAAGAAGTCCAGACGCTTTTCTTTCCAAGCTCCTTTGATCAAGCAGTTCAGACACATTTTATCAGAGGCGATGAAGAAGCATAGACTAATGAATGACTTAATCAGTGGTGGAAATAAAGAGGAGGTGCAGCCTCTGTGTGTGGTTTAAGGTCTGATTTTGCAGTGATGAAGATGAAGAAACGGTGTGCGTGCAACATAAAGCAGACTTTGATGCTGCTCATACATAAATAGAGCGAGCCTCTGGTGTGAGGCTGTTTCCTGATTGGATAACTCAACCCCAACAATAGCCCACTCTGATGGTAGCGATGGAGCTCAGTTTGATGCTAAAGGTTATGGAGAAAGTCCGAGGCGGGCAGGAAGGAAAGCAGGGCGGGGTGTGCAGAACGTGCCTCTGCTCGCTGAGGGAAAGTTTAAAGATCGATGGACCCAGAGAGAAAAGAGTCACACGGGTCCGGGATGCAGGAGAAAGAAGTTCCAGATCATTTCAGCCTCTGGAGCTGATGGAGGAAACCTCCAGCTCCTCTCTGGACCAAAGTACTTCAGCTGAAAGATGTCTGTAACTGTCAGTGTGTCAGAGGAAGCGTGTTTATTACCGAGCGGTCATATTTAAATCAGGGATGCTCAGATGTGCCGCTACATGTTTGATTCTTGGATTCATTTGGGGCGCAAAGACGGTGAGTTACCGGATCATTTATCTACATCCGCTTTCTGTTGTAAGCCAAAGACCAATAAGTAATACGGAGGCAACCTGACAATGGTCTGTGGTGACAGTGGGAAGGAAGAACTCCTTTTAGACAGGAAGAACCCTCCAACAGAATCAGGCTCAGGGGAAATACACAACAGAGTGCTTTGGGCCCTCACTCGTACTCTTTTCATTTCTTAGAGAGTGTAAGCACTACAGAAACAATAAAGTGCCTTATTTTCTGAGAGTGCGATGTTAATAGGGGAACTTTTTACCTCTGTGCAGGCATTTAAACACTCGTGTCACGAGTATGAACCCTTTGGTTTGATCCCAGGAGGAGACAACCTCCTCTGCATTTGCATTGCGAAGGCCATTTGTGTAAAAAAGACATCAGACACCAGGCCTTTGAGTTTCACAAACACCATTTGACCCTGACCCTTCTCTCTGTGACCTCCTGATGCAGGTCCAGACCTCAGAGGGTCCCCGATGCTCCGCAGACCTGAAGGAGATCAGCTCCAGCTCAGACTCCATCGCGGTGCAGGTAACGTCCGCCGGTCTGTCCTGTAACTTCAGTCTGTTCTGCATTCTGGACTCATGGTCCAGTCCTGCCCACTGCAAGTCTGATGGAGAGACCAGCAGCGCCACCATCTGTAATATAACGGGACTGCAACCCGGGACAGTGTATCAGCTGACAGCGGTTTCCAGGAAGGATGGCGAGATTAGCCACGGGACAGTTCAGACAGGTAGGAGCGCACCTGAAGAGTGAAGCTGCAGTTCAGAAGTTAGCACCTGAGTGCTCTGTGTAGCTATTTTAACTTTACCGTCACATTACTTAGAACAAGCTCCGCCCCTTTCTCATGACACCCGTGTACGTGTGCTCCCCATCATGGATAAACCTCCTGCCATTATTGATTATTGATCATATTATGTTTTAGAGCGCGCCAGGTTTTTAAACTTCAAGCAATAAAATCAACATTTCTAAAAATAATACGGTTAAAATATTCAAACTTGTAACTTCCAAGATTCAATATCTCTGGACCTGCTTTACTAACACGTGCATGAAAACAAAAAAATCACCATCAGATTTAGGGAAACATGTTAGTAAATCAGACTGTGCTCACTGCCTGCGTACGGCCAGGTGAAGTTGAAGAGCGCTGCAATGATGTAAGAGAGAAACCTGCACTGCTAAGCCAAGAAAGAAGGAGAACGTCCGGCTGCAGAAACCTTTAAAACACTTTCCTAACTCCAAGGAAGAATCCAGATCAGGGACCGCTTTCCATGGGAGTGATGACTGTTTTAAATAACAGAGAGATAAATAAATCAGGCTGAAATAACGGGCTGCTGAATATTGTTTCCCCTCAAACAGCGACTGTGGCTCCACAATGTTTGGAGTGAAACGAGAAGCAGACAAGAAGAAAACGTGGAGCCGAGGAGGACGTGATCTGTGAGAAGAAGAAGCATTTCGGTGCTTATAATGTTTTGGAAAACTTTAATTAGAGTCTAAAAGGCAATAATAATTATTAGCAGTCGTTTCAAAGACGTGTGCTTCCTTACGATGGACCGGCATCTGTGCACTGTTGGTAAATGAGGCCGATTAATGCTTTGCTTTAATGATTACAAGTGTTTTCCAAAAACATGCCTAAACTAACCCAAACCCTGACCTCCCCCCATCACTGAACTGATCCAGGACCTGCTGCAAACAAACGAAGGAAGTGGCTGAGAGCAGAGGAGGGTGAGGAGGGTGAGGAGGGGATGTTTCTGGAAACAAACACTCAAGATGAGATGAAGACCATTGTTAGAGAGTGTTTCTGTGTTTATCAGGAACTTTCTGGAACGAGCAGCTGCCTCCGAGCTTTCTCTGGTTTTCTCTCAACATTGAAAATGTTCCTGCTCTGTTCATTTTCGTCCCAATTAATACGTTCACATCAGGACGGTGACTGTCAGACTGAAGGCTGGCCGTGAATCACATGGACACGTTTCCTCTGCTGCAGTTTGAAGACCACCGTTCAGGGTAAGGTGGAGTCAGGCGTTGCTTGCTGTGCCTCGGTCCAGTCGTCTCGTAAAAGTCACAGAATCATTTGGATCTTTACAAGTCTGTTGACGTTTCTGGAGCTTCGCAGCTTGTGCTGTGTGGGTCGGACATTTTGTCCTTGGGGTGTTGCCAGCCTTCCAACAGCAAGCAGGGAAGTCTGCTCAAACAGGAAGCCATCACGAAGAACAGGCCAGAGTTCAGGACCGGGGGGGTTGTCCTCATCATCCTGCCCCACCCAGCCTATTTTTTTCAGTTTCCTGTGTGGACTCATGCTGCCTCCGTGAAAACGCTCTCATTCTTTTAGCTGCTCGAACAAGCGTGTGGGCCTCTGCAGCAGCACAGTGTAACAATCACTGCGCCCACGACCACCAACCACATGGGGAATTCACCAAAGCCAGTAGAAGTTCACAATTCTAGATGCCAAAACATAAATATAAACCCGGTCATTAAAAAGGCGTGTTAAACCACTAACATGGTGGCAGGTCATGCTACATGTAGGGTGGTCACCAACAGACTGCACACTATGGAACAAAGCTGATGCTCAGCGGTGCTGACGACTAAACTGAAACTCAGACCCACCTGGATGCAGATGTTTTAGCTGCTTCTCTAAATTGGAAGTCTTTCCTCCTCTGGTTTACAGGATAGTAGTGTTGGCTTTGGGAAATCATTTACCATCTCTTGGTCATCCCTCTGAAACGCACAGTCTTCCCTAGCCGACTCTACCAGAGCTGTTGTGACAGCTGCACTAATCGCCAATTCACGTGTTGTTTTCGATGTTCTTTTGCTCCTTCTTCTTTTTCCTTTGCGTCTTTTTTCTGCAACTAATCCAAACCACAACCCCACCCATGATCCTCGACCACAACCTCCCAGTCCAACTCAAACTCCAAATCTGTCCCCAAACCCACCATAAACCTGTCCCCTTCCATGGTCTTCAACCCGCAATCCAAACTTGTACTCCTTTGAACTCAACCCAAATCTCATTGCCCACCGCAGTCTGTACCAGAAACCCAACCCCAATCCAAACACTACCTCCAACCCTAACCTTAATCCCAGCCTGTCCCTAAACTCAGCCTAGACCTTTCTCCAAGCAGGAGCCACAGCCTGATCCAATCTAAAGTGTTTCTGAATGAACAGCAACAGATACACCAGAACCAAACCAAACCCCCTGAAATCTGCTGCTACAGTTCAGTGTCTTAGTTTTAAAAAACTTTGATTATCCAAATATTAATTAATGGAAAACAAAAGCGCTGTAAAATGTCATTTCAAAATAAAATGTCCTGTTTTCAGTGTGGGTATACACTGAGTGTCCTCTCCTGTTTCAGACCCAGTTGGCCCAGCTCATCTGGACCTCCAGCTGGGCCCAGCTCAACCTCATCATAAAAGCCTGTTTATGGTTCTAAGCGGCTCGGCTCTGACGGTGTCCTGGACTCAGCCTACCGGTCGTGTGGACTGGTACGATGTGACTCTGGAGGACACGAGCTCCGGATCCCGGCGCAGGACCAGAATCAAGGGCTCTGCAGCCTCCCAAACCGGGTTCACCTCCCTGATTCCCGGGACTCTGTACAAAGTCAGTGTGGTAGCTTCAGCTGGGAACAAGAGCGCCTCACCTGTCCACGCAATGACAGCTACAGGTGAGCTACAACACCTGCAGAATCTTCTCACGTTCAAGTTTTATTATTGTACAGGTAGCAACAGCACATCACTACCAGCAATGAAATTCTTACACTCAGAGGGATATGTTGCTCTGGAACATGATTAGAATGCACCTGATTGGCTGAGAGCTTATCACATGATCAATAATAATAAAAACATAGAGCTTTAAAAAGGAATAAAACTAAAACTGTTCCAGAGCAACTCATTCAGCGTGAAAGTGGTTTAAAAAGAAAAACAGTGACCATCACAGTGGTGTCAATACCCTCTGATCTCTCCACCACCCCTCTCTCCCTGCCTCAGCTCCCTCCTCAGTGGACGGCCTGCAGGTGGCGTCCTCTTCCTCACACAGCCTCGGGGTGACTTGGTGGATCGGCTCGGGTCGCACGGAGAACCTCAGGGTTCTGCTGAGGGATCGGGCTGGTGTTCTGCTGAAGAACATCACTCTGAAGAACAGCAGCACCTCGGCAGAGCTGGATGGTCTGCACCCAGGGACCCCGTACACCATCACCGTGGTAACAGAAGCAGTCGGCCTTCAGAGCTCCGCCTCGACAGCATCCGTCACAGGTAGCGAAAGCACTGACCCGTGTTTGAATCTGAAGTAATCTGAGTACATGAGTGTTTCTAAAATACCAAAACACTCGATGGACGTGTGAACTGTGAATTTAGAGATTCGCCCTCATGTCCAGGTCTCTGAACCTTCATCCACTTTCTTCCTGCGTCTTAAAAAGCGGTTTGATGCTGTAGACGATGAAACAAAGATATGGAGTTAGCGGATTTCAGGTCAGGGACTCATCTGCAGAACAGATTATACTTCACCATGCCATCTAAAAATACCCATAAACTGGGAAATACAAATAACCTGCATTAAAAACACTGAGCTCAAAGCTCACCTACATCTGAGTGTGGTTATCCCCAGAACACCTCCACAAACTCCTCCGATCATCAGCAGGGAGCAAAAGGCGTTCACCTGGAGAGACCCGACAAGCACGTGTTAGTAAAACAACACCCGCAGACAGATGTGAGCTACGATGTCTTCAGAGCTCCAATCAGCAGGAAGCTGCAGCAGGGATACAGGAAGTCACGGCTAAAATGAGCTTGAGGAGACAACCTTTCGTCTGTTTCTCAACCTTTCAACCAGACATGGACGTAAAATGACGTCTTTTCAGAGTTCACGACTGACCAATCAGAATTAACCGTCTGAGGTCATCATTGCTGACCCTAACCCCACCCGCACTTTGCAGCATCGGGTTTGAGTCCCAAATATCTGTGGAGGCATCTACAATGTGAACATCGCTGCGTTTTATTTCTTATTCCGCAGAGTTTAACAGCGTCGTTAAATATCTTTGTTGTTTACAGTCCACAACGTGACCTCGGTCATCTGTTTTTCTGGTTCAGACTTTAATGCGTTGAAGTGGCAGTGAATCCACTCAGCGAGGCTGCGTCCTGCTGTGTCATCTTAAATGAGTCACGTGTTTGTCGGACAGCCGACCAGCTGTGAGATTTGCAACCGATGGACTTTACCTCGGCGTTGTTAGCCTGTAAAATAGTTTCAAATATTTCTGTCAGCATGAAGTTAATGAAGTTGTCTTCATTCCTCTGAGCGTTCGAGTTTCGGCGTGAAGATAAAAACTGGATCTTCGTCGTCCTGCGGCTCTGTTTTTCTTTCCAGCAGCAGCGGCGTTTCCGGGATATTTCAGACCTTTCTCCCTCACGCCCTTTCTCTGTCTACAGCTGCTCACCTCACCCAGCCTCTTCATCGCTTCAGTAAATCTGTTCACACGTGGCACAGACTCTCCACCCACACCACATTACATAAACGCCCATTAATCATTGTATTGAAACACTGCTGCTGTTTCCAGGTGAACACATGAGACAGCTGGTAAAGTTCAGGTGAAACAGGAAGAAGAGGAGAAAACTGTACAAACATGAGTCTAACGTGGGTCCTCCTCCTTTTCTTCAGCCCCAGCACCAGTGTCACGTCTCGTCCTCGAAAACAACGGCAGCTCAGACCACCTGCGAGCCTCCTGGCTCCCACCTAAAGGAGGGGTGGAATCCTACCTGGTGACCCTGAAGGCTCCAGGATCCGACCCTCAGCTACGCCACCTTCTCCCCAACATCACCCAAGTGGAGTTTGAGGGCCTGACCCCTGGGCGTAGCTACGAGGTGTCAGTCAGTTCCTCAGCAGGCAGTCAGAGCACCGAGAGCAGGAGCACAGCGAGGACAGGTGAGTTCAGCTCAGAGAGCAGGTACAGAGGGAGTTACAGGTACATGCCGTCGCGTCAGGTGGAGGTAAGAACGCTGGACCACAGACTCAGACGCCCTCTGCTGGGGGGTCTGTGTTGTTTTTATTGCTTTTAATTTCCCCGTCTGTCTTATGCTGTTTCAGTACCTGACCAGGTGTCAGCGCTCTCTATGTCGGCTGATGCTCGAACACTGTGGCTCCGCTGGCTGCCCCCCAGAGGCGACTGGGAGAACTACAGCGTCATCCTGAAGAACGGCTCGGTGGTTCTGGCAAATGAGACCGTCAGTAAGGCAAGCAGGCAGCACGCCTTCTCCGTCCTCAGCCTGGTCCCCGGACGACTCTACAGTGCAGAGGTCACAGTTCACAGTGGCGTTCTGAGCAACACAGCACGCTGCAGCAGTCAGCTGGGTCAGTTCACTTGAAGTCTGAACTTCCAAAATGAGTCGGTATCAGTGTTGTTGACCCTACCCCTTCCTCTCTGCAGCGCCGTGGCCCGTGCAGCAGCTGCTCGTACGCCAGGCTGACGAAACCTCACTGAGCGTCCGGTGGAGTCGGCCGCCCGGACAATGGGACGGCTTCACCGTGCTCCTCAGGTGGGCAACCGCTGCTGCCACCATTGTAGATCAGAGAGTCCTCGGCTGGGAGGCCAAAGAGTGCACTTTCAACAGCATCACGCCTGGGGGCCAGTACATCATTACCGTGACAACCAACAGCGGTAACCTGAGCAGTTCCGCCTCTGTGACGGCACGGACCAGTACGTCACAGCGACGATGACGATGCCACGATTGTAGTATCAATGAAGCATTATTGTTGTTCCTGTTGTAATGCGTTTCCTTTCTCCACCCCCTCAGCTCCGGCTCAGGTCAGTGGGCTGCGGCTCTCCAACCTCGGCAGCACCGACAGTCTGCAGGCGCGGTGGGCACCGGCTTCCGGATATCTGGACTCCTACCAAGTCTTGCTGGTTCACGACAGCAGCGTCATCAAGAATGAGAGCGTGATGGCCAACATCAGCAGCCTCAGCTTCCAGGCCCTGAGACCGGGCGCCCTGTACCGCGTGGTGGTGACCACGGTCAGAGTGGGACACATCTCCAGACAGACGGTGTCCGAGGGACGCACAGGTAAGAAACGCCAGCAGTCGTTTCAGGAACAACACGAGGGTGGAGTCGAGCTGCAGCTTAAACAAAGTGCTCACGCCGTGGGAGATTTATCAGCATGAAGGCTGTACCAGTGAGTCACACCTGACAGCAATGAGAACAGCTCGTTTATTTCTGGTAACCCTGAATTAACCTGAGGAATTAAAACATAACCCAGCTAAACAAACTGTGCCAGTGTTGTCATTAACACTGCTAATTGTTAACAGCATTTATCAGTCATATAACTGGACAGAAGTTAATGCGCATCAAGTCTTTCAGAAATAAAAACAGGTGTATATGTGACGTAATAATAGTATAATTGATCATAATAAGATCAATAATACCATTGATTATGTATTGACTCTGTGTATTTCAGACACATTCTTACTTTGTGTGCTTGTTGAACTGAGAGCAGGATATTAGTGAAAAGCAGGAATTTGTGAGGAATTTTCAGGAAGCGCTGATGACAGAGAGACTTCCCGTCAGGGCGGAGCTTCATTGTTCTTCACCAGTGCCGGCAGCCGTTGTATAACTTGCAGAGGACTTTATGAAGATCACAGAACATACAGAGCGTGCAGAGTAGTCACGATTTCATCTTTGAAACGGATCAAAATAAACAGCAGGAAACATGCTCATCCACTTTGATCCAGGTGGCTCGGAGAATGAATGTGTGAGTGGTTGTTACAAAAGAGAGTGCTGGTGTGAATGAGGCGCCTCTGGGAGAAGAGAGGCGCCGTGTAAGGATCAGTCGCTCACTTTGATGATATCAGGAGCGAGAGGTCATCTGCGTTTTAATTTTTTTTTTTTTTTTTTTTTTTTTTTTTTTTCTAAATGACATCAGAAACAGCAGTATGCGACATTACGTGATGGCAGAGCTTCAGTTCATCCTTTGTCATTTTTTTTTTTTTTTTTTTTTTTTTTTAATAAATAGGACAGGGGGAATGAATGAGAGAGAGAGGGGGAGAGAAAGAAAGAAAACCAAAGGGGAGAAGAGACGGTGAGAAGGGGGGGGAAGAGAGACAAAAAAAACAAAAAAAAAAAACAAAAAAAAACAAAAAAACAAAAAAAACAAACAAAAAAAAAAAAAAAACTCCTGGGTCACCTGTATGGAGAAAAAACAAACAAACAAACAAACAAACAGAGGAGACAGCAAACAACAAAGAGCAACATAATAATAGAGAAAACAAAGCACCATCACAATAAACTAGCTAGTCATAGATATCAGTATTTACTAAGTAATAAACGATATTGTGCAGCACGCAAGATAGACAGCGCACAGTGTGCTTTGAGGCAGCAGCCAAGAAAGCTTTAGTCCGCGTCTGTGAATACCCATGTGTGCATACCTGTGTGGATCAGCATGCTTGCATTCCAAAGGTTTCTCCATGTAATGATCTGCTAGGGAGTGTGGGGGGGCCTCAGCCCCGTCCTCCAGGGTGTGAAGCGGGTATGGAGGAGATCAAAACTCCAGACATCCAGAGGCCCCCAGAACACAAGAGACCATGGAAGACCAACAGAGGGGCAGCCGCGCCACTGTTCCAGTAAGAGCTGAGGAGAGTCCCAGATGAGGGCTCACTCAGCAGCCTCGGAGCAGAAGCCAGGGGGGGTTGCAGTGACGCGCCCGTGAGCTCCGCCGGCCCCCAGCTGCGCCTGAGTGACCGAGCCCTAGGCCGAGAGGCCGGGGGCACCCCACCTCCAAAGGGGGCCCGAGCGAGCCCCAGGCCCCAGGCCCCGACAAGCGGCCGCCAAGGAGTGAGCCGGTGTGTACCCGGACGCCCACCCCCAGACACAAAGAACCACCAACACACCGACACCTGAGGGAGTCCGCCACCGGCAGGGGAAGTGGTGGTGGGTGGAGATAGGCCTCCAAACCTTGGAGGGCCTGAGGTGTCCCCAGAGAGGTGGCGTCTGATACCCAACCTGACATATAGACACAGACATACAGGCACACACAGACACAAACATCCATTCCCACCCTCATGCTCTCATATGCACTCACTCCACACTCAACCAACGTGGAGACAGACATAAAGAGACGCTGTACACACAATCACACTCCCCAAGCGTACTCTACAATCCGGGTCTAGGTACCCTTGCCCCTGGAGGGGGGAATTGCACCCAGACCCAGGTGGTGTTACCCTTTTCCCTGCGGTGGGGAGAGGCAGACCACCCCGACTCCGCAGCAGCAGGGAGGCCCCACACCCCAGACCGCAGCCGGACGGCCAACTCCTCCTACTAGCCCTCCCGCTCCAGCAGGCCGCAGAGAATGGGGGTGGGAGAAGACTCCAAACCTCCCTCCACCCGCTCATTGTAGTGTTGATGCATATGTGTTCTAAGGTGCAATTAAAACCCAGGAGGGCATGGAGCTACCTGCCAAGGAGCAGCAGGTAAGCGCATAGTCCCTCCTGCTAACCCTCAATGACTAAGTGTATTTAAAATTGAGAGGTGGGCAACGACGTCAGGGGTGAGGTATACACCCTGATGGTGATTTGGACTCCGTGATTGTGCCCACCCCCAAGATCCTATATGTATGTGTAATGAGAGTGTGAATAATGTGAATGTCTAAGTTGTGGGATAAAATTGAGGCAGAGGCAGCCAGAAGGGGACAGGGGGGGGGGTAGCCTCCTCTGCACCCTGGTGACATACCCCTACTCCAAGGCCCTGCATGTGTGGGTGGTTGTGGAGGAGCGGGAAGAGGGAGGCAGCTGGAGATGGGGAGGGAAGGAAGGGAGGGGCAGGTAACCCCTCCCTGGGGCCAGCTCCCCCGCTGACCCCAGTAGGCACTCCCACCCTCCGCGACCCGCCAGGGAAGGGGGGCCCAGGCCCATCAGACCGGGGCCCAGTGCAGTAGCGCCCCCCGGCTCCACAGAGCCCTGGACAGTCCACCCAACCCCACCACAGAGAAAACTGCACCCACCCCACCAACCACACATCTTCCAGACTACATAAGACGGTAAACGCCCAGGCTGAGATCTTCCTCCACCTCTCCTGTATCTCCCCCTCCTGCAGAGAGTTCCTGAGAGAAGAAAGCTCCTGCCAGATGTGACCATCCCCCCCACCAGTTGAAGAGCCCCCCAGGCGGCTCGATGCACCGGCGGCACCCTGCTCCAGGGCCGGGCCCCCATGCACCCACCCGCCCACAACCCCGGCAACACACCAACCAGGACCCGAGCCCCCGAGGCCCGGCCCGGGCCCCCGCCCAGAGACGGAGCACCCCCAGAACCTCACGCCCAACCCGGACCCACCCAGGGGCAGCCAGGTTGCCAGGTCAGTAACCCACGTCCGTCAGCACAGACCCTCCCCTAGCCCCGCTGCACGCAGCCGCGAGGAAACAGTCACCTGAGAGCCAACAGAGCCCTCAACCGGACGTGACCGCTACCCCGGGTTGAGCCCCCCAAGGAAGATGCCTCCGGGGAACCCCCCGACGCCCTAAGCCTGTCCCTACCCCCTCACCAATCACAACAGTGAAGGCGGGACCAAATTATGACCCCCCACCCCCACTAGGTGATCAAAGGAGCCCAGAGCAATTGATCTGATGTGGTGGCAGAGGCTGTATCAAGACTAATGTAATCTAATAGATAATTTCTATATTGGTTAGAATTAAGATTATTTTTATTTTTCCAGTTCATGAGGACTGTTTTCTTGGCTATGCATAGGGCAGTGAAGATCATATGGGCGATATTCTTTTCTGAAGTGACATTATCTAAGCTGCCCAACAAACACACTAAGGGGGAAGTTGGAATGTTACATTTCAGACACTTTGATAAGTCTTCACATATCTCGCGCCAAAACTTTTGCACTGGTGGACAGAACCAAAGAGCGTGGATGTAATTGTCTGGTGTATTGCCTTGACAGTGTGAGCAGTTGTTGGAAGATGTAAAGCCCATCTTGAACATCCGATGACCTGTATAGTGCACTCTATGAAGTATTTTGTATTGTATTAATTGCAGACTGGGATTTTTAATTAATTTAAAAGTTTTTAAGCAAATCTGAGACCAGAAGTTTTGGTCTAAGTTGACTGATAAATCTGCTTCCCACTTTGCAGTAGGAAGGGATATTGATTCATCTAATTTAGAAAGTGTTCTGTATATTTTAGATAATAATTTGGGGGATTTAAGAGTAAGAAAATGTGCCGCACTTAGTGGTGTTTGTAATTCAACTTGACTGAGGTTAAATTTCTTTTTTACTATGGATTTAATTTGTTGATATTCTAAAAACCTTGTCTTGTTGATCCCATATTGTTCAACTAGTCTGTCAAATGGAATAAATTCTGTTCCCTCTAATATATGTTCTAAGTATTTAATTCCTTTGCAACTCCATTCTGGGAAATTAATCATATTATTGTTTTGTAATATGTCAGGGTTATTCCAGATAGGTGTACGTTTGCATGGGATTAATGAAGACTCCGTTATTTTTAGAAACTCCCACCATGCTGTTAGAGAAAAGCTGATGTTGATACTTTTAAAGCATTCATGTCTTTTGATGTTTGAGCTAATAAATGGTAGGTCTGAAATCTCTAGATCCTTGCATAGTGCCTGTTCAACATCTAGCCAGGGCTCAACTAAGAAGGTATGTTTTAACCATTCTGAGATGAACTGAAGCCTGTTGGCTAAGAAGTATTGGTGAAAATTAGGCAGATCTAATCCTCCTCTATCCTTGGTTCTTTGTAGCGTTTTTAAGCTAATACGCGGGGGTTTATCTTTCCAAAGGAATTTGGAAATATATGAATCCAGAGATCTGAACCAATCTTGTGATGGTTTGTTAGGGATCATCAAAAATAAGTAATTTATTTTTGGCAAGATCATCATTTTTATAGTGGCGACCCTTCCCATGAGTGATATGGGTAAAGATTTCCATCTAGTCAGATCGCCTTCTACTTTCTTTAGAAGTGGGATGTGGTTTAGTTTAGTTAAGTCTGAAAGCTTAGGAGAGATATTAATACCTAAATATTTAATGTTTCCGGATTGCAGTGGGGCAGAGGAAGAATTATGGAAGGAGCAGTTAATGGGGAGAACTGTAGATTTTGGCCAGTTAATTGAATAATCTGAAACTCTTGAAAACCAGTTTATTAAAGTAATTACCTCAGAGAGGTTGGTTTGTGTGTTTTTCAGAAAAAGCAACACATCATCCGCATAGAGACTGATTTTATGTTCTATGTTCTTACATTTTATGCCCTTAATTGTTGTAGCCTGTCTAAATGCTGCTGCTAGAGGTTCGATAAAAATTGCAAAAAGTGAGGGGGAGAGTGGGCATCCCTGTCTGGTGCCCCTCAGGAGACAGAAGCTGGAGGATGTCTGGTCATTTGTTCTGATACGAGCCGTTGGGGAATTGTATAATATTCTTATCCAGTTTATGAAAGAGTTTCCAAAACCAAATTTGTGTAAAGTTGCGAATAAAAATTTCCAGTTAACTCTGTCAAATGCTTTTTCTGCATCTAGAGATAATATTATGGCTTCGATGTTTTTATCGTATGAGTAGTCTATTAAATTAAGTAATCTGCGTTTTAATTTTACTCTGAGATGTTTTTCTAAAGCTTCTGGGTTTGGAGCTCACAGTGTGCAGACATGGTAGAGCATTGCTACATCACAGCATCATGATTCAGTGCTCCCCCCGTGTGATCTCTGCATGCTCTCTGTGCTCCTGTCAGAGTTCTCCACAGGTGCAGGTTTTGTTGAACAGAACAGAATATCTTACCTGTTGTTGTAACAAGTACAAAAAATATAAAGTGCAGTCCCTGCGGTGTCAAAAAGTTTAAATATAATTAGAAGAAGAATAAAAATGAGGTAGAACACATCATTTAATAGGGCTCTCTGCAGAACGCTGCAGCACGGGTTTTAACTGGTAAAAGAACATTTGGGCATATTACTCTGGTTCTGGCCTCCTTACACTGGCTTAAAATTGTACTGAGGATCTATTTCAATTTTTTTTACTGGTTTTTAAATCCTTAACTGCTCTGGCGCCTGTATATTTGCCCTACGTCCCCCCTCGTTCACTCAGCTGAGCAGCTGTTGCTCTCAGGCCCTAACGCTGAAACTTAGAGGAGATCAAGTGTCCTCTACTGTGGCCCCGAAGCTTTGGGATGATCTTCCTCTTCACATCAGGCAGTCTACCTCAGTGGTGGTCTTTAAATCCAGGTTAAAAACTCATTTTTATTCACTGGGCTTAAACTGACACTGTTATCAGTCTTTGTTCTAATGCTCCAGCAGTGGGAACAGCCGTCCCCACGAGTTTGAAGATGTTTTTGAGACTCAAAATGTGCTTTTAGTGTCACAGTTAGGTTATGGTTAGGGTAATCTAAGGTACGAAAACGAGTGTGCTTGTGTGTTTACTCTGACTCCGCCCTCTTCCTACCCCCTCAGTGCCGGCGGCAGTGAGCGATGTCAGGGTCAGCAACAACGGGCGCATGGACTTCCTCAGCGTGTCTTGGAGTCAGGCTGTAGGTGAGGTGGACAGATACCTGGTGACCCTGAGTGACCGGGAGAGGACCATTCACACCCTCACCGTGCCCAAGTCGACCCCGACATGCGTTTTCGACTCGCTGGTGTCTGGACGCCTCTACAACATCTCCATCACTACCTGCAGCGGTCTCTACAAAAATCAGACGTTCATCCAGGAGAGGACACGTATGTACACCACTCACAGCATCGACCAGTCAGAATTTTAAACCATGTTGCAGTAAAGTCGGCACTTTAGAACAATTCATTCAGTTTGTAAGTGTTAAACAGCAAAAATGATACCAACACGTGCTTGTCCAGGTCTATACACACCTGGCTCTGTACCTGCTGCACCCTTTTTGCACAAAACACCGTAAACTCCGGTATCATCAGTCTTGTCTGATTATCCTCCATCAGAGCCGTCGAAGGTCCAGAGCCCCACAGCGACCCACAATGCTTCGGACAGCTACCTGAAGGTGTACTGGCGTCACGCTGCTGGAGACTTCGACCTGTATCAGGTGTTCATCAAGCACAACAACGTCTTCCTGCAAAACAAGACAGTTTCAAAGACGGAGCACAACTGTGTGTTCACCGGCCTGGTGCCCGGCAGACTCTACACAGTGCTAGTGACCACGTGGAGCGGAAAGTACGAAGCCATTGCCTCCACCCATGGCAGCACCTGTGAGTGACCTTTGACCTCAGTCGGGCTCATTAGGAACATGAATGCTGCATCATTCAGCGAGTAAACTAGATGATACATGTCAGGATGCAGTCGAGCTCAGCAGGCGATAGATCGATCGGTGAGAAGGAAAGAAAAACTGTATTTGTTGCCAGATCTGCTGCTGCTCCTCCTCTTTGAGGGACGCTAGCTGAGATGTTTCGGTCCATCTGGGAGGAGACCCCAGACATGCTATGTCCCTCAGCTGGACTTGAAACACCTCTGTGTCCCACGAGAACAGTAGGGGACTGGGCATTTTTGATGATGGGTGGATGGATGATGGGTGGATGGATGGATACATGAATACTTGTTTATATCACGTTCATATGTTTTGCTTGTTACAACATAATAAGATGTGGGAATAAAGCACCAAGTTTCAGATCTGAACCAGGAGGAACAAAGAAACATGTCCCGGTCGTTGTGTCCTTGGGCAAGACACTTCACCCGTTGCCTACTGGTGGTCAGAGGGCCCGGTGGCGCCAGTGTCTGGCAGCCTCGCCTCTGTCAGTGCGCCCCAGGGTGGCTGTGGCTACAATGTAGCTGCCATCACCAGTGTGTGAATGGGTGGATGACAGGTTGTGTAAAGCACTTTGGGGTCCTTAGGGACTAGCAAAGCGCTATACAAATACAGCCATTTATCAGCAGATGTTCTTGTCTCTCAGTATCTCTGCAGGAGTTTTGATATGCTTAAACAGCAGCAACGTCCTTGTTCATTTCAAATTCAAAACAAAGCAAATCTGCTCTCTGAGGCTCCTGGAGACTAACTGTGGGTCATGTCATGTCCATCCTTCAGTCCCGGCGGCAGTGCGTTCCCTGACTCTGGCTAGGCGGGGCACCGAGGACCTGCGGGTGACGTGGATGGCAGCTCCGGGTGACGTGGATCACTACGAAGTGCAGCTGCTGTTCAGCGACATGAAGGTGTTTCCTCCCATCACTCTGGGCAGCGGTGTGAGGGATTGCGTCCTGTCATCACTCACACCTGGGCGGCTTTACAAGATCATAGTTTCCACGTACAGCGGCACCAATCAGAAGGCCCGGTACATAGAGGGTCGCACAGGTCAGAGGTCACAGAGGTCTGCTGCCTCTAAACATCACACCACATAATCCAGCACTCCATGTTCAAAAAGGAAAATCTTGGTAATTTACAGTTTACAAAACATCCTGAAAATCTGTTACGGCTTATTTGTAGAGTCCTGCACTTTGTTGTCAGGTGGACAATGTCTGTGAAGATGTTTGTGAAGTTTCTCAGTCAGCCAGGTCAGTCTAAGGAGCTTGGAAAGAAAAGCGTTGGGAATTGTTTCATCTGAGAAGCTTCTCCAATTCTAAGAGAGTCCCAGATTTTTAAGCCCTATTGTGAGTGTCCCTAAGAGGGTCATGATGTGGGTGACTCACACCTTGGGTCATTTGATCACATGATAGGGTGGGGCAAGGTCTCACAATGGGTTCACCCCAAATCCACACCCGTTTTCACATGTTGGCTCATGAGGTTAGGCAGAGGAGGGGGTCCACGACCCTCGCTTTTCTTTCCAAGCTCCTTAGACTCACGTACACAACATATCAGGGAAGTTAAATGCCTCCTGGTGGCGCTGCAGTTTCTCAGCAGTTGCTCTGGGAACAGTATCTCTACATCTAAATCAGCAGCAGCAGGTAGCTACAATTAACCAGATTACCACTAAGACTTATTACCACCATTATTACCATCATCATTAAACCTTGACGTAAAGAGCAAAAATGCTGTAGATCAAAAGCTCTTTGTCATCTTTCAGTTCCCAGTAAAGTGAAGAACATCCACGTTAGCAACAGTGGAGACAGCAGCAGTCTGATGGTGAGCTGGACTCCTGGTCCGGGCGATGTAGACGGATTCTCCGTGTTTCTGTACAGAGAAAGCCGAAAGTTAAGTACCCGAAGCGTCCTCAAGCACCAGAACGAGGTGACGTTCGGCTCCCTGCAGCCCGGCCAGGTGTACACCATCATGGTTCAGTCTGTGAGTGGAGACCTGGTGAACAACAACACGGTCACAGGGCGCACAGGTTAGAGGACACACCTCTGTACAGTGAATATACACCATGCTGTCGTACAGATTAGCTGGTCCTTACTGCGCTCTGCATCATCCCTGTGTTCCTCAGTCCCCTCTGCAGTGACAGGGCTCCAGGTGGACTCCCACCACACCACCTGTAGTATCCAGGTGAGCTGGCAGGAGGCTCTGGGTGTGGCTGATGGATATGTCCTCCAAGTTCTGGACGACAGAGGCAGCATGGTGAGAAACGTCTCTCAGCCCTTTGGACACACCTGGCAGCAGTTTGACGGCCTCACACCAGGAAAGAAGTATCGAGTGGTGGTCCAGACCACCAGCGGCGGGGTCCACAGTGTTGGGGTCAGCACTGAGGCTCGGACAAGTAAGACTTCCTGTTTCTCACTTTGAATGTGATGGAGGAAAACCTGATGTTTTATACAGTGGGATGCAAAAGTTTGGGCAGCCTTGTTAATGGTCATTATTTTCCTGTATAAATCGTTGGTTGTTACAATAAAAAGTGTCAGTTAAATATATCACATAGGAGATACACACAGTGATATTTGAGAAGTGAAATTAAGTTTATTGGATTTACAGAAAGTGTGCAATAATTGTTTAAACAAAATCAGGCAGGTGCATAAATTTGGAATCTACAAAAAAAGAAATGAAATCAATATTTAGTAGATCCGCCTTTTGCAGAAATTCCAGCCTCTAAACACTTCCTGTAGGTTCCAGTGAGAGTCTGGATTGTGGTTGAAGGTATTTTGGACCATTCCTCTTTACAAAACATCTCTCGTTCATTCAGGTTTGATGGCTTCCGAGCATGGACAGCTCTCTTTAACTCACAGCACAGGTTTTCAATAATATTCAGGTCTGGGCTGAGATGAACGTTCCAGGACGTTGTACTTGTTCCTCTGCATGAATGCTTTAGTGGATTTTGAGCAGTGTCTCGGGTGGTTGAAAGATCCAGCCCCGGCGCAGCTTCAGCTTTGTCACTGATTCGTGGACATTGGTCTCCAGAATCTGCTGATACTGAGTGGAATCCATGTGTCCATCAACTTTGACGAGATTCCCAGTCCCTGCACTGGCCACACAGCCCCACAGCATACCACCATATTTTACTGGAGGCAGCAGGTGTTTTTCTTGCTGTGTTCTTTTCCCTCCATGCATAACGCCCCTTGTTATCCCCAAATAACTCAGTTTTAGTTTCATCAGTCCACAGCACCTTATTCCAGAATGAAGCTGGTTTGTCCAAATGTGCTTTAGCGGCTCTGTTTGTGCTGTGGGTGGAGAAAAGGCTTCCTCTGCATCACTCTGGCATACAGCATCTCCTTGTGTAAAGTGCGCCAAGTGTTTGAACGATGCACAGCGACTCCATCTGCTGCAACATGATGTTGGAGGTCTTTGGTGCAGGTCTGTGGGTCGACTCTGACTGTTCTCACCGTCGCTTCTGTCTATCCGAGATGTTTCTTGGTCTGTCACTTCGAGCCTTAACTTGAACTGAGCCTGTGGTCTTCAATTGTCTCGATATGTTCCTAACTGTGGGAACAGACGGCTTACATCTCTGAGACAGCTTTCTGTGCCCTTCCCCTAAACCATGATGGTGAACAATCTTTGTCTTCAGGTCATCTGTGAGTTGTTTTGAGACCCCAGTGTTGCTACTCAGAGAATATTAAAAGAGGAGGGAAACTTACAATTGACCCCCTTAAATACTCTTTCTCATTATTGGATTCACCTGTGTATGTAGGTCAGGGGTCACTGAGCTTACCGAGCCAATTTGAGTTCCAATAATTAGTTCTACAGGTTTTGGAATCAATAAAATGCCAACGGTGCCCAAATTTATGCACCTGCCTGATTTTGTTTAAACAACTATTGCACACTTTCTGTAAATCCAATAAACTTCATTTCACTTCTCAAATATCACTGTGTGTGTCTCCTATATATATTTAACTGATGTTTTTTATTGTACCAACCAACAATTTATACAGGAAAATAATGACTATTAACAAGGTTGCCCAAACTTTTGCATCCCACTGTACATTTTATAGACAAGTCAGAATATTTTGAGAAAGTATTTAGTTGACAAAACTCCAAAACACAAACTTAACAATGTGGTGTATGCTGTACAGTGTAGCGAGGGATGCTCAGACCTCTACATTGGAGAGACCAAACAGCCACTTCACAAGCGCATGGCACAACATAGAAGAGCCACCTCCACAGGGGATGCCAATGTTCACATTGACAGAGAGGACAGATGGTTTCAAAGAGGAGTAAAAGAAGCCATTTATGTCCACTGTGAGCGACCATCTTTGAACAGAGGCGGTGGTTTACAACACAAACTGTCTGCCATCTATAATCCAGTTTTGAGATCCTTCCCAGACGCCTTAACGCCCACTCACATCCTGGGCCATCTGACCTCAGGAAACCAGGGTTGGGGTCAGGTTTCACAATGAGCTCACCCGAAACCCTGGCTGATTGTGACCCACACCCGTTTTCACACCTTGGCTCATGTGATCAGGTAGAGGATCATCAGGGGGTCCTTTGTCCCCCTTTGGGGGTGGGGGGGGGGTACTCCCACAGGGTTTAAATCTGGGACTCTCCACCATTTGACTCTAGAACTGAAGAAGCTTCTCGGATAAGAAGTGAAACGTCTTCAAGCAACTTAAAGACGTCCAGACGCTTTTCTTTCCAAGCCCCTTAGACCAGCGGTCCCCAACCCCCGGGCCTTGGACCGGTACCGGTCCATGAGTCGTTTGGTACCGGGCCGCGAGAGTTGAGGCTCAGGTGTGAAATGTTTGGTTTTCAGGGTTTTTATCAGTTTTCAGTGTTATTTTGTTATCGTTTTTATCGTTTACTCGGCTTTCCTGGGTCTTTTCACGTGTGTTATGAATAAATCTTCTTTTTTTCGGTACCAGTACTAGTTTTATTTTGTTGTATTTATCCGCGACACCTTAAAGGCCGGTCCGTGAAAATATTGTCGGGCATAAACCGGTCCGTGGCGCAAAAAAGGTTGGGGACCGCTGCCTTAGACTATTTAGTTGGAACAATACTGAGAAAGAAGATGAATAACTCACCAGGTTCTGGTGGTTTGACCTAAAATCGATTTACAGTGATGTGTGAGAAACTCTTGATTTCTCTCCTCAAGTACACAGTATGATTGATGAAATTTAGTGAAAGTTAAAAGCTTCCCTCGTCCCTTCTCCTGTAGACCCAGCGGTGGTCACCAATCTGGCCGTCACTGCAAACACCACCACCAGCCTGTCCTTCCACTGGTCGCCACCAGAGGGAGACTTTCAGCTGTATGAAGTTTTTCTGTATGATCGTAATGACCAGCTGCACGAGAAAAAGCGCGTCCAGTCCAACAGTCAGCAGTGTACTTTTCAGGGCCTCAGACCTGGTGCTCCTTACAAGATGTTGATCCAGATCCACAGTGGAGACCAGACCAACCAGACCTCCATCTACACCAGAACAGGTGAGACCAGCTGGTCCTCCAGAGTACACGGTCCTTGACTGGAAATAAAATGTAAAGGATATTATGCCTTCTGTACCCGAAGAGTGGACTTGCAGATTGTATCAGTGATCGTGTTTCTCTTCAGTCCCGTCAGCTGCAGCGTTCCTGAAAGCTAAGAGTGGAAACCAGTCTGACAGTCTTTGGGTAAACTGGGAGCATGGTGGAGGTGATCTAAGTGGATACCAGCTGTATCTCTACAACCCCAACGGTTCTCAGCAGGCCATGCATCAGCTGGGCTCAGAGGCCACAGGGTTCATCTTCTCAGGCCTTGTAGCGGGTCGCCTGTATCGAGCTGAGGTGCTGAGCCAGAGCGGCGGGCTCAGCAACAGGGCGAGCACCCTGGGCCGGACGGGTAAGATGCAGCTTCTGTTAGAGCTCAGATCACCTCAGTATTCCTTGATATTCAGTCAGCAGTTTCAGTGGTTTAGCAAAAGGCATTTTTCCAGTTTTATCAGTGCAGCACACAGTCGCAACATAAAGTAACAAGAGACATTTTAAAACATAAAGTCTAGAAACACGAGGAGCAGAACAGAAGAAATCCTAATTTTAAGCAGAGACACACGAATCGGAATAGTTTCTGATCAGCAACAAATCCTGTCCCTCCTCAGCTCCCAGACCACCTGCCTCCATCTTGTTCAGGGGGGTGACCAACACCTCCCTGGAGATCACATGGAGCGGCCCTGTGGACTCCGACTATGATGACTTTGACCTGCAGTGGACTCCTCGGGACCGGCTGTCCATCATCAATCCGTACCACACCCGGACGTCCAGCAACCGCATCCTGAGGGGGATGTTCCCTGGACGGCTCTACAACTTCAGCCTCCGCACCGTCAGTGGGACCACAGAGCCTGGGGCCACACCTACCTATAGCACACCTATCCGCAAAAGCATCCGCACCAGTAGGTGGCAGCACTTTATGTCAATTCTGATGTGAATTGTCATGTGGTTTCACTCCATTACTTTCGTCTACAGAGCCAGAGAGAGTCCACAGCCTCCACTGTCGCCCTCAGAGTTCCACCTCCATCTCCTGCTCCTGGGTAACCCCGGACACTGATTATGACTCCTACACCATCGAGTGTCTCCACAAGGATTCCCACACACTGATGTACTCCAGACTCGCTGAGCAGGACTCCAACAGCTACATCATCACTGAGCTGGAGCCTCACAAACACTACACAGTCTCTGTGAAGGTCATGTCTGGTGGGAAGCCCAGCGACGAGGCTCAGGACAACGTGGTCACCATGCTTGACCGTAAGAGCGAGTGGAAGTTAACATGTCCTCAGCATGACGGAGGGTGTTTAACATGCTGTCCTCCTGTTGACTCTTGAAGGTCCTCCTGTGCCCCCCTCCGGTACCCGGGTCAGTGAGCAGTCTGCTGTGGTCACCAAGTCCTCCATCTCCTTCCAGTTTAACTGCAGCTGGTTCAGTGACGTTAATGGAGCTGTTAAGTACTTCACTGTAGTGGTGACTGAGTCTGAAGGTGAGCAGCATCCACATAAGGCCAGTTTACTGGAATTCTTCTAATTGGATGATCCTCCTAAAAAGAATCTGTAGTAACTCCTCTTGGATCTCCTTCCTGTTGTTCTGGTCACCTGACTTCACTTGGTGGTATCGGCCTTAAATTGTGTGTTCTGTCATTTTTTTTACCATTCCCTCATACCTCTTCTTTTGGGATAAATAATGGATAATGGGATGGATTATGGAATTATGGATGATGATGAAATAATAATGAGTGCATGTTGACATTAATAATACACAAATGAATAGATGGATAACGGAAACAATAATGGATGGACAGATAATAGGATGCAATAATCTAATCCTGAATCTTCTGGTTTGTTTTTGAAGATGTTAGCCTAATGCAGCTGGAGCAGAAGCACCCACTGCCCTCCTACCTGGACTACAGCTCCAACAGCTCCATCAGGTCCTACCAGACCAGCTATTTCCCCAGCCGATGCACCGAGAGCCCTGACAGCACCACCCAGAGCTTTAACATCAGCTTGGGGACTGGGATGGACTTGCTAGGGGGCACCTGTGATGCCAGAGGCTCAGACCAGGACCCAGAGTCTAGTGGAGAGCTGAACCACTTCTGTGATGGACCCCTGAAGCCAAAGACTGCCTACAGGTACTGAAAAATCCTCTGCATGAATGTCAGGTACTTGACTCCGTGTCCACTTCCTCCAAACTGCAGCACTCCAGGGCGGTAGACTGACCAGAAACCTGGAGCCTTAATGGTTTGTTAGAACCAGCTCATCATCTCTGAAACTTTCAGCCCTGTAGACTTTTTGCTCCAGCGTTACCTCTAAGGTCAGGCGTTCCGTGAATAACCTTAGGGGCATCTGTGTTTGTCTCCAGGATCAGCGTCCGAGCTTTCACTCAGCTGTTTGATGATGATGCAAAGGACTTGAGTGTCTTGTCTCCACTGTTCTCTGACACCTGCCTATCGCAGCCCATCATCACTGAGGCTGGTGAGAACAAACCTTAGCTCGATTAAAATACACCCGAGGTCAAGCTGGGACGAGCAGGTGCAGGTGAAAAATTCAGAAAAGTATCACAGTTGTGTTTCCTCCTGCAGAGCCTCTGAGCGGTGTCATCGAAGGTGTAAGTGCTGGACTCTTCCTCGCTGCTGTGATTGTGGGAATCACTGCTCTGTTTGTCTGCAGGCACAGAACTCGCAAAGTGTGAGTATCAGAGGATGCACCTGTCTGTAAGGTACACCTGCTTATCTTTGTTTAGGTTAAACGGTGCTGCTGTGTTTCCACCAGTGAGGAAGAGAGGCTGGAGGTCAGGATAAATATGAGGAGAGAGAGAGCAGCAGCGGGGAACCAGCTGGGTGTCAGAGGGTAAGTAATCAATAATCAATAATGTTCAGGGATGTTTGCACAGTGACTCACCTTTCATAACACTCTATACAACACATTTGAAATGAAACAGTAAGAGTGCAAACTCTCACCACCGTTGATATGAAATAAAATCATTAGAGTTTTTTACCCAGAAAGTTGATCCTGTTCATCTGGACGTCTTCAGTGGGAGAAATGTTTCATTATCATCAGGTGACTTCTTTAGTCCCAGCTGACTGCAGGTATCAACCTTATAAGCACCTGCACAATGACTGAGTCTAGCACCACTGGTGACCAATGGGCTGTGAGGTCAGTTTATGATCATTAATATGGAAAATGTCACGATCACCGATCTGTGATCATTGATCGATGGCCATGAGTCTCACAGCATTGTAAGATGGTGACCCTTAGGCCCCCTCCTCGATTCAGAGATGGTCTCCACAGGTCTTTTGGAAGGACGATAGTTTCAGTCACTGTGCAAATGTCCTGTTCATAAGGTTGAAACCTGCAGTCAGCTGAGATTGAAGAAGTCACCTGGACGATGATGAAACGTGTCTCCCACTGAAGATGTCCGAATAAACAGAATCAGCTTTCTGGAATTCCCTTACCTGCATGATACACTGATGGACATGCATGTCCTCTAAAATCCACCAGGGGGTGCTGCAGCACCTTCAGCTCCCTTACCTGCTGAAGGTATCACAGGCAGCATCAGAACTGAACTGATACTACAGTCAGAGTACTTTTTGCCTTTGTTTCTGCAGACATGTGATTGCATTGTGACAGCTTGTTTTTTCTTTCAGAGGAGGTTCTGATTAATGCATGTAGTACTGCATGTAGTACTGCATGTAGTACTGCATGTAGTACTGCATGTGTGTACAGATGAAAATGCATCATTAGGTTTAAACTCTGAGGTCTCTCTCTCTCTCTCCCTGCCTTTTGCTCCTCAGCAGCCGTCGAATCTCCAGGTCTGTAATCCCGTTCACACTGCTTCAGGTTCATCTTTGACCTTTTGTGAATTTTTCTGGTTTTAAATGTTTTCTTTTCTCCTGCAGTCCCATTAAGATTGTGAACTTTGAGTCTCACTACAGCAAACTACAGGCTGACTCCAACTACCTGATGTCAGAGGAGTATGAGGTCAGCAATCAATAAAACTAATTTGTTCCTCTTTGAAAGACCCCAGCTTCAGCATATCACATCCCCCAAGAATAAAAAACTTGTGGCAACATTGAGGATTGTGAAGGATGTTAGATCCAGGGTTTATCCTGTCTGTTTTCACTATTTTGACGTTTAAGAGTGTTCAGAGTGGGCCTTTGTTTGTGTTGTGAATCGCTTTTATTTTCTCCCTATCAGGATCTGAAGGACGTCGGTCGTAACCAGCCTCTGGACTCGGCTCTGCTGCCGGAGAACCGGGGAAAGAACCGATACAATAACATCCTGCCCTGTGAGTCAAGAGCCCACAGACACAATAAGAGATCACCGGGTTGTAGAAGGTCTGGGTCTAACTGCCTTTCTCGTATTCAGACGACTCGACGAGGGTCAAGCTGTCCTACGTTGATGACGACCCCTGCTCTGACTACATCAATGCCAGTTACATCCCAGTAAGTCAGTACAGACTTGACATGCACCACACTGGAGACTCCTTCAAAGAGCAGTAAAGAGTGAAAACATAAAAACATGCAGTGCATCTTAGTTTTTACTCAGGTGAGTAGGGCCACCTAATAGCTTCTCCTTCATCGTTACTTCATTTCGCAGCTTGCCAGTCGGTGTTTTTTGGTGACCATACAATGATTGCAACACAAACACACCTGGCTTAGTTAGGACAGGGTTTAATTTTGGTTGGATGTGAAGAAGTCCATTGCAAAGACTGATCTCGATAAAGACTCATTTAGAAGTTAAGAGCAGGATGGGTGAAGACGAGATGATGAAGCTGGTCTCTGAAACCTGAGACAAAGACGATAAAGTGTTTACCGAGGTTAGAGAGCGTGTGAGCAGTAGCATCATTTTCTCATAGACTCCTATGAGTCAGTCACAGGGGTTGTCCGAATTTCGGGGGGTTCACGCTCTCTGTTTTCAGGGTAACAGCTTCCGGCGGGAGTACATCGCCACACAGGGTCCTCTGCCTGGAACTAAAGACGACTTCTGGAAGATGGTTTGGGAGCAGAATGTCCACAATGTGGTGATGGTCACTCAGTGTGTGGAGAAAGGAAGGGTGGGTAGCACAGAGGCAATGATTACAGAAACCATCTTCACAAACTCATCAGCCTGAAACAGTGAGGTTTTCCTCCTCTTCCTCCATCCAGGTGAAATGTGATCACTACTGGCCATTCGATCAGGATCCTCTGTACTACGGAGACCTGATCGTCCAGATGCTGTCAGAATCGGTTCTACCTGAGTGGACGATCAGAGAGTTTAACATCTACAGCGTACGTTTCACTGACAGCTGTCATCTTTGTTACAGAACCGGTTTGAGTGCGAAAGACGGCTCGAACGCTTGTTTCGTTTTATTCTTGAGAAACAAGAAAACGATCCCACCTCAGTTTAATGTGACTGTGCGTTGCAGGAGGAGCAGCTCGGCTTCAGCCGCCTGGTTCGTCAGTTTCACTACACGGTGTGGCCGGACCACGGTGTCCCAGAGACCACTCAGTCCCTCATCCAGTTTGTCCGTACTGTCCGAGACTACGTCAACAGGACTTCGGGATCTGGAGCCACTGTAGTCCACTGCAGGTACCTCATTGTGCCCTTAAAATATCAGCCTCTTCAGAGTGACGAACCACTGAATTCCTAGAATCTCAAACTGTGTGAAGCATCACATGGTCAGATGAGAAGTAATTATAGCTAAACCAACAGAAACCTCATAGTCTGAGAACCCTTATGTTTTTCACCAGTATAACACGCTAATTTGTGTTTGTGGACTAATGTGGACCATCCTGCTCATTAGCTGTGGTCAGTATACGACGTGTTTTTTGACTGGACTTTGGTCTTTTTGTCAGCGCCGGTGTGGGCCGGACGGGGACTTTCATTGTCCTGGATCGAGTGCTGCAGCAACTGGACGCCAAAGACACGGTGGATATCTACAGCGCCGTGTTTGACCTGCGACTCCATCGATCCCACATGGTGCAGACTGAGGTAGGACCAATGCTTCATGGGGGCAAACGTTTGTATGCCGTTATGTGGCATCTATCTCTGCACTTTTAATCGACTCTTCCTTTTCTGTGTGTCAGCCATATTTGTAGTTTGAAAATTGTTTAATCTGGTATGATGACTGAAATTTCACATTTGGGATTTCAGCACTGAAACTGCTGCTGAGAACCTGAATGAGTTCAGACTTATTATTTACATACTTCAATTTGTTTTCATGTCTGATGCTATGAGATGGTCCAGAGATGTCCTCTGAGAGCTTTCCTGAGCTGAGCAAATGTAAATATTAAATATATCAACGGAACCCAAGATCTCCTGTTTACAAGACGGGTTTTTTTCAGTTTGTCCTGACTGGCTAATCTGTGTTTCTAAAACTGGTCCTGACAAACACCTGAAGGCACTCAGTCACAGGTGACTAAAATAATCCCCCAGGCTGAAATGATAGACTCCTGTAATAATCCCATAATCTCTGCTGTCAGACTGAAAATGATATTTTGTAATCTGAGCTCAGGTGTGACTCACCTGCCACCTCTCCACAGGTGCAGTATGCATACCTGCATCAGTGTGTCAGAGACGTTCTCAGAGCCAGGAAGCTACGCAGCGAGCAGGAGGGAATGTACAGGATGTGAGGCGGTGAGTCATTGATAACCTTCATATTATTGATCCTACATATCAGATTACCACCCTCAGATTATGAACACATTATTGACAGATTATTGGTCCTTTTTACGGGGTGGCTGTAGCTCAGGTGGCAGAGCAGATCAGCCACTTACCAGAAGGTCGGTGGTTCAATCCCAGGCTGCTCCAGTCTGCATGCCAAATATCCTTGGGCAAGATACTAACCCCAAGTTGCTCTCCGATGCATCCATCGGAGTGTGAATGTGTGTGAATGTTAGATACTCAGCACTTAAACTTAGAAGAAGTGCCTGTGTGAATGGGTGTGATTGGGTGAATGAATTAGCTGTGTAAAGCGCTTTGAGTGCTCAGACAGAGAACAAAAGCACTATAACCAGTCTGTTTACCATTTAACAGACGTGGAGCCTCAGATTAACATCAGGTTATTGACAGGTTAATGACAGGTTATTGATGGGTTATTGACGGGTTATTTATGGGTTATTGAGAAGTTATTGACGGCTTATTGAGCCGTTATTGACAGGTTAATGACAGATTATTGATGGGTTATTGACAGGTTATTGATGGGTTATTGACAGGTTAATGACAGATTATTGACAGGTTAATGACAGATTATTGATGGGTTATTGACAGGTTAATGACAGGTTATTGATGGGTTATTGACAGGTTAATGACAGGTTATTGATGGGTTATTGACAGGTTAATGACAGATTATTGACAGGTTAATGACAGATTATTGAGCCGTTATTGACAGGTTAATGACAGATTATTGATGGGTTATTGACGGGTTATTTATGGGTTATTGAGAAGTTATTGACGGCTTATTGAGCCGTTATTGACAGGTTAATGACAGATTATTGATGGGTTATTGACAGGTTATTGATGGGTTATTGACAGGTTAATGACAGATTATTGACAGGTTAATGACAGATTATTGATGGGTTATTGACGGGTTATTTATGGGTTATTGAGAAGTTATTGACGGCTTATTGAGCCGTTATTGACAGGTTAATGACAGATTATTGATGGGTTATTGACAGGTTATTGATGGGTTATTGACAGGTTAATGACAGATTATTGACAGGTTAATGACAGATTATTGATGGGTTATTGACGGGTTATTGATGGGTTATTGACAGGTTAATGACAGATTATTGACAGGTTAATGACAGGTTATTGATGGGTTATTGACAGGTTATTGATGGGTTATTGACAGGTTAATGACAGATTATTGACAGGTTAATGACAGGTTATTGATGGGTTATTGACAGGTTAATGACAGATTATTGACAGGTTAATGACAGATTATTGAGCCGTTATTGACAGGTTAATGACAGATTATTGATGGGTTATTGACGGGTTATTTATGGGTTATTGAGAAGTTATTGACGGCTTATTGAGCCGTTATTGACAGGTTAATGACAGATTATTGATGGGTTATTGACAGGTTATTGATGGGTTATTGACAGGTTAATGACAGATTATTGACAGGTTAATGACAGATTATTGATGGGTTATTGACGGGTTATTTATGGGTTATTGAGAAGTTATTGACGGCTTATTGAGCCGTTATTGACAGGTTAATGACAGATTATTGATGGGTTATTGACAGGTTATTGATGGGTTATTGACAGGTTAATGACAGATTATTGACAGGTTAATGACAGATTATTGATGGGTTATTGACAGGTTAATGACAGGTTATTGATGGGTTATTGACAGGTTAATGACAGATTATTGACAGGTTAATGACAGATTATTGAGCCGTTATTGACAGGTTAATGACAGATTATTGATGGGTTATTGACAGGTTATTTACAGGATACAGATGGGTTATTGACGGCTTATAGAGAAGTTATTGACAGGTTACTGACAGGCTATTGACAGCTCATTGACAGGTTATTGACAGGTTAATGACGGCTTATTGAGAAGTTATTGACAGGCTAGTGACAGATTATTGATGGGTTATTGACATCTTATTTATAGGTTATTGACAGGTTGTTGCCGTTTTATGACGATTATTGACAGGTTATTGATGGGTTATTGATGGCTTATTGACAGATTATTAACAGGTTACTGACGGCTTATTGATGGGTTATTGGTCCTTTCCACAGACGCTGACCCTGACCGTAACGATTGTACTGACTGCTGAGCCATTGCTGAGCTCTTCAGAGAGACATGTCCATATATTTTTCTACAGTGTTCGTATGTCACAGAGAAATGTTTATAACTTTAATTTGTTTTAATTTATGTTCAGCTGTGTGATGTCTTTCTGTATAGATTATCTATAGATTATTGGTTGTATCATCTCCTATGTGTTTGATTTGCTGGAATATTGGCTCCAGTTTCTTGGTTGAGTTTCTGTTGTCCTGTTTATATCTCTGTCACAGGTGCTCATACCTGTAAGTTTACCTGTGCTTGTACCTGTAAGTGTACCTGTGCTCGTCTGTATGTGAGCAGCTTATTAAACACACAACACAAAATTATCAGCTCTCTAATTATTCATCCAGAAACTCTATGATAATCTGAGCAGGATTATTTCAGTACAACTGAACTCTGAGCGCAAGAAAAAAAAGAACATAAAGCTTCTAAAACAAAAGATGTTTTTCACTATGAATTATGGGACGAAATCGTCTCCTCTCCTGCTTCAGTGCTTCCTAAAGGAGATCCTATCCGGTCTTTAACTGATGATCTGATAAATCCTGCTTCCCGGTCCAAACTACTCTGCGTTTAATAAGTCTGTTGTGTTTTTAACATGCTTTGTATCTTGTTATACAGGGTGGGCCATTTATATGGATACAGCGTAATAACATGGGAATGGTTGGTGATACTAAAGTCCTGTTTGTGGCACATTAGTATATGTGAGGGGGCAAATGCCTCAAGATGGGCGGTGACCATGGTGACCATTTAGAAGTCGGCCATCTTGGATACAACTTTTGTTTTTTCAATAGGAAGAGGACCATGTGACACATCAAACTTATTGGTAATGTCACAAGAAAACCAATGGTGTGCTTGGTTTCAACATAACTTTATTCTTTCATGAGTTATTTACAAGTTTCTCTTTGTTCACAGCCATTGACATGTCGAAGAGGTTAACACGTGAGGAGTGGATCGAAATTGTGTTGCTATCTGGTGAAAGCAGTTTGTAACTCTGATAGCTCTGCTATCATAATCAATCTCTCAGTCAGAACATGCTATATCATGTTCAGGTGTAAACTAGCGAGCTAACTTCCTGCTAACTTCTAAATCTGTTAAACTTCATAAATCCTTTTCCTTTTTAATGGATGCCTGGATGTTAAACTTAATTGCTACACCTGGTAAAGCAGCCACACTGATCATTTTATTACAGATCCAGGCTTCGTGCCCAGGGTTGGCAAGCCACGGCCATAGCTGGACTGGCCATCGGCATACCAGGCATTTGCTCGGTGGCCCAATTATTATTATTATTATTATTATTTTTGTAACGGTATAAACAATGAAAGGTGGTGGATTGGCCAGATGCTGGCTGGTGTGTAAAAATAACTCAGTTGTTTGGTGGTGGCTATGGCGGTGCTTCCACAGATTCAGTAACATTAGCAAGTGGTGGAGGCCAGCAGGTGGATGAGAGAAAGGGGAGGCAGGAGGAGAGACCCGAGGCAGCCGCCGGTCTGCGTGTCAGGTGAACTGAACTTCAGGTAAGAAGTTATGACCTGCAGTCTATCTGGGTCAGATATAAACCAAGTTTAGGTGGAGTTTATTTTCGTTGCGCTGACTTTTTACAGTCAGTTACAATAACTCGTACTGCGTGCTAGCTAGCATGACGGAGTTTCTATACAGCTGGTTGGGTGCTATGACATTACTGATAGTGAACTTTATTTTATTATAGTGATGTGCGAATCATGAACGAATCGTTCAATACTCGAGAATCACTTTACTGACTCATGAATCATGATTCACAAGCCCAACTGACTCACTGACTCATCCCTGTTGCTGTTAGCAGCAATGTATTAGCTTATAATTAAAATTGTGGAGAAAAACACAACATCCAGTTTCTTAACAAAAAGATTTCTGCTCTGAACTGGAAGAAAAAACCCTGAGTAGAAGCTCACATCAAGACAATAGCTCCTCGGTTCACAGTAGCATCGCTCTGCTAACATGCTAACAGCACATTTGAGCTACTCACCCCCTCCCTCCTGGCTCACAGCTTCTTCTTCTTCTTGGTTGGCAACCAATGTTAAGGCGCATTACCGCCCCCTGGCTCACAGCTCAGTGGACATTTAGATGAGAAAATATATATTTAACACATTTAAGGAAAATACTAATAAAATAAAAATAAACAAAATAAATGTTTATTAAGCAATTTTGATAGGAAATTGCTTAATTTTTAGAAATGTTTTTGCTCTTTTTTGCTCTATAAAATAGTTGTTTTCTTTTAGAATCACTCATCTTAGCAGTAGGATTTACATGAAAAGAGAAACAAATTAAGTTTGAGTGAAAATGTACATTTTTTGCACTCTCTGGTCGACTGACTCAGTGAATCAAATGACTCAAAAACCGATTCACTTTGGTGAGTGACTCATTAAAACTCGATTCAGTAAAAATAATCAAATTTACCATCACTATTTTATTATAAGATTTGTTATTAGAGTTGCCAACAGTCCCGTAAAAATGAAATCGCCCCGCATTCAGAGAAAATATTATGCGTTTCGTGTTGAGCTGAGAAGGAACACAGTTTGTCCCGGACTTCAGCTACAATGAAAAAAGACATAAATGTGTATCTCTGTATTACCAAACATGCCATATTGGCCCAGTTTATTTTTCTTATCATTGCTGTGAGGAGACCATAAATAGCATTTGTATTTTCTGTTGTACAGTTCATTTGCTGTTATGGATAAGAAGTCTTTTTTTGTGTCAAAGTAGCTGATAACTATTCAAATTCAAATTCAAATTCAAATTTTATTTGTCACGTACACAGTCATACACAGTACGATATGTAGTGAAATGCTTGGACAACTGCTCGTGACCTAAAGAAAACAAAAAAAGGAAAAGGCTATGAATAAGATAGGAAATAAATATGAAAAATTAAAAAGGGTAAATTTAACTAGGAAGGAATAAAATATAAATTAAGGTTAAAAATGAAATAACTGTACAACACAAATTAGAATGAAGGGTAAATTTAACTGGGAAATAATAAAATAAAATATATAAATTAAAGTTGAAAATGAAATAACTGTACAACAAAATACACAATAGAACTATATAAGAATGTATGAAGAAATATAAATAAATATATACACAATAACAGCAGCTGTACAAGTATTAACTGGAAATGAAGAATATAGTGACCAGTGTTGTGCGATCCACATTATGTCTTGTGCAGTGCAAATATGCTTAAAGTGATTTAAGTGATGAAGTGAAAACAATGTCCAGAATGTCCAGTGTGTGTGTAAGAACTGTATGTGTGGGTCAGTACTGTGTGGTGGTGTGATTGAGAGACCGTATCGCCTGCGGGAAGAAGCTCCTCCTCAGTCTCTCTGTGTTGGTCTTCAGGGAGCGGAATCGCTTTCCTGACCTCAGCAGAGAGAACAGTCTGTTGTTGGGATGGCTGAGGTCCTTCACCATCTTCCTGGCCTTGGTCCAGCACCGCCTGCTGTAGATTGAGTGCAGGTCAGGGAGCTCGGAGCGGATGGTGCGCTCAGCTGACCGCACAACCCTCTGTAGAGCTCGTCTGTCCTGCATGGTGCTGATAGCTGCCAACATCTGCCAACAAATAATCTATAAAGTTATTCTATACAGTGTGTAACTGTTAATATAGAGCGTTGTTATTAAATTGATTGCTAATGCAATCATACAGCACACTGACTTCTGAGGAAATTTTAAATGGCACTAGTCATCAGAAAGGTTGCCGACCCCTGATTTAGACAGTTTGTAAGTCTCAGTGGTGCCGCAGTGTTTCTTCGACTTTGGGACTTGAAGCGAAGTTTGGACCCGGGCCGGAAACGGCTAATGATTTCAGACTTAAATACTGGAAAGGAAGCACTGAAGCTCCTTTCCTTCAGAGGACGCAAACAGCATTCATGTCCTAACTCAGTCACAGCTTTTACCTTCTGTATCATCAGCTCATCACGGCCAAGGAGGTTTTCGCCTCTTCTCCACTGACACTGCGCTAAAGACGCCAACGTCCTGCAACCACAAGGATCTGGTTCTAGACCCAGCACTGGTGGAGAACAGGGATCTGACAGGAGGAGCTGAGTAAATCCAGATTCCTCTGGAAGGAGATAAACCCAGATTAAAACTCTGCTGAAGCTTCCAAAATAAGACTAAAATTTAAACTTCCCTCTCTGAAGTCGTGCGATTCAAACAGATATCAGCTGAGGATTATTTGATCACCGCTGTTTGATCAATATAGGAAGGTTGATTAGTTATAATAATGTGAAAAAATGGATTCTTCCTGTCCCAGCTTTTCACAATAAAAGCCCAAAATAACAGCAAAGAACCTTGTAAAAAAAATAACAGAAGGATGTTATCTGCTGCAGAGTGTAGACTGAAATAAAAATCTTATTCTACTCGTTACAAAATAGAAGATTTATATCCATGAATATAAAATAAAATATATTTTTTATTCATTAGTCTAAAGATATTCTGCCCATAAGAATATGATGCTAGTGAGACAGAAGATTATAGTTTCCTTATTAAATTAACATTTTAAAATCAGATCAGTTTAATAAAGTAACAGCGTGAGGAATGAAACTGGTTTAATGATTTATCAATAATATTTGAATCATTTCTGATCAGTGGTCTGATTTAGTGACTTTTACAAAATAACTAAATTACATGTAAATAATTCATATAAAAGTTTTATAATAACTGTTACTGTCAGTGAGATCAGAGCAAGCGTGTGATGTTTGTAAAGAGCATGTGACCTTAGTTCAAACCTGGACCTCAGAATGATCAGCAGGATATTGATTACTCTGGTCTGAAGCTCAGGTATGAGGAAGAAGAAACCTCATCTGTGCGAGCACTCATCCTGCCTGTGAGATGTTCCCCCTCAGCGTCACTGGGACTCAAACCCACCATCTCCTGTTTACCACCTGCAGCTCACACCTGAAGCAGGCGAAGAGGAGTCTTGCTGGGCATCGGACAGAACGCAGGTTTAAGGATCTCTGCGTGTCTGAAGAGCGGTTTTGTTCCTGCTTGGTCTTGTTAATCGATCCGTGGTTGTCTCAAAGCAGCCGGCTGAATTCACTGTTGTCTACCAAGGTTTCAGGTCAACCCCCCACCCCCATTAAGCCCACGCTGAACTGCACGTGCTTTTACCTTTGTCCTTATCCAAAGGTCAAAGGTCAGACACTTTCTGTTACAGAGTTATTTCAGGATTTTATGAGAAATTTGTAGGACTTTTGATCACTTACACTGTTATCCTGACATGTGTTTGTGTGTGTCTGTGTGCCATGTTTAGATTGTTGTGAGGACCAGAAATTGGAACACTACTATGCTTGTGGGGACCAAGAGGCCTTATGGGGACAAAGTGCCCGTCCCCACAAGTTTGAAGACATTGTTGAGACTCAGAATGTGGTTTTAGCATCACAGTTAGATTATGGTTAGGTGTGTGTGTTTTGGTAGCTGTGTGTGTGTTTAGTTGCAGTGTGTCTCGGCGTCTGGCGGGGAGAGGCCCCGGCTGTCCCAAGCTCCAGAGGCCGCGCATGCGCCGTGTGGCGGGCTTTCCACATCAAGGCTGTGAAGTGTCGGAAGTTTGTCGGAGTGAGGCCGAACAGAGGACGCTGTGAGTGAACCAAAGAGTGTTTTAAAGGCGAAAAAAGTGTGTGAGGACGCGCGGGGGAAGTCTGCAGAGTACCCCGAAGGCTCGTCGATGGGTTTGAGCCGCTTCCCGCTGGTTAATCGGCGCAGACAGCAGCGTTAGCGGCGGCTGGAAGAAGTTGTAATTGTTTTTTGGCGCTCAGCGGCGAAGAGGAAAGATGGAGGATCTGCGGCTGTAGCCGCGGCTAACGCTAGCTGCCCCAGCGTCTTCTCGGCCCCAATCTGAGCTGCCGAGCGGCCCCAAGGGCGTCCCGCGGTTTGGATGCTCCCATCGGACACGGCGAAGTAGCCCCGTAAGTATGTTTCTTTGTCCCGGGCTGTTTGTTGGATGTTTGTGGGAACGAGCGGGCGGAGTGCGTCGGTGTGTAGCCCCGAGCTAATTAGCTGAAATCACGGTTAGCTTATTGAGCTTAGCTCCGTGCTGCTAGCTGCCATTACACCCACACACCGAAGTTTGTCAGCCCAACAAAGTTCACCGAGAGCGGGGCGAGAGTGGCGCGGCCTCGCGGGGAGAGGCTGTGACCCAGAGAGAAAGAAACACGGGCCATTATCTCACACACACTGTGGTAAAGTAATAAGTCAGTGTTTTCAGCCTCCCCCCGCACGCACGCACGCACACACACACACGCATTCTGAGTGAGTGATTCAAAACAAGGAAGGACAGAAACACAAAGATCAGGCTGCTTTCATTCAGTCAGTGATCGATTAATCAATCGGTGCCAGTTTCATCTTATCATCTGTCAGTTATTTTATTGATTAATCAGTCAGCTGCTCCAGAGACCTTCCTTCAAAAATCAGTGTGCTCTATAAGGGAACCGTTTAAACTCTTCTGGCAGGAAATTATCTTCGTTATTTATTGATAAACAGGCTAATAATTATCTGAACGACTGAGTCAAAGGATCTGTGGGGGTTTGGAATATTGATTAGCTGATTATTATAGGTTATTGAGATTTCTTATATTGATCGATCAACTCTAGGATGTCGACATTTACAATCCTCGTTCCTCAGTTTATTTTATTTTATCTTCCTCATCTATAGCTTAATTTAACATCAAACCCATCAGACTGACAGGGTTGGGTGAAATCAGTCAGATCAATATCAGCCAGTCTTAGTATTTTCTAATCAGTAAAAAAAACGTTTTTTTTTTTTCATTTAAATTCAGACTTCATCCATTTATTGATTACTAATCATTGTTAATTACCTGATTGGAAGAGAAACAGCTGGCTGATTAATCAGATAATTAGTTGATTAAAGGTTTTTAATGTTTAAATGTTGGGACATGCGGTTGTAAAAAGCTTTGAAGATTGATTGTAGAGTGACAGATTAAAGGAAAAACAGTGTGAGGTCAGGAGACTGTCATCGTGGTTTCCTGCTGTTCACCCCGACTCTTCACCAGACACCATTCAGGAAAACAGGACTTTTACCTGAGAGAACAGGTGAGCTCCGGGTCTGCCCCTGTCCCTACTGCTGTGACGCAGGGTCTGTTTGGATCACAGGTAATTCAGTGAAACGTGAAAAAGTGGCTGAGTTTCCCGCCAGGTATAATCTGTTTTTGTGAATGGACTCTGGTGAGACGTTTCATGTCACTTCTACATAAACATGGACGTTATATTTAATCCCACACTGAGGAAAATTAACTGCAGCACAGGAGATGGGAAGAAAAGGTGAATCACAAAAATAAAATAAGAATAGAAAAAAAATAAATCAGTAAATTGGTCCACGGAAAAGGCCAAAATACTAACACGCCAACATGAAGACGGTGTGAACCTCCAACCTTCTGCTTACCCGATGGATCAGTGCTGTGAGATGTTTTGGGCTCGCGTGTCCCCGTCATGTTTAGATTTATTGATAATAACTTGCATTAATGTCTGGATATTGATCTGTCCCCGAATCTGAACCCTGCTTTGGATAAAACTTCAAAACGCCGAAACTCGTTAAAGCACGTTTAACCCACAGAAAGTAAACAGAGTCACTCGGACCTTCAAAATAAAAGCATAAAAATCAGCTGTAAAAGTTTGTGATGCGCTCAGATTAGTGTAGATGTTTTTAATCTTCATGTGTCAGATTTTAGATGAAGGGTCATCGAATTTTGCTAAATGGAACAAATGCCGACCCATCGCCCGGTGGGTTGACCCAGTGTGACCGCACTGAGGTGGAGCTGATGATTTCAGACACACTTGACTGCTCTGCAGCTGAAAACAATGAAACTAAACCTAGTTATTGATTATTGATGACTGAAGCAGCTATGGTAAGGCTAGGTAAAGTTTATTTTCTTTTCTGAAGCTGGTCAGAGGCTGTTTTAAGATCATTTTCCCTTTTCTTGGACAGTGACACGTATGTGTCAGCTATGCGGCGTTCGGTCGCTGCTTCCACCTGTAAATAAAAATGACGGCTTTATAATCGTTTCCTGTTTGAGTCCAGCGCAAGCGAAGGCGCCGGCTCACGGGGTGGGCGGGGCTGTCTGTCGGGCAAATGATTAAAGTGAGTGAGTAAAGCCTTGAACGCCCTCACACGCTGAAGCTGTAAAATAATAAGTTCATTTGTTAAACTGAGCTTCACTTGCGTAATCTGGATCTGGCAGTGGTTTCCTGCAGCTCCCAGTGAGTCTGCAGAAAGCACCGTCTCAGGTTTAGAAAACTAAACAGGTGAATTCTGATTATTTTTAATTTGACAGTTTTCCTCCATCCAATAAAATCATGAAAAGGAATTAAAGAATTCATTTGAATGAAAAGAAACTTTAAAATCCAATCTCATTAAGAGCAACGACCAAAGAAAGTGACGGACCAATGAGAGGCAGCCGTCAGACGTAAACAGTTCAGCCTGGATCATCAGAGCGGCGTCATTACAGCAGCAGCAAAAATGATTTCAGGAGTAATGATCGAGATTTCTGTGACGCATGAAAGCGCAGACCGATGCTGTGTTTGAGAGTGTCACAGGATGTGTGATGCACCCTCTGCCAGCACATCAGTGACTGTGTGACGGCTCTGAAAACGAGACACGCTGCGATCGGTGATTGAGCCGACATTGATCCGAGCATTGAACTATGTTTTAGCCTCTTTAAACAGTTTTTTGTGGAAGGATGATTTTAGAGCGTTTTTGTCTTTGAGAGTAATCCGGCAGCAGCAGCTTGAAGTGGCGTGCTGCAACTGGAGACTGCGTAACAATCCCAAAAGCCAGCTAATGTTTTTTTATATTAAAAAAACATAAATAATTTGTTTAATTAACAGGAGCACTGTTATGATGAAAGAGAAAAACGGCAGCAGAAAAACAGAAGGGTCAGAGGTCACGGCACCTTATCGTCAGACTGGACAGAAGAAATGAGGAAGCGTTGAGCAATGGTCACAGGGTCAGGGTATCAAAGCGATCTGGCGTCCTCATGAATGCCTGTCGTGTTATTAAGGTGACAGTAACACGAGTGAAGTGTGGCGCAAAATGCCAAACATCAACTTCTTCTTTAACACCAAATGTCACCTGAAAATCATCAGACAAAATAATGCAAAAAACAAACAAACCGAGACTGTTGATGATGCAGAGTGATGTCAGAGGGCAGTGTGATCTTTTATTTTGGTGCACTGAGCCTCACCTGCTGTTTCTTGTGCAGAGCTGCTGTTCCTGTTTGACCCCTGACGGCTCTGAGGATGGAAGCAGGGCTACCGGAGGCAGGATCTAGGTGAGTCCACCAATCGGGGAGCAGGGTGCGTGCGTCGTCTGGGTGCTGCCATGTTTCCTCACGTGCCTTCTCCTTGCTGCAGACATCAGATGGTGCTCTGAAGAAGCCATGGGTAGCTGCCTAAGCTGTCCAGAGAAAGAGTCGATTCCAGATAATCATCAGAGTAAATTCAAGGTGAGTCCTGCCCCGGCCTGCCTCACCTGTACGCCCACACGTCCCGTCGCTCGCTCATTACTCACAGCCCTGCTGCACACCTGCCGACGTGTCTCCACGTGAGGGTGGCTGATTGGTGAGCAGGTTGGGCTGTGGGCGGAGCCTCAGCTCCCACAGCTGTAACAGCAATGGGCTGTAAGTCTAAACGGGTTTATGCTGGGAAATGAGTCAGAGATCAGCTGATCTAAGAAAAGGGAGGAGAGTCTTCAGGTCACGTGGTTAAAGTTCTCGTCCTCTGATTGCTCAAATCATCAATAATTTATGACCAGCAGGCAGGAGGTGATATCCGCCTCATTGAGAGGGCGCAGGTTCTCCGGGTCACAGTGGTCTTATCCAAATTTTGGAGTGCATTGTCCCTTTAAAGGGGACATGAAACGCTGCACATATGCTGATTCACGCCACTGAGCGCTGCTCTTACAAACTGACATAGTTGTAACGTCGTGTGGTTGGTTGCAGCTAACAGAATGAAATGTGATGTCACAGAGTGACACCGGCAGTAACTGGGTGATCATGACGGGCTACGTTTGCTGTCTCACTGCATAGTAAACAAAGATCCGCCATGTGGTGCTTAAATAAAACTTCAGTCTGTGGAGATGTTTGTGATGTAGAAGGTCCTCGGGCTTAAATGAGCAGCTGCAGGCTGCACGACCTCCGTCAGTTTGTAGGTGGCATTAGATGTTTGTTTGCTTCTGAACACAAGGCCGTGAGAAGTTCACGTCTTGTGTTCAGCATGAAGACAGAGCACGCTCCGTTAAACTCATCCTCAGGATTAAGATTCACTGATTTCTGCAGATGTGTGCCGATACTGGGTGAGGTGCCGGTAAAGGCGTGAAATGTCAGAGGTCATGACGCTCTCTCTCTCTCTGCCCGTCAGGTGATCAATGTGGACGACGATGGAAACGAACTGGGCTCGGGAGTGATGGAGCTGACCGACGCCGAGCTCGTCCTCCATACCCATCGCCGCGATGACGTCAGGTGGCCTTATCTGTGCCTGCGCCGCTATGGCTACGACTCTAACCTGTTCTCGTTCGAGAGCGGCCGCCGCTGCCAGACGGGCCAAGGTAAGAATCCGTGTGTGCCAACAGGAAATGAGGTCACCACAAGATCGTGTGTGTGTGTGTGTGTTGATTAAAGGTGTTTCTTGTTTCTGGTCTCTGCCTTGCTATGATTCGCTGTCAGGAGGGGGGTGTAGGAGGGGCCGTTAGGTCAGGTGGCCTAGTAAGTCTCAGCAGAATGTCCTTTGTCCTGCCCCGCCCCCGATCAGTATTGATCAGCTGTCGGTGAAAGAGCGTGTGGGTCAAAACCTGCCTGCAGTGTGTGTGGTGCGTGATCCACCTGGCTTTGGTTCCTGTGAGGAGTCAGCAGAACCACCAAAATGATCCAGATCAATAGAAAACCAGTTGATCTGGATCATTCTGATAGTTGATCAGCAGCTCCTCCCACCGCTCAGCGTCCATCGTAGGAACGTCTCTTAGATGTAGGAGGAGCTAAATTTTCACTTCAGTGATTGTAGATCATGTGCATTTTTCTGCAAATGCTCAGTCGCAGCATCACTCATCCAGAGCATGACTCTGGGTCCGCCCACCACAATAGCGTGCTAGTGACATGAGAAAAACTTTCCTCAGCTCTGATTGGCTTGTTTCCTGCCTGCTGATTGCCTCCTTGGGCAGGAAGCTGTTTGTGTCTTCAGAGATTAGACCGATCCCCTCATCTCTCTTCCTGTTTCCTGTGGGTGAGGCTGCAGCTGACAGAGTGCAGCATAGTAACCACAGTAACCAGATTACCTGTTACTGATCTCACCTGTAAGTGTTCTTAATGTTGTTGCTGTTGGTGAACCCTTCACTGTGACTTCACCTGTAAGCTCCACCTCCTCCTGGACTCACCTGAGCTCAGTTTGATTGTCCTAATTCAAACTCAGTGTTCTGTAGTTTAAACCTGGCTGTTTCTACCTGACCAGGTGTGGGTGCTCATTTTAACCTGTGTGTGTGTGTTCAGGCATCTTTGCCTTCAAGTGTGCTCGCGCTGAGGAGATCTTCAACATGCTGCAGGAGGTGATGCACAGCCACAGCATCAGCGTGGTGGAGGAGGCTGTGCTGGAACCCAGCCACCAGGCGGCGCTCACGCCTGCAGGTAAAAACACCTGACAACCGTGGAGTGAAATGACATGTGGGGAGGGAAAGAGAGCACCAAATCTCTGTGTTGTGTCGCCCTCTGGTGGCTGTTAGATGAAGTGAAGGTTCATGTCAATTCCTGTTGGAGACCAGGTCAGGTGCTGTCAGGAGGGTGATCAGTGATTGGAGGCTTGAATATCTTAAAGCCTTCAAGGTTCAAGCTTCTTTATGTGTCACATGCATAGTTATACAAGTATAACACACAGTGAAATGTAGCCTGACACGCTCCTCGACATGTGCAAAAATGGGGGGGGGGAGAACATTATATATATATATATATATATATATATATATATATATATATATATATATATATACACACACACACACACACACACACATATATACATATAAAACACCCAGCACGCCCCTGCGGGCGGTTTATCCTTCAAGCTCGGGTCCTCTACCAGAGGCCTGGGAGCTTGAAGGTCCTGCGCAGTATCTTAGCTGTTCCCAGGACTGCGCTCTTCTGGACAGAGATCTCCGATGTTATTCCCGGGATCTGCTGGAGCCACTCGCCTAGCTTGGGAGTCACCGCACCTAGTGCTCCGATTACCACGGGGACCACCGTTACCTTCACCCTCCACATCCTCTCGAGCTCTTCTCTGAGCCCTTGGTATTTCTCCAGCTTCTCGTGTTCCTTCTTCCTGATATTGCTGTCATTCGGAACCGCTACATCGATCACTACGGCCGTCTTCTTCTGTTTGTCTACCACCACTATGTCCGGTTGGTTAGCCACCACCATTTTGTCCGTCTGTATCTGGAAGTCCCACAGGATCTTAGCTCGGTCATTCTCCACCACCCTTGGGGGCATCTCCCATTTTGACCTCGGGACTTCCAGGTTATACTCGGCACAGATGTTCCTGTACACTATGCCGGCCACTTGGTTATGGCGTTCCATGTATGCCTTGCCTGCTAGCATCTTGCACCCTGCTGTTATGTGCTGGATTGTCTCTGGGGCATCTTTACACAGCCTGCACCTGGGGTCTTGCCTGGTGTGATAGACCCCAGCCTCTATGGATCTTGTACTCAGAGCTTGTTCTTGTGCTGCCATGATTAGTGCCTCTGTGCTGTCTTTCAGTCCAGCTTTGTCCAGCCACTGGTAGGATTTCTGGATATCAGCCACCTCCTCTATCTGCCGGTGGTACATACCGTGCAGGGCCCTGTCCTTCCATGATGGTTCCTCGTCTCCCTCCTCTTTCTTGGGTTTCTGCTGCCTGAGGTATTCACTGAGCACTCGGTCAGTTGGGGCCATCTTCCCAATGTATTCTTGGATGTTCATTGTCTCATCCTGGACTGTGGTGCTGACACTCACCAGTCCCCGGCCCCCTTCCTTCCGCTTAGCGTACAGCCTCAGGGTGCTGGACTTGGGGTGAAACCCTCCATGCATGGTCAGGAGCTTTCTTGTCTTTATGTCAGTGGCTTCTATCTCCTCCTTTGGCCAGCCTATTAATCCAGCAGGGTACCTGATCACGGGCAGGGCGTACGTGTTGATGGCCCGGATCTTGTTCTTACCATTCAGCTGACTCCTCAGGACTTGCCTGACCCTCTGCAGGTACTTGGTGGTTGCAGCCTTTCTAGCGGCCTCTTCATGGTTCCCATTTGCCTGCGGGATCCCCAGGTACTTGTAACTTCTGGTAGTTCAATCCCATATATATATATATATATATATATATATATATATACACACACACACACACACACACACACACACACAGACATATAGTATATACACTGGGTGAATGTGCAGAAGTAGCAGCAAGCAGGTGAATTCTGTACATTAATATGAATAGACATCTGACTATTTTACAGGATAGACAATATAAACATATTTAAAATTAAAGGAATTGAAATGTACATTGTGCCTTGGTTTAGAGTGTCTGGAAGAGAGTCCTGTCCTTCAACATGAAATTCAGGTGTTGGTGTATTTTTACCATGTGACGTTTACAGGTGCAGGTCACATGCTTACTCACTAAACTCCTCCCATCTCTCTTTCCCCTCTGGCTGCAGCTCTTGGCTACTCGGTGCCGTCTGTGCCAAACGGTGTCACGCGGATCCCATCTGTAGGCGAGGCACCATCTCACCCATCCAGTCGTCACCCGTCTGTGGCGAGCACCCGGCTGCCGTCGGTGGGGGAGGAGTCTACGCACCCTCTGCTGGTGGCCGATGAAGCGGTAAGTCTCACCTGCGATCCTCGCTGTCGGGGGCGGGACATCCTGAGCTCTGTGTGCACTTTCAGCAGCACTGCCCAGTCACGTTTGAGCATGGTTAAAATACACCTGCACAGGAAGTGTTTTGTTCTATGCACAAGCAGAGAACGGCTTCTTCCTGCATCTGCTTTTCACAATAAAAGCCCCAGACTGCTGGTAAACTCTTTCTACAATATAGTGACCCATTAAACCTGACACAAGTACACCTCAAGCCCCTGAAGGTTTTATCAGATACTGTGATGTTATCATGTTGACCAATAGGCTGAAATGACCCCTCATTAGAAAAGCATTGTGTCAGTTAGTTTCAACACAGTAATGTACAGAAATCGATCAGAAACCTGTCGACCACATCAATCTGTACCTCAGACCTTAGTTAACAGTAGCTCCTGCATTTTAATCAAACACCTGAAGAAAACGTTGAGTTTAACCTGCAGTGCTGACCCATCAGTTTTTAGATCAGGTAGACACAGGTCTGATCTTCACTAGCAGAACATAAAGTCCAGCTGAAGGAATCTGCTACCTGAAAACTCTCCTGAGAGATCACCTGGGGACCACTGATGATTGTACAGGTGTCTCACTCCTCTGACCTGTTAGCTTTACCTGGAGGACTTGGACTGCTCGTCATCTAAATAAATGAGAGATGTGACACACCTGGACAGTCCGAGGGTTCAGGTGATCGTTTCCAGATGTTTTCCGTGCTCCTGAAGCTTTCTGTCACTTTAAAGTTTGTCAGTATGGTGACCTGTAGGTAACTGGGTCTCACCTATCTATCTGTTCACAGGTACACACCTACGTCAACACCACGGGGCTCCTGGAGGAGCAGCCGAGCCCGCTAACTGTCACCACCCCGCTGGAGAGCCCTACCTCTCCACAGTCTCAGTGTCCGCCGACGCCTCCGCCCCCTCCGAGGGTCCGCGGGGAGCCACCGCCACCGACGCCCACCCCAGCAGAGCCACAGGTGTTGCTGGAGCCACAAGGCGTGCGTTTTGTGCTGGGCCCCACGCCTGTTCAGAGGCAGCTGATGGAGCGGCGGCAGAAGGCGCTGAAGGATGCCGCCGAGCACCAAGAGACTAACGGCCACGGCGAGAAGCTCACCGAGCCTGAACCCGCCGCCACGCACTCCAACGGCTCGTCGGCTCCTCGCCGCCACCGCCCGCCCCCCCTCACACCCGACCTGCAGAATGTCAATAACTCGGCCCAGCGGCGCACGGCCCTGCTGGACTATGAGAACCTGCCAGCGCTTCCGCCCGTGTGGGAGGCGAGGAAGCCGAGCTCCGAGGACGAGGAGAAGAGCTGCGGCGGCTCCAAAACGCCGTCGCTCAATGGCTACAACCACCATGCCCACCACCACCTGCACCACTCCTACTCCCACCCGTTGTCCGCTGCGCTCGAGTCCTCGCACAACTACGTCAACACAGAGAACGTCACGGCGCCGCTCAGCGCCCATCGGCCTGACACGGCCCGCCGCCGCGTTGATGGGCCCACCATCTTCAACTTTGACTTCCGCCGGCCGCTGGTGTCGGGCCACAGCGAGCCGCCCAAGACGCTCAACTACATCGAGGTGGAGATGGACAGCGGGGCCGGGAACAAAGGCACCTCCGACGGGAGCAATCCCCACACACCGCGCACCCCCTCCTCGCCGTTGCCCCCCACCACCCCCACCCGCCGCACCGAACTCTATGCCCTCATCGACATCGAGCGCACCGCTGCCATGTCCAACTTACAGAAGGCGCGGCCGCGGGACGACGGCACGTCACGCAAGACGAGACACAACAGCACGGAGCTGCCCACCAAAAGCACGGCGTGACACCCCCCCCTCCCCCGTTTTTACTCTGGGCTCCACGCCGAGCCGCACACGGACTCCATGAGCCGGACACTTCCTGCAGACAGACTGATGATGACATACCTCTGCTGGAGGCGGCGTGCTGATGATGTAATAGACTTCCTTATATGGTACAAATCAGTATTACTGAACAAAGCATTCCATTTAGCCTTTTATACGAGTCACTACGTGCTGCTGTAAGTCACTTATGTTCTACATGTACAGTAGATGTGCCACAATAAAAGTCTGGTTTTATTTCTACTGCAGAGCCTGTTTGGGGAGGAGTCTGTTTAGCTCATTTAAATGTCTGAACTAGTGATGGTAAATTTGATTCTTTTTACTGAATCGAGTTTTAATGAGTCACTCACCAAAGTGAATCGAATTTTTGAGTCATTTGATTCACTGAGTCAGTCGACCAGAGTGTGCAAAAAATGTACATTTTCACTCAAACTTAATTTGTTTCTCTTTTCATGTAAATCCTACTGCTAAGATGAGTGATTCTAAAAGAAAACAACTATTTTATAGAGCAAAAAAGAGTAAAGACATTTCTAAAATTAAGCAATTTCCTATCAAAATTGCTTAATAAACATTTTGTTTATTTTTATTTTATTAGTATTTTCCTTAAATGTGTCAAATATATATTTTCTCATCGAAATGTCCACTGAGCTGTGAGCCAGGGGGCGGTAATGCGCCTTAACATTGGTTGCCAACCAAGAAGAAGAAGAAGCTGTGAGCCAGGAGGGAGGGGGTGAGTAGCTCAAATGTGCTGTTAGCATGTTAGCAGAGCGATGCTACTGTGAACCGAGGAGCTATTGTCTTGATGTGAGCTTCTACTCAGGGTTTTTTCTTCCAGTTCAGAGCAGAAATCTTTTTGTTAAGAAACTGGATGTTGTGTTTTTCTCCACAATTTTAATTATAAGCTAATACATTGCTGCTAACAGCAACAGGGATGAGTCAGTGAGTCAGTTGGGCTTGTGAATCATGAGTATTGAACGACTCGTTCATGATTCGCGCATCACTAGTCTGAACTCGGGTTTCTGGTGCAGCAGTGAGAGAAGATCTGCAGTTTGGCGATGACTGATGAAGGCACCACATGTGACTGAAGTGCAGACTTTCAGCTTTTGCTCAGCAGCTTTACAGCTTTACTTTTTGCTGTCTGTGGGATCTGCAGTGTTAAAAGCAACTCTTACATTTAGACAGTCTGTCCACTTACTTTTTATCTTGTGAGAACGGTGTAGTACTTTAATGAAACCCTGCCCTTCAGTCCCATCCTGGTTCTTACACAGGAAGAACTATGAAACCTGGCCTTCGTCAGCATCACTGCACCTGAGCACACAGGTGTTTTCCTGTATGACCTCAGCGCAGCAGGTTTAGGAGAGAATGCTGAAAACGTGTGCTGACAATACCTGTTCAACCAATCACATCCATTCACTGGCTGTGGGACAGGAAGCTGTACAGAGTCAGTGGAATCCATATGTTTATGTTACTGCGCTAATCTGTCATTCACCTGCTTTTATTTTCCTGTAACCTACAGGTGTGTTACTCATCCACCCCACACATCTGACCCTACACCCTAAACATGACCCCAGTATCAAATACTCGAGTACATCTCGCTGCTCACGCTTTGCACTGCAGATCTACACCTTTAGCCCTCCACAGGACTGTTGGTAATAGGTGATCAATGTGATGAATATTGATCGACCCCATTGGTCTAAAGGTCACATGATTGATGTGTGAGACCGACTCAAACTTAGAAAACACTTTATTTCATCACATTTACATCTGAAAAACACAACAGTACAAAACTGATGACAGATTATAAAATATTTACACGGCCGCCTCACTCCGAGTGCCGGCCCTGCGTGGCGAGTCTCCGCCTGCTCATCAGCTCCACGGTGCGATGGTACTCGTCTAATTTGTCTCGGACTTTGTTATAAAGCTGGAAAAACAAAACAGTAAGTGCAGAGCGTCAGGTCACATGTGCGCGTCTCAATTCACTCAAGTGCACTGACAGGAAACAGGAAGTGACTCACGGCGCCTTGGGTCTGCGTCTCGTTCAGCGCCTGCAGGAGCTGGTCGATGGACGTGTACGGCAGCCATGCCGGGGGAGACGTGGCAGAGAGCGGCCGCTGAAAAAGGCGAGTAAAAAGGAAAGGCGTTAAAACAGCACCGACACGTCACAGATACGCATGTCGGCGTGACTTTTACCTCAATTCCAAAGTACTGGTGACCACGCCCCAGGACGGCGTCCACATACTCCAACACGAGCTCTGCCGCTGCCTCCAGCAGGTCAAAATTCAGGAGGAGGCGCAGCAGAGACGGAGCGTCCACGCGCTGAAACAGAGTGGCATGGTGGGAAAAAACAAACCCTACCTGGTAGGGCTGCACGATTAATCGTTAGAAAATCGCGATCTCGATTCATACTTATGTGCGATCTCATTTCCAAATGACGATTTTTAAAAAAAAGAAAAAAAGACAATTGTAGCGCATTTTGATCCGGGACGTACTCTGCATGAAAACAAGCGCTCACTCTTCCTGCTCAACAAATGACAAGGGCGGAGCCTTATACCACGTGATACAGAAGCTGTGCCGTGTGATGCTAAAATTAGCAGGGAAACAACAACGGAGAGCACGTCAGGGATGACGAGAAAGTGACAGGAGAAAATCCGTCCCGGTCAACCACCCAAACATCAATAACGGGAACCTTATACAGCGCTTCCCTTTACCCGTCGAACTCCCGCAGGCACAAAGACATTACGGAGGCTATCACTTATCACCTGACCAAAGATATGGCTCCATCAACACTGTGCAAAACGAGGGATTTAGGAAAACGATCAACACCCTAGACAAACGCTACACAGTGCCATCCCGCAACTATTTTTCTATTGTTGCACTACCTGCTCTGTACACGCAGCGTCGAGCAACGGTGGAGACGGAATTTCAAGCAGGACAACATTTTGTTGTTTTTGTGTTTATTTATTGTTTTTATGCTCAGGCTCAACTGTTACGAAGTTGATGTGCAGTTAATAAGTGCAATAAATATTTATACTGGAAAAGAGAATCGTGATCTCAATTCTAAGCCAAAAAATCGTGATTCTCATTTTATGCAAAATCGTGCAGCCCTACTACCTGTAACCCCGCCCACTCCTCTTCACCAGCCGAGCTCTCACCTTGTAGCCTTTGACCAGCCAATCGGGTAGAGGGACACCATGTGACAGCAGCTTGTGGATGACGTAGCGGTGATGCTGCCCATTGGTGGAAGGATACTTGTCCAGGTAGGAGGCGAGGAGACGCCACGCCTCGTCTGCGGTGCTGTGAACAGAAGGAGGTTGTTGTTAGTTATATGGAGGTCCACGGGCGTCTGTTTCCTGCAGATAAACAAAGAAGTGTCAATCAGTAAGTGATTGTTGGAAGCACACCTGGACTCTTTGGTGTTGACAACTGACAGCTGATTAACAGCCAACCAGCTCCAGGCTTCGTTCTGAGACTCCTCCCCTCCAAGCTGCAGCTTGATGCACCTGAAAACAGTGCGAGGTAAACAAATAGGTGAAAAAGACAAAGCCGTAAACGGAGAGCGCCGCTGAGGCGTGCGGTGGTGGACCTACTTGAAGGCGAGGCCCTCAAAGACGGGTGTCAGGCTCAGGTTGAAGGTGCGACTTAGAACCAGCGCAGAGTCAAAGAGTCCCGTCTGAACCAGCAAGACCAGCAGCTCTGCCGCCGAGGCTCCGCCTACACACAGTTACATGGACACCTGTTTACTGTAAAGCTCCGCCTGTGTGTGTGTGTATATTAGAGCTGGGCGATATATCAAGTTTTTAAAACATATCGATATATTTTTATACGAGATATAAGATGTGACAATATCCTTTATATCGATATAGTCTATGTTACGTTATAATTATAGTTGTGGAGCCGCAGGTTTGCCTCTCTTTCGTCCACTTTTGTCTCTACGCAACGTTACTCCGCCTCGCCTTCACTGAAGACAACTCCCCCTCCTCCCCCATCGCTTCACATGCAGGCAGCGACAAGACGGACACGGCAAATCTCCGTTAACGAGTTACTGCGCATCGCCCCATGCGTGGGGCTGGACGGCGTCAACGTGCTAACGAGCTAAACATGCTAACGAGCTAACAGCGCTAACCCTAAAATCCTTTCATTCTCTCAAAAGTTGATAGCGCGCCTTATGTATGAATTCTGGTTGTGCTTGATGGCCGCGAACTGATTTTATGTGGTACACGGCGCTCAGCAATCTGTCAAAAATGTTTGAGTACGACTTTGGTCAGCTACGGAGCTGCACCGCTTGATAGATTGTCGGCGCATTACGGCTACCGAGGAGCTTCGCGGAGTGATACGTACTGTGCATCAATGTAATATTACCGTACTGTGTGTGTATAAGGACCATAAATGGCACCTGTAAGAGACGTGGTTATGAAGCGGATTTCAAACTCCAGGCTGTCAGTCACGCAGTAAAACTTGGGAACAGAGCAGCTGTAAAATCTGTCTGTCTTTGTTATTACGCTCAGCGTCTTTTAGTTTACATTTTGACTGCACAATTGTGAGCTCTTTGTTTAGCACAAAAACAACCTTGTTTTCTTTTATTTATGGAGCATTATTATTTAATGAATGCTCATAATTTAATTTTGAGTAATTTTTCATGTACATCTGTGCTGTATGTTAATAAAAGTGCCTGTGTGACATCTGGGACACAGCTTTGACTAAGAACTCTCTTTTTGTTCTTACTTTATGGCTTAAAAAAAAAAAAAAATCGAGATATATATCTTATATCGCCATCCAGCTAAAAAATATCGAGATATGAATTTTGGGTCATATCGCCCAGCCCTAGTGTATATGTGTATATACGGATATTAACATCTTCATGGGGACCAAAAGTTGGTAGTTTACTATACTTGTGGGGACAAACAGCCCTCGTGGGTCCTCATGAGTTTGAAGCATTTTTGAGACTCAGAATGTGGTTTTAGTGTCAGGGTCACAATTAGGCTATGGATAGGTTTAGGGTAAGGGTCAGTGTCAGGAGCTAGGGAAAGCATTATGTCAATGAGATGTCCCCACAAGGATATAAATACACATGTGTGCGCGCATTAGCGTACCTGCGATAGCAGCGGAGGGCGGGTGGTGCTGGGCGAGGGTGAGCCGGCTGCGAGACAGGATGTACTCCTTCTCCAGGTCTCTGACCTCCAGGATATCCACCTGTCGCTTGACTGAACAGGAAGCAGAGCAAGGGTTACAGCAGCTCGCCACCAGGGGGCGTCACCTGCCTGGACAGAAGCCTTATCCACTCTGAAAATGGTGGGACTTCAAGTCTAAAGGCCCTGGTGTGTTTGATTTAAGACTCACCTGGCTCAGCAGGAAACTCTCCGTCAGAGTTTCTCTTCGGAGACGCACCTGGACGCTCGTACTGCAGGAAAAACCCCCACAAAAAACAAAATCACAACACTGTTGGACAGGTCACACAGATTCAGTCGGTGTGTGTGTGTGTGTGTGTACCGTTGCCCCGGAGACCGGCTGGACGATCCAGGCGTACTCCGGCCTGATGAGGCGTAGACAGTTGAGAGCAGCCAAGTAACAGTTCACCTGCTTCTGAAGGCCGAGGCGGGTTCGAACTTCCCGACCGAGACGCATCCCAAACTCGAACATCACCGTCCCAGCTGAGCGCACACACACACACACACACACACACACACACACACACACACACACACACACAACACATGGATAAACGAGACAGACGTGCGTGTGTGTGGGGGGTGGGGGTGGGGGTGGGGGGGAGACTGACCTTTGCGGTAGTTGTGGCGAGCGATGTGAAAGGCGTACAGCAGCTCATAGTAGTTGTGGGTGAGCAGGTCGAGTCCCCGGGCCCGAGACTCAATGATGCTGACAACCTGAGAGCAGAGGTCAAAGGTCAGCACTCAGGTCCCAAAGTCACACGAACACTGCAGCATCACTGAGAGTTAAAAACTGTCTAAATTCTTTCATCTGCAATACAATGATCAGCGTTGCTGCTTTACCAGGTGTAACAATTAAGTTTAACATCCAGGCATCCATGAAAACAGGATTTATTAAATTCAACGGAGTTAGAAGTTAGCAGGAAGTTAGCTCGCTAGCTTCCACCTAAACATGATATAGCATGTTCTGACTGAGAGATTTCTGAAAGAATCCAAACGTGCAGCTCTGCTATCACTTCCAACATAAATGAAGACAGAAAACTAAACAGCAGTGACGTTTGTAGGGTTACTGAAGTTGGGCTAGCTGCTATATAGGGAACAGAGCAGCTGCGAGAGAATTCAGCATTAATGAATCGATGGCACAGAAGTGAAGGAAGCGCAGTTTGTGGCTCTCCTCATATTCCAAAAGTGCTTAGTCTCTTTGCTGTGGCTGTCGCCTGGCATAATTTACAGATGATGTTGTTTGCAGCCGCTGCAATGCTTTCGACCAAAACAGGCGCAGCTCGATGACATCATCAACATGCACTATAGCGGTATAGTCAAAATCTCTACCGTTGGCCAAATTCATATTGTTTGTACCGTTTACACCGCCCACCCCTGATTTGTACCATCAGAATGAATGAGACTAGTGTTGGGCTACACTAGCAAACGGTTTTACGAACTAAACTTATGACTGTTGGCCAAGAGGACTCCTGTACGGCTGTGACGTTCTCCCAGATGCATCACACTGAGGTGAAAGAAAAAGTCAAACAAATGATGTCAAATAAAGATTTTCTCTATTTCTCTCCAACATGCCGTCCACCACAGCTGTAGCTGCTTATGTCACAGTTGCTAGGCAACAGAAGCCACCCATCGCAGGCTAGACCGTCCAATTTAACGGCCTCGCACTTCCGGTCTTTGCGGCTACGCAGACCAGGTGGGCCGGATCCTTCGAAGGATTCAGCCCCGAGGTGACGATGTCGCTACACAGCACATGCTCAGACGTCACAATCACACATGGATGCATTTCGTTTGCGAGGGCCACCAAAGCCTCACTCTGACCCGCCAGTACAGCTCGCAGCGCGGGTGGAGAAACCAGCTGCGCAGAGCAACATAACAATATAAATTTGGACAACGGTAGAGATTTTGACTAAACCGCTATGGCGCATGTTGATGGAGTCATCAACATGCGCAGAGCAGCTGTTTCAGGCCGGAGGAGGTAAAGCTGCAGACTGAGAAGAAGCAGAGTGGGTGGAGGCCCAAGTGAAGAAGCCGCTGAGGTGGGCAGTGGTGAACTTTTACAATAATTAATTAAGCCTGGATGTGTTGCAGCTCAGTTGCGTCCTTATTTGAAAGTAAAACCATCATCCTTTGATCCACATATTCCTTTTCTGGATCCATGCATTCACCTCCTCCGCATCCACCCTCGGATCTCCTCTCGTCTCCTCAGCCAGGAGGACGTCCTTCAGAGGAAGCTCGTTTCATGGTCTCAGGCAAGGGTGAATACGTAGTTTCACCTTTACACCAACTCCCACCTCCACCTCCACTCATAAGAGACAACTCCACCACTCGTCCTCGACCTAACCCAGCCGCTCCATCTGGTTTCTGTTTTAGCTTCACGTAAACAACTGTAAAACTAAAACTTCAGGGTCAAAAGGTCAGAGGTCACGTTACCTCGTCGTGCAGGTTGACGTAGGGGAAGTTGACCAAATCCTGCAGCTGCGAGCGTTCACACAGCACCACCACCAGCTGACGGAGGCAGTCCAACTGCCTAAGATACAGGGAGACACCTGCTCAGACACGCGACCTTTGACCTTTAGCATTGACTGCCAACATAGAGCGTTTACCTCCACCTGTGTGTGTGTGTGTGCGTGCGTACATGCTGCCGTCGGGGTTCTGTGTCAGAGCGTCGTATGCCTCGCTGTTGTGTCCGAGGTCCAGGTGATGTTTGAATATCCGCGTCCACAGCGCCGCCTGAACACAGACATCAGATCAGTTTACGCACCGACAGCGTGCCGGCATGCTGCCGTCAGACCGCCACGTCTCACCTGACTGCTGACATCGCCGATGGCCTCCGTTATGGCCAGAGTGGCGAGCTGGATGACGAGCTCGGGCAGACCGACGTCCTCCAGCAGACGCAGCACCTGAGGGGAAAATGCACATTCGTTAAAACACGCCATGCTGCTGCTTCCTGTCCTCGCCGGCTCTGACCATCAGCGTCAGGTGGAACCTCAGAATCTCCGCCTTCTACCTTGTTGTAGTACTGCAGTCGGGGTGTAGCAGGGGCGACTGCGGCGTCTTCATCCTCGCTACCAGTTAACCTCATCAGAAACTCCTCCTTTTCCACCTCCGTTGCTGCCTCCTGGAAGCACCGCAGAGCCTGACAAAAGGAGCAAAACAAAAGAACACACAGGAAGTGAGGTTATGGCGAGCAACTCTGCCTGTAGGACATGAGGTTGCCATGGTGACCCACCTTCTGGCCTTCACCGTTGGCGAGGTAACACTGAGCCAGCATGAAACGACAAGAGGCGATGTTCACCTGGCACCACGGACCAATCAGACGCACGTACTCCTGCAGGGGGACAACACGTGGACTTGTTCATCGGTTACAGCTGTGCACATCTGGACTGTTGTTAAAGCCACTCTGCCACATGATTAGGCACACCTGTTCAACTGCTTCTTGTACAATATCGAATGAGCCAATCACACGGCAGCAGGTTATTGGATTTAACAGGGTTCACGTGTCTTTCCAGGGTCAAATTCAAGGACTTTCAAGCACTTACAAGGTCAAGCTTTTCCAGCACATGTTTGACCTCAGTGACGTAACAAGCAAATCATCCTCGGCTGATTTCGACACCTTTGTTCCCCTTTTGTTAAAAGGTTGCCTTACATGCATGTAGTGCATGAACTCAACACATCGCAAACTTTCAGGTGTGCAAATGTGAACAAATCGGCTTGTTAGAGAAACTCCCACAACGCCGGGAAAAAAAACAAAACTGGAATTACAGTGATGAGAACTCTTTTCAGTCTAATTGTTATTTGTGTGAATGAAACCATTTTAAGTACCAAACCCAAAAATCAGCCATTTTCAAGGATTTCAAGCACCCGTACGATCCCTGTTACAAACACCTTTCCAAGAGGAGCTTCTGAACCTGAGGAGGAGGAGCAGGAGGAATCCTCACCTGCAGCTGAGTGTACTGACAGCTGGCAAGCAGACACTCTGGGAACTGGAAGCCAGGGTTACTGGGCCATCTGGGAGAGAGACCAGTTAGGGAACAACAGGAAGTTAAACACCACAGACCACTGGCGAGTTTCACTTAACGTGAAGAGGCGGAGCCCAATCAGGGCACGATGAAGGATACAGCAGCTGAGCGAGCAGCTGCACCACACTAGAGATCACGTCAGTCCAGACGAGCAGAGCTCCGCCCTGCTGGTTCGAGAACAGCTGAGACACGATGAGTCGGCGAGCCGCCGTCTGGTAGAAGAGCTCCACAACGGTCTGAGGGTTCAGAGCTGCGGGGGCGGGACAGGAAACGCACACGCTTTAAAAACCACACGGACCAGGACCGTCGTCCCTGACGTCACATCACAAATCAAAGCTAAACACGCAAACAGAGCAGACCTGATCGTCCAGAGGTCATGGTGGGCGTGTCCGACAGCTCCAACACGGTGAGGTGCTGCAGGTTGGCGTCTCTGAAACATCAGAACAGGAAGTGCTCAGTGTGGTTGCTACGGACCTGAGAGCTGTGTGTGCTGCGTGTATTAGTGCTCACATGGTGCTGATGGGCACGGAGGAGGCGAGGCTCTGACTGACATGTTTGAGGAGATGATAGGAGGACAGGAGCTGGGAGGTCCGAGGAATCAGGTCCTGCTGTAGCTGCAGCAGCTGAGCCCCCCCACCCAGAAACACCTGGACACAAACACACCTGTTGAGCTGCACACGTGTGGCTCATAAACACACCGAGGAGAAAGACGATCAGGTGATGGTGAGAAGCTCTCGGATGTCTCCGGACAGCGTTTGCTTGGATACAAGAAGCTTCTAGCAGTGCGCTGTCACATGAAAGAGGTCCTCGGCCCCCAGGTAACCTCTCAAAATTACCACATGCCAATCAGAAGCCCTTCAAATCCCCCTTGTACCCCTGATTCAGGCTTGACCGTCTCATACAGACAAGCCGAGACCTCTTCCTGTCAAAAGGGAGTTCTCCCTTCCCATCATCACCAAGCAGGTGACGGTGTGTGTGTGTGTACGTACATTGTCTCCAAAGCGCAGGTAGAGCTTCTGCAGGATGAGCAGGTCTCTGCAGAACAGCGCTCTGGTCATGGCCATGTGACACACGGCCTGGGAGACGACAGAGACCGCCGTGCTGCCGCTGTACAGCTGAGACAGGCCGATCCTTAAATTCAGGCTCTGACCTGCAAGACAAGGCGCAGGGCACACTGAAGCGACTGACAGCGGGGTCGCACTTTCATTCACCGAGAGGGTATTACCGGGCGCCACGAGTCCGTCCCCGCCGACCTCGGAGTCCGTCTCCAGGTCCATCTCTCTCAACAGGACCATCATGGCGGCCATCGGGTTTCTGACATCCTGAAGTTTGTTCTGGACATCCACGATCACGTTATCACTGTGGAGGACAGACGCCACGTGTTTAAATCACCAGCAGCGACCCCGGTAAATTCAGCCTGCGACCCTCTGAAAGTCTGACGCGTGAAAACACAGTTACACTGCTGCCTGTGGTTATGACTTCAAAGGAAACTTAGCTCCTCCCCCCCCCCGATCATCACCGAAGGACCGACAGGAAGTGCGGCGCTCACTGAAGGATCCAGTTCTTTTATTTCCTGAGGATGTTCAGTGATTATCTCCTCAAAGTGTCTCTACGCTCTCTGTACCTGTGAGCACACCTGAGCTCCTGCTCACTAACCATCAGGATGCTTTTCTTTAACGTACAACCTAAATTTAAAACAAGTACGTCGGGGGTCATGTGACCCACCTGTCGTTGCACAGCAGGTTCTCCAGGACGAGCTCGGCCGCTCTCTCGGGCGCCTGCAGGTACTCCAGAGCTTTCTCCATCTCGTACGCCATCTCTGCAGAAACTGTGTCGCTGATGAGCCGCAGGCACTGAACCAGCTGCAGGACATCCCGCCCCGCCTCCGGGTCTGACAGCACAGGTGAGCACAGGTGAGATCAGGATGTGCAGCAATCGTCAAACCAACACACTGGCTGTCTCTTTACCTTCTGCGACTGGCGTCTCCTCCTCTGAGAGCAGGTACTGGTCGTGGGAAAGGTACAGGTGATCCACGGCGAAGCACGGCAGCAGGTATGACAGGAAGCCCTGAAACACAGCGGGACGAAAACGGGCGTCACCTCTTTGCCAACAACCACAGGCACGCAGCAACGCCTGCAGGCGGTCCACTCACCTTCCGGAGCAGACAGACCATCCCGGTGTGCTGGCTCACGGTCAGACCCAGAGGAGATGCCTGGACCTCCTGGTACTGCAGACAGCAGGAGTAGAACCGGGACCAGAACTCCACCTGCAGCTGTCGGTACTCCTCCTGAGAAAACTCGAACTCTGTGATGCTGCTCTGCAGCTGCAGGAGGGAAAGAGACGAAGCTTGTTAAAAAAAACAGTCTGAAAAGTTCCTGTTCTGGTTCAGATCGCTCTGCGTTACCTCGCTCTCAACAGCCAGCGTCACCTCCTTCCTCAGAGCCTCCCAGGACAGGTCCCAGATCCTCTCCGAGCCTCGCCGAAAGATCTGAGCAACCCACACAAAGACCATCCAATCAGTTATCAATCAGCGAACCAATCAGAGTGAATCAGACACACAGCTAGGTTCTCACCTGCAGGGCTTTCACGATGGCCGAGGCTGTGAAGCGAAGAGGAGAGAAGAGAACCTCGAGATACGTCTCCTGTCAGGGGTCAGATCACATGGTCAGCACTACCCGTTCATTAAAACACTGGTTACTGGTCTGAACTGGTCTCACCCGGGGGTCCAGGTCCACTCCGATGTGGATTTCTTCTTCGGGTGGAGGCTGAACAAACACCTGGTTCCACTGAGCCGCCGTGTTGCTGTGAAACACGCCGACAGGTGAGGAACATGTGCAGAGACAGACGGCGGAAACACGTGGAGAACATATCAGGAGGACGCTGGCATTTCAACTCACTGCTCGAAGCTGATGTATTTGACCACGGTGGCGTTGGATTCGTCCAACCACAGAGCCCAGATGTCCGAGGAGGTCAGCGTGAAGTCTACAAGCGTCTCCTGCTCACAGAGAGCGGTTCAGAATACAGGAAGTAACCACAAACAGAAAAACGAGGCCAGCCCCCTGGCTCCGCCCGTGCGTTCACCTGTGTGCTGAACAGCGTGGAGATGTGCTCGAGGCTGTAGCGGTTGTTGTCTGTGGCGACCAGCTGCAGCACGGTGAACTGCCCCCGCTGAGGGACAGCGAGGTAGACGCAGACGCACAAGCCTGTGGTGGAGGAAAACGCCAGGCGCAGGCGGTGACCGTGGCCCGGCAGGCGCTTCACACCCTTACACGCCGGCATGTACTCCAACATGTCCGCCTCCAGCAGGCAGCCATGCTCCTGAGGGGGCGGAAGTCACGTCAGCACGCGGCAACTCAAACGTTAAACGTCAACAATGTGTTTGGGTGCATGTGTGCGATGTCATCACCCTGAGCGACCACATGCGCAGGCGGTGGTCCTGACACAGCGCAAAGATGAAGGAGTCTTCTTCCAGCTCCCGCACAGCGAGGCTGAGCACGAGGTCGGCCGGGCTGTGCTCGCCGCGGATCGCCGTGGGCATCCACCCAGACAGCCGCTGCATCACAGAGCTCCTCTTCAACTCCAGCACTGACATGTTGCCTGGAAACGGTGAGCACACGTCTTAAAAACCGCCCAACGGGCCACGCCCACATTAAACATAGAAACTCCTCCTCACCCTGAGAATCGGGCGACGGCAGGGTGACCACTGTGATGCCTCCAGCAGGAGAAGCCAGAGCGAAGTGTGCATCTCCGTGGTAACTGAGCCAGGCGAAGGCAGTGCCGGGACTCGCCGTGGTTCCCACTGAGCTGGGGATAAGGGCGCTGTGGGCGGGGTCCTGCAGGCTCAGCTTCCCCACATCAGTGAAGATGGACTGCATGTGCAACTCTGTGACCAGCTCCTACACGTGCACAGAGGAGTGTTCGAGGTCAGTAACAGATAACTGTTTCTATGGTAACCATGGTAATCTCACAGGGCTGTTGGTAGTTTGGTATCAGACCTTAAAGTCTGACTCATCCGTCGTGTCCATAGTGACACTTTCATTAATCAATTGATAACGGTAATCAGTAATCAACAACCGCACACTGTCCTGCAGCTGGTGGTGCGGCTTCTCCACCCACCACAGGACAGCGTGCAGGCTGAGGGTCACCGTCAGCTACTCACGCTGCGGTACATGCGCGTGGGGTGGGGCAGCAGCAGCCTGTGGACGCTGTGATTGGTGGAGATGAGGATGACGACGTTGCTGAGCGTCTCCTGGATGGCGACTCCTCCGGGCAGGACGGCACAGTGGGTGAAGCGGAGCCTGACGGCATTGTTCAGCAAGTTGGTGTCCAGAGACTGCTCCACCAGCACCACCGAGTCCCCGGACGTGGACCTGCATGAGTGAGAGTGTTAGCAGAGAACGGCTGACAGCACCTGCAGAGCACCTGGAGAGCAGCTGGTACCCACCAGTGGATGAACCTGTTGCTGGTGACCGACAGCAGCTTCCCGCTCTCCTCATAGTGAAACGCTCCCGCGCTGTCAGGAAACTTCAGGCTGCCAGGTGGCACGCTCACACCTGCAGACCGGAAAGACAGGTGAGGGAGAACAGGTGAGTCCGGTTTGAACAGGTTCTTGACCTGCAGGTGTCTGAAGCTCTGATCAGCAGGTGACAGTGTTTCTCAGATCAGTAATCAGCTGCTTCCGGAGGCGCAGACAACAAAGACTGCAGGTCAAGGCCCCGTGATCAGCGCAGGTTCACCGTGACAGCTGCGTGACCAGGTGCGCAACAGGTGAGCAGCTAACGGAGCTAGCTGACACTAAACGGAGACGGAGGAAGATTTACGCGCTCACCTGGTCAGGTGAGAGTTCGGAAGTAAAAACAACAACAGAAACACCCCCAGGCCGCGCGCGGCTAGCAGGAAGCTAACACGCTAACGCCGGCAGGTACGGGCCGTCAGGCTGTTAGCTCCCTGCTAGCCGCCGACAGCGGCGCGCAGGTGAAGTGCACGTGTTACCCAGATTCGCGGTGAGCTCGCGCGGCCTCCGCTCGGCCTCTCTCTCGAACCCGCAGATCTCGATGTAGCTACGCTCCAACGCCGCCGCCATCTTGTCCTCGTGCCGCTGCGGCCGCGCGTTGCGCTTTCAAATCCGCTCCAGCTTCTTCTTCTTCTTCTGTGTAGGGTTTATTGGCAGTTGGCAAACAGCAAAATGGTGCATTACCGCCACCAACTGGTGTGGAGTGAGGACCGAAATGAAGAAAGAAAGAAAATAAAATATTCAAATCCCCCCGAAACAAATGGGTCTGCCTTAAAAACCAAAATACAGCCTGATAACTTTCACTTATAGAGCTCATGCGAAATAAATCAAGTCCAACTTCACTTTCATATCATCCAGCTTTTTGATCAGTTGTCTCCTTTCAGCATCATACTGCTGACAATGCAACAGAACATGTTCGATTGTTTCCTGTTCCCTATGCAGTCACACTCCCCTGCACAGTGTTTACCTATTAAAATAATGTGCTACTTAAACCAGTGTGTCCGAATCTCAGTCGAGATATAATCGTCTCCTCTCTCCTGTTTTGTCCTGTACTTCTCGTTTCCCCCACCTTCCTTTGGATGTTGTACAACCATCGCCCTTTCCTCTCCTCCTCCCATTGCTTTTGCCACCTTTCCTTCATTTTGTATCCCATTCTACTCTTGAGCTCCGTCCCACTAACACTAATATCCACACCTACCATCGGTCTCCTTGTTGCTTCTTTTGCTGTCCTATTTGTCGTTTCATTTCCTTTAACTCCATGATGCGCTGGTAACCATAAGAATGTGACCATAAGCCCCATCATAACAAGTCTGAACAATGTTTGCTGGATCTCTATCAGAATGTCAGTCTGCAGTCTGAGTGACAGTCTTGCAAACTGGCCAGTGATGAGCTCGAGTCTGAACTTATCACAGAACTTAGTGGTTTTGTTTCTTCAGTCCACTGGGCTGCTAACAATAATGAAACCATTTCTCCTGTGCACACTGATAAATCGTCACTGATCCTTTTCCCTACCTTCATATTAAATTCAGGAACAATAAATGCTATCCTGCTTTGGTTGGCTGTATTCTTTGATGCATCTCAAATCAAATCAAATCAAATCACTTTTATTGTCACATCACATGTGCAGGTACATTGGTACAGCACATGTGAGTGAAATTCTTGTGTGCGAGCTTCACAAGCAACAGAGTTGTGCAAAATACAATAATGTAAACAAGCAAAATACAAGAATGGCTACATCTGAAACTAATAAATATGTACGATATATAATAGTGTATGCATTTCTGGACGTGTATACTAAATATTTTTCTACGTGTGTGTGTGTGTGTGTGTGTGTGTGTGTGTGTGTGTGTGTGTACACATATTTTACAAATTAAATAGAGTAAACAATAAATAAAATATATAAAATAAAATATACAGAGTTGAATATGTGCAAAACAGTGGCATTACTGTACAGTATGGAGTGCATAATGTTAAAGTTCCAGTAGTGAAGCTGAGGTGTCTATGACGTGTTCAGCAGTCTGATGGCCTGATGGAAGAAGCTGTCTCTCAGTCTGCTGGTACGGGACCGGATGCTGCAGAACCTCCTTCCTGATGGAAGCAGTCTGAACAGTTTATGGCTGGGGTGACTGGAGTCCTTGATGATCCTCCCCGCTTTCCTCAGGCACCGCTTCCTGTAGATTTTGACTACAATACTGATTAATATATTCCTGTGCTGTATGTGAATGTAAGATAAACCCCCTCTCCTTGTTCTTTTTGTTTAACAATGTGAAATCTGCTACTGCATCAGGGAGCATCCATGGTGGTATTGTAGGCAACGGTGCTGTTTGGTAAATGGTAAATGGTAAATGGCCTGTATTTATATAGCGCTTTACTAGTCCCTAAGGACCCCAAAGCGCTTTACACATCCAGTCATCCACCCATTCACACACACATTCACACACTGGTGATGGCAAGCTACATTGTAGCCACAGCCACCCTGTTTGACTTATGTTGATCTTGTCCAGATTAAGGTCAGCTGCTGTCCACTGTCCACCCAAAGCTCTTCAATTCCGTCTTTTCTTTTTCCCAGCATGGGTGGAAAACAGTTTTTGTCGGATGATTTTGACCATGTCCTTGCAAATTTGCCCAGTAATTCAGTGTCAGTTGCTCTCTTCTTATTTGTAATGGCATCTCCCCCATTTCTACCTGGAGTGCTGCTGCAGATGTTGTTTTGAATGCACCTGAACAAAGTCTTAACGCTTGATATTGGATACTATCCAACTTACGAAGACTTGTTCTGGCAGCAGAATTAAATACTACACACCCATAATCCAATACTGACCTAATCAACCCAGTATATATAGCTTTTAAAGATTTCATATCAGCCCCCAGTCAGTTCCCACTCAGCACCTCATGACATTCAACACTTTCTTGCATCTGTCTATTATTTTCTGAATATGTATAGGCCATGTCACCCTTTCATCAAACACAATCCCAAAAATTTAAATTGTTTTCGCCTCCAGCTTCTTCTTCTACGATTCATTTAAGGTAGGCGAACCACTGCGAGGCGCGCCACCTGCCGGATCGGATGACTGACGTCATCATTAAACAGTACAAATCTGACAGTCCGGTTTTTTTGTATGTCTGCTTTGACCAATCAGAGCCCAGAAGGAAATTAACATTATTAGATGTTCTTTTTAGATTTTATGTGTGTGTTTGTGTGTGTGTGTGTGTGTGTGTGTGTGTGTGTGTGTGTGTGTGTGTGTGTGTGTCGGAGTTTGATTGGTAGGGGAGACCGGGGATAGTTGTAACATTTTTGACATTTCTGTCTGTAAATTGGAGCTCTTTTAAGGTAGTGGATTCAAAATGTAATGCAAAGTATTTACATGTCTCTGCTATTAAATAGTGCAGCTATTTTCTCTGCAGCACAATTACCCATTGCATGGTGTGGTCTCAAACACGAAGAGTGAAATGTTACAATTAATCCCATAGTCTGGGTTAGTTGTAACATATCCTGGGGTGAAATGTAACACAATGAAATAAGAGTACTAACAAAACATTAACATGTAATCTTTTTTATTCAACACATGAATGCACTTACATCCATTTATGTAGCTGTGTGTGTGTGTGACAGAATGCAGAAATCTAACTTTTGAACATATTCCAACCCCCCAAAAAAGACAAATTATGGAATTTTCTGCAACTGAATATTTCATTAATTTTGGTTGGTCTTCCTTGAGTTTGGCCTCATTGGCTCAGTGGGCATTATAACCTACAACTCTTGCACCAATTTTGAACATAACAATGAAGCTGAAAAAATGTAGTTGTACACCAGCATCGCAATTCCATTACTTTTTATCATGGCTTACCTTGGTGAGGTTTGCAAAGTGCTTCAGAAAGATGAGGAAATCTGTTTCTTGCACCCATCCTGACTTATTTCCACTACCAGTGCTTCCTACTGGTCCATCTCTGACACAGAGGTCTGCATAATGTATGTGTGGGAACACAAACAGTGGAGGAATTGTGTTGCCAGTGGCATTAACTGCATATACAAAGGTGACCAGTGAACCTCTCTGCTGAAGTCGTTGCCCCAACTTGTTTAATATAAGTTAAAGTAATAGTGTGGTAACATCTGCATTATTGTTACAACTAACCCAGACTGTTGCTGTTACAACTGACCCAGACTCCTATAGCCATGAACTAGCTAATATTACAGTCAACGGCTAAAACATTAGCACTAAAGACCTACACAGAATATATCCCCATAGACATACAAATAACATAATTTAGGTTTGATGAGTTTAACTGCAAAGCAGATAATGCTATTAGAAATTGAAATAAAGTAGAAAAACTTACTTTTTGGTATACAAATTACTTTTTTTCGTGTTAAATTGTCTGTGTTTGACAAAATGTGCTGATTTTTCACATGTGATAGCAGAACTGAGTTGGGCATGCACAGGATGAGTCACATCATTTGAAACTTAGCCCTGATTGGAGAAATTGGAAGTGTTACAACTGACCCACGTTACAACTATCCCCGGTCTCCCCTACCTTACACCCAATAAGATACAAATAAAATATACTTTAACTTTTTCCTCAGACAGGTGGATCAGGCGATGGCCTGCAGGCAGTAGCGGTCTTTGATATGTGCGGCTTTGTGGTGGGGACATCACAGACATCAGCCAGCGCATACTGGGAATGTCACAGGCACCGATCGGTTTTCTATCGCCCATTTGCTGGGAGGTTTTGTTTTGTTTTTTTCGATTTTTTTTTTAAATTAGTAAAATTAACATACAAACAAACAAAATGCACCATATATTACGGAGAATAAACATTCCTTATATATTAACAACTTTCATACATAGTGAAAAGAAAATATAAAGATGGGGTCACATAATTTAACAGATTATTAACTCACTAAATCAAAATCTTCCATAAAGGAAACAAAAAAAGCAGCCTTTTTCTTTTTAACTAAGGTCAAAGATTTAACCAACAGGTTTAAATCGTTTTTCCAGTAAGCTAGTGTTGGTTTGGTCTTAAAAAAACGACATTTATGTATAAATTGCTTGCACAAGATTAATAACACATTAACACCATAATTAGCTTTCTTTTCTTTCAAAAACACTCCAAACATTATCATATTTAAGGTAAATGGGGTAATTTGACTCCCACTGGAATAAAGCCAGGTATGAAAATCCAACCAAAATATTTGTATAAAATTGCACAAAAAGAATAGATGGTCCAAATCCTCCTCTTCTGTTTCACAAAATACACAATTACCCGTTTCTATTTTGAATCTAGCACCAAGGAGTCTATTTGTCGGGTAAATTTTATTCAAGATTTTAAATTGGACTTCTTTCCCTTTAGGAGGGATAGGGAAGGCGATATAATCAGTTCTTATTTTTTCAATTTCTTCCCTTTGGAAATCTTTTAATATGTAATTACGTCTAAGTAAATTTGGAGAATAAAGACTCCCTAATGAAGATCTAAGAAACTTATTATTGCATTTAACATCACAAAACTGAATACCATCTATATATAATTGCCTTAACTTGGGGGAGATGTCAGAATATATTATATCATTTACAACTATGTTTTTAAGTGACAATGGAATGGATTTTATAACCCGATTAAATTTACTTTTAGAACATTGGATATTAAACTTTTGGCAAAAATCTTGATGTCCTAGAACATGTCCTTCCTCATCTACAAAATGGGCAATTGCCCAAACACCTTTTGATAACCAATCTTGAATAAAAATAGATTTTCTGTTCATCAGTATATATCTATTGTTCCAAATTGGGCTATTATGTGGAGTGAAATTATGTTTAAATAACATTTTCCAATAAAGAAGGACCTGTTTATGGAATTCAGAGAGTTTGAAATTACTAAGCTACCTGCTAAAGTCACACTTTAGGAGAAAGTCGATACCCCCCAGTGTGTTAAAGACCTTACTTGGTATAAAAAACCAAATGGAGTGTGGATTATTTAGGAAGGATTTTAACCATTTAAGTTTCAAAACACCATTCATTATGTCAAAATCAATTGCGTTTCCACCGCCTTCAATGTATGGTTTAACCAAATCATCTTTAGATATATAATGGCACTTATTCCTCCAAATAAAATTAAAATTCAAGCTATTAATTGTTTTAATAACTTTATTTGATATTGATAAAGAGTAAGCTGGATATATAAATCTAGATAAACTATCCATTTTGGTTAATAATATTCTTCCAAAAATTGTGATGTCTCTTTGTAACCACTTATTTAAGATTGTCTTACATTTGTCAACATTATCTAAAATATTTACTTTTTCTAAGACTTTGATCTTTTGAAATTGTGATGCCCAAATATTTTACCCCCTTCTTCACCTTTATATCGTATTTGTTTTACCAGGGGAATCTGATGTTCATTTTTTAAGAAAAGAGTAGTGTCATCCGCAAGTTGAGTAATTATTAAAAAATTATCCATAATCTCAATTCCGGCAACGCTGCTGTTTTTAATTAGAATTGCGAGCATCTCCACAACCATTATGAACAACAACGGAGAGCTTCCACACCCTTGCCTAATTCCTCTTATGACGCTAAATCTTTTACCAGTACCATAGCCTAATGACACAGAGCTGTTTATATCATTATACAGTATATCTATTATCTTCCTAAATTTATCCCCAAATCCAAATCGAGTTAGTGTTTCTAAAATAAAAGGATGTTCTACTGAATCGAAAGCTTTATAAAAGTCCAAGAAAAGAATAAAACTGTCATCACTAATCAGATCATTGTAGTCCAGTAAGTCTAAAACCAATCTGATATTATTATGAATGTTCCTGTCTTTCAAAAACCCTGATTGTGTCTCACTAATTATACTTGAAACCCCTCGTTTGAGCCTTGTTGCAACTGAGCTAGAGAAAATTTTATAATCTGTATTTAATAAAGTTATGGACCTTAAGTTATCCAATTGTCGTTTATCTTTGTTTGGTTTAGGAAATAATGTAATTAATCCTTGTTTCA
>NC_140602.1:70846918-71159418 GCF_057381915.1 Diplotaxodon limnothrissa
CTATTAAACAAATGCACAGATTGCACAAACAAATAACTGCACTAACTACTATGTCAAATTACAACTTGGTCTATGGCATCAATTAGTGCACAAATATACAAAAACCATCAAGTTACAGTCAAAATACATCAAAATCATTCAAGCTGCGGTCAACAGACAGTTTTGCCTCATGCTCACCCTACTTTTCTGCCCATCAACATCAGGTGCTGTGAACAGGTGAGTGCAACCACATTTATCATCTACCACACCCATGAGACACGCCCCACACATGTCTCATGGGTGTGGTAGATGTTGGTAGAGTTGGTTTAAATGGACTCACCAATACAGTGAGTCCATTTAAACCAACCCACTTAATCAAAAAGGAACAACTCATATGGCTCCTACAATAACATTATCATTGATCGGGGAGATTAAAGTTAATGATATATTTTTATGTGGTTCAGCCACAACTCTGCTGAAACCTCAGCCAGTAACAGGTCGGCCAACTTTTGGACTGTCCAGTTGTCTGTATGACTGCCGCAGTACGTGCATCACATTTGCTCACTATCAGTGCCAAACAGCCCTGGTGGAGCGAGCAGCTGTAAAGAGAAGCAGATGCTCTGTTTCTAAAAATGTTTTAAGCTTGTTTCAAAGATTCTGTACTGCAGCTTTAAATGTTTTCCAAAAGCACACAGACACTTATCAGTGTTTCTCACACTTTTTACAGTGTGGACCACCTGAGAAAAGGTCAAGCTGTCCCAAGCACCACTATGAAAGCATGAAAGTCATAAATCTTACAACACAAAATTGGTCTTATTAAATTAGTAAAATTAGTATCTGCAGTAAAGATTTTTTCATACATTGTATGTGTACAACAGGCAAAGTTGGCTCCATTTTTACAATGTTTTAATTAATATTTTGTACATTTGTACTTTTCAAGAACCTTTCTGTTTTTGGAGTGTATTTCTATATATCTGTATTATATTATACATACACATTAAAAGTGAATCTCTTTCCAAAAAATGCTCTCAGTTTACTTTTTACTCACTATGAGCATCATTCATTATTCTCCCGCAGTAATTAAGGTTAGGACATGTAGTTTTTTTTATTCCAATCCATTCTTCTTTGGCAGCATTTAAATAACCTTTATCAGATTTGATGGTTTTGTTACAGACTTTTAAAATAGTGTTTTGCTTTTCTTTCACAAATGTGGGATTAAATTGTTAAAATGTACAAAACAGTGATGTCATGTTTTCTGACGAGGACCCAGGCACAGAGAGACTTGATGAATTCAAAAATCTTATGATTTAATAAAGAAATTTGCAGACTTGCACAAAGATGGTAAAATTATGATGACCGATAGCGGAGCTGAAGACAACAGACGACGAGGACAGGGAGGAACAGGGGTTTAAATGCACCAAGAAGACAGAGAGAACTCGGGACAACTGCAGACATTTAAGGATGCAGGGACTGACAGAGACGGGGAAGAAGTTTCATCGTGACGAGTAAAGTTTATCTTGCCTGGCTGGGCAGCTCTCTGGGTGCTCAGCACCCCCAAAGCTCTGATGCTATAATCGCCCCTGCTTTCAACAACATAACTGAATGGGTTAAAGTGGGTGGAGTGCAGGTGTAGGTGTACTATATAGCTTCTAGCTAGCTCTACAGAAGAGGAGCATAACAGGAGTAACAGTTTTTAACTGTCAGAAATGCTGCATTTCAAATTACCTGTGAGTTCAACAAACATCAGCTTCCTGCTAACTTCTAACTCCGTTAAATTAAATAAATCTGTTTTCATGGATGCCTGGATGTTAAACTTAATTGTTACACCTGGTAAAGCAGCAACGCTGATCATTTTATTAAAGATGAAAGAATTTAGACAGTTTTTAACTCTCAGTGATGCTGCAGTGTTCGTTTGACTTTGGGACCTGAACTGGAGTTTAGGGCCCAGACACAGCTGATGATGTCAGACTTAAAGACCGGATGAGCAGCACTTTAGCGACAGTGGGAAGGAAAAACTCCCTTTTAACAGGAAGAAACCTCTGGCAGAACCAGGCTCAGGGAGGGGCGGGGCCATCTGCTGTGAAGAAGACAGGATAAAGACATGCTGTGGAAGAGAGAGAGATTAATTACAAGTGTGAGTCAGATACTTCTACTTAGGTTCAGAATGTCTGTACTTTTATCACCTCCTTGGAAGAATTATAAACGGCGCACACAAAGAAATCACATGATTTAGATTTGCTCACAGCTGTCCTTCTGCCTCGTGTCTGGAAGCTGCTGTTGCCCTGACAGGATAACACTCCTTCAGATGACTGCTGTGAGCTGGATTGATATAAATGCAGCTGGAATGAACTGAGCGAGTCTGTGTCTTTGTTGAACATGATCTGTGGCAGGGGCGTGGTGTCTGCAGCCTTGGGTCTGACCGCAGACGTGGACGGTACTTTCTGGCTGGTTTCTGAAGATGTGCTTGACCTGCTGGCCTTGTTGCTTCTAACTAAATGTGACTCCTCTTTTCTAGAGTCGGCCAACTTTCACTAGACTTCAGCCGCCCTCCACCAGATTAGAGATGAACAGCAGTTCACCCACAGGTACAGTGGGTGTTGATGCCAATACGTCAGCAGAAGCAGAGTTGGACTGCACGATCCTGGCTGAGGACTGTGCAGTCCAATGCACCAACGAGCTAAACCAGAGAATCGGGTCAGATCGTCACAGAGTCCAGAGCAACCGTCCCTGCTGTCGAGACCTCCGTCCACGCTCTCCCTCGCAGCCCTCACCTGGCCGTGCATTTAAAAAACATACATTTGGGAGTTTTAGCTTATTTATTACCATTGGGATCAAACTGTTACTTTTACTAATTCTGACATTGCCCTTGAGTCTTGGTGGTTGTTTTTAGTTTAACTAGTCAGAGTGATGGTTTAAAGAGCTTCAACAATAATAGGGGGGGTGAACATCTGATGAGAAGTGTGCACCAGAAGGCAAACAACAGCCCAGGGATGGAGAGCCAATGATGCAGATGTTTTCATGTGAAAGCGGCGTGTTCCTGCGTTGTGTCTGACAACGAAAGGTCAAAAGAATGACCTTCAAGTAAATAAATTGCTCCAGCTCCTATAACCAAATAAAAACAGCTGTGAGGAGAGTTAGCTCAAACCGCTACAAGCTAGCAAGACTTATCTGTTCATGCTAGCATTAACAGTGCCAACACACATATGCAGCACACACGTGAAACGCATTCACAGCAGCTAGTAAAGACGGGCACAATCACAACAATAATGAGCTAAAACACACAATCAGACACATGAGGCTGAATAAAGATATTATTAGTGTTGGAAAAGAAACGACGCCGAGCTCTCCCACAGGGGAATTGTAGAAAAGGGGAAAAGAGGCCAAAGGGATACCCCAAATTTATAGGGTTGCACCAAAGAAGAAGAAGAAAAGGATGCAGAGGGGCGTGAGTGATAATGAAGATAACAACCGAGCTTGAGCTTAGAGGCCCTAAAAGTCAGGATTAACAGTTTGGGGTCTAGAACACATTATGTAAAAGCTTTCACTGCAGCTCTGCACAGACGGGCCACATCACCGAGCCACCGTCAGGTTTGCTGCTTTGATCATCCTGAAGTTTGTGTGGCCCGTTTGGTGATCACTGGGCACTATTGGTCTATTATAAGCCACCGTACATCTGGGGCAATGCAGTCAGGACCCCCAACGGTATGTTCGCTTCACGGTCCTGTATCGTTCAGTTATGCACACATGCTGGGTCAGATTAAATCTACAGTAACAGTGTCCAGAGGGTTTATTGACTCATGCTGCATTATGAAGCTTCTTCTGCCGGTTGCATGGCCAGCTGTCCTTAAACGAGCGGGTCGATAAAGTGCTTGAAGTGTCTAGAATAATGCAGTGCTTTCAGCGGTCCGTAAAACTAATTCTAGTGTCCTTCCATTAATCCATTAGCATGTTATTCATGATTCAATACAACTAAGAAAACAGGAAATGAGACGATGAAAACGTCTGATGGAGAAGTTTAAAGCCTGGTGCAGTCCTTCTGTCCTGCTGGGATGAGTGTGGATCTGCCGTTCAGCAGTTTAGGATGATGTTGTTTCGTGATGTAGGCCTAGCTGTTCAAGTCAATTCAACTTTATTTATACAGCGCCAAAACAAAACAACAGTTGTCCCAAGGTGCTCTGTATTGTCAGGTAGAGCCTACAATAATACAAAGTTATCAAAATCACATCCTGAGACGGTTCTTCATTCTGTTTTGTGACAGTCTTACAGAGAACAACAGCTGCAAGGACACGCGCTCATCACAGCGAAGGCAAGCGAAAGACGATTTCTCTAAAAAAAATACTTGAATCAAGCCGTCAATCAGAATCAGAAAAAAGGAAACAAAAGAAAGCTCCCACCGTCCAAAGGCATGCAGTTAGTGGGGTAGGTTAATTGGTTAATCCAAATTGCCCATAGGTGTGAATGCGGGAGTGAATGCGAGCGCGACTGGTTGTCTGTCTCTGTGTGTTGGCCCTGTGACAGCTTGGCGACCTGTCCAGGGTGGACCCCGCCTCTCGCCCTATGACAGCTGGGATAGGCTCCAGCGCCCCCCGCGACCCTGAAAAGGATAAGCGGAAGCGAATGGATGGATGGAAGCTATTAAAGCAAACAAACACTGTAAAACACCAAGTAAAGGACAAAGAAAAAAGTAAGAAAAGTAAACTAAAGAGTTTAAGAGAAAGTAAAGAGAAACAAGCAGGATTGAGATTGGAGATGAGAACATCCGTTTAAATAACAGCAAAAAGTGGGGATGAATGGCTCGAGTACAACCCCCAAATAGAGCTAATGTAGAGCCGATTTACAAAAGTAAAGCACAGGTGTACTCAGTTCACTACCATATGTCCAATATGCTATGAGTCATGCAATTTAGAGCAAGGTCACAAAATAAGGGATTATATTGAGGTGCAGGTAAGAGGACAGGCACAACTTTTTTATTATAATCAGAAAGTATATAAAAGCTGGGCAGCTTTACAAACAAAAAGAAAGGAAAAGGAAAAATGGGCTGCTGGTAAGACTTCCCATGCCGGATGTCCATCCAAAGCCTGACTGAGTAGAAAGGGTGGCAAACTTTCGCTTCCTGCGAGTCAACATAGAGGAGAACCTTTCCTGGAGTGCAAACACCTCTGAGCTGCTGAAAAAGGCCCAACGGAGACTGTACTTCTCAGGAGGAGTAACATCACACAGAGACTGCTGGTGTCCTTCTACAGAGCCACCATCAAGAGTGGACCAACCTATTGCATATGCTATCTGCTTATCTTAGCTGCACAGTGGCGCAGAGGAAAGCACTCCGAGGGATCATTAACACCGCCAAATCTCCAAAAGTTGATTCTGGACGTAGTATTTTGTGGGAGAAACGTTTCGTCACTCATCCAAGTGACTTCCTGTCTCAGCTGACTGCAGGTTTCCCCAATCTTATAAAAAGTACATTTGCATAATGACTCGGTGGACCGACACATCAAATTCACCAGGGAGGATATTGAAAGTGGCAGCTTAGCCTTCTTAGACTGTGAGATTTCCATCAGTAATGAGGGACATCTAAAAGCTCACGTGTACCGTAAACCTACACATACGGATCAGTATCTAAGGTTTGACTCTCATCATCCACTGGAGCACAAACTGGGCGTCACCAGGACGCTACAACACAGAGCGAACACCATCCCCACAGACACAGCAGCCAGGGAGGCAGAAGAACATCAAGAAGGCCCTGAGTAAATGTGGTTATCCCAGCTGGACTTTTGTCAGAGCTGGAAAGGCTCCTAAAGAAAGCTGCAGATGATCCAGGAGAGAAGAACAACCGCTGCCTAAGTGAAAACCTGTAGTGATCCCGTACGAGTCAGGAGTGTTGGAGCAGCTGAGACACATATTTTATAAGGGTACATCTGTCACCATCTTACATGCTGTGATTGCAGCCATTCCCCAACTCTCTGTGAATGGGACTCATGGCCATTGATCAGTGGGCTTTGATTGTGGGTGGGTATGATGGCGCCTGTGTTTGGCTCTGCCGCTGCCGGGTGCAGTTTGTCGCGCTCCACCACTTTTGTATTATTTTCTGCTCTCATTTAGTTTTGACGATGTATTGGCTGCCTTGGTGCATGATTGTCTGTCTTTGCTATCCATCCGATCCTCTGTGATGCCTCACGATGTCTCTTCGTCCTCCTTCGGCATTTTCCACCCTCCTCCATCAGCTGGATCTTTGTCGGGCGTTTTCGGCGGATCCTCTAGACCATAGGTGTCAAACTCTGGCCCACGGGCCAAATTTGGCCCGCAGCCTAATTACATTTGGCCCGCGAAGCCATACCAAATTACTATTAGAGCTGGCCTACTGGTATTATACAGCTAATATATATATTGTTTAGTATTAAGCTTTGCTTGTTCCATATTCAGTTTTCCAGCAAAACTTATTTGAGTCCATAAGAAAAGATTCATTCTTATATCTGGAGGAAGATTTTTTTTTTTCAATATATATTAATGTTAGCCCGCGACTTTGTTCCAGTTTTGAATTTTGGCCCACTGTGTGTTTGAGTTTGACACCCCTGCTCTAGACCACGGAGAAGGAGAGGGAGAAGAGGAGGTATTCAGGTAAAGCTCAGGCTTTACTGGCGGCAAGGTCTGCCTGGTAAGCGACACAGAGCGTGCCTTGTCTCCTGAGGTCAGAGAAGCTCCATGGAGGGGGACTTGTTTCCCACGTCCCTGTTTGGATACGCTGGGCCCGGCTCTTTGAGGGTTTATCCAGACTCTTCTGTCGGCTGGCTTTTTCTTCCCACGGTGAGCGGATTCTACGAGCGTGATGGTTCAAACCCTGAGTTTCTACGTCCTTTAACTCGAGCCTCCGCAAATACGGAGGCTTCTACTGAATATGGCGCTTTTTAACGCTTGAGCTCTGTCTAATAAATCATTCTTGTTGAATGATATCATCTAAAAAACTGAATTTTTTATTCTTGACTGAGACCTGGCAGCGGGACGTAGACTATTTGTCATTTGTTGAACTCTGCCCGGATGGCTGTACTTTTATTACCCAGCCTCGGGTTTCTGGTCGTGCCTTGTCTGGAAAGCCACAGGTGGTCTCGCTGTGGCTTTCCAGGAACGTTTCTCCTCCCGCTCCGTGAAAATTGGACATTTTCTTTCGTTTGAGCTGCAGCTGCTTAAAATTGGAAACAAGGATCTGTTTTACTGTGCTGTGTTGTATCGTCCGCCTGGCTCAAATAGGTTACTTTTGTGGGAGCTCAGTGACTTCTTATCCTCGACTGTAAAGCTGTCTAGGTTGCTCATAGTTGGGGACTTTAACATACACGTTGATGATGACTCCGACCCTTTCACCAGAGATTTTATGAATATTATGGACTCATTTCATTTTGCTCAGCATGTGTCCGGTCCTACACAAAGGTCACACACTGGACCTTGTTTTTACTTTGGGTTTAAATATTGATTTTATTTGCTCTGAGGACATTTTCATTTCTGATGTTATTGTTTTTAAACTGTCTCTTAATGAGCTTTTGTCCCCCGTTCAATGGAAGGTTAGCTCTCGTACCTTAGACTCCTCCACACCAGAGAAATTTGCGGATGCTTTTAACCTACAGCTATCTCCTCATAATGATGTTGACTCTTCAACCATCTTTTGAAAAGTTACTGCCATTTTATTGTAGATGAAATTTGTCCGGTTAAAACGAGGAGAGTTTATGCTTGCAAATCTCCTCCTTGGCTAAATGACAGTATTAGTTGTCTGAAACGTGATTGTCGTAAAGCGCAGGTGGAGGAAAACTCACCTAAATGTTCATCTCCTCTACCTAAAGGACCTTTCAGCTTCTTTTAATAATGCGATCAGAGATGCGAGGGCTGCCCATTTCTCACACTTGGTTGCAAAGAGCAGTGCTATTCAACACCATTAGTGGCATTGTTACTCCTGCTCTTCCTGCGGCCCCTATTTCATCTAATGAGGACTGTGACCGTTTTCTTTCTTTTCTTCTTGCAAAGATTAATAACATAAGAATGAATTTTTCTCATTCAGCACCTGTTATCTCGATCTCCACCTCATCACGCCCTGTCATCTTGGATACTTTCTCTCCTGTTTCACTACCTGAGCTGGTAAAACTAGTGAATTCAGTGAAAGCATCCTCTTGTCCTCTTGACACTGTACCTGCATCATTATTCAAGAATGTCTTCCAGGTTATTGGTCCATCTGTGCTCACTCTACTCAACTCTTCACTGGCGTCTTGTATAGTTCCGGTTTATTCTGCTATTCTCCCGCTTTTAAAAAGACCTCAGCTTGACCCCTCTGTTTGGAGCAGCTACAGACCAATCTCCAAAGTACGTTAATCACTAAGCTTCTAGAAAAGGTTGTGGCTAAGCAACTTATAGCGGCTCTGGACAAACATAGCATTTTTGATAAGTTTCAGTCCGGCTTTCGTAGAGCTCACTCCACAGAAACAGCCCTTTTTAGGGTCTCAAGTGACATTTTGATGAGTAATGATGCAGGAAAATGCTTGGTCCTCCTTATGTTGGACCTCACATCAGCTTTTGACACTGTTGACCATCACATTCTCCTCGAAAGGCTTAAACACTGGGTTGGTGTATAGGGTACTGCCTTGGAGTGGTTCTCCTCATATCTACGTAACCGATCTTTTTCTGTGGTGGTCTCCGGTTTTAGGTCATCCTCTACCTCCCTTACTTGTGGTGTCCCTCAGGGTTTGGTTTTGAGGCCTTTATTGTTCTTAATATATCTTCTCCCCCTCCAGCACATAATGGGCTCTTTTGAGGACATTTCTTATCACTGTTATGCTGATGACATTCAGTTGTACGTCTCTTTTAAGCCCCAGGATTTATGTAGATTCCATCAAACGTTGGATGGCTGCAAATTTCCTCCAATTCGCCGAGGGGAAAACTGAAGTCCTCGTATGTGCTCTGGACAGATTTGTATCCCAGATAGTGAAAGCCCTTAGTCCTCTCTCACTCTATGTTAAATCCTCTATCAGGAATTTAGGTGTCACCTTTGACTTGAGTCTCACATTGGATGGGCATGTGAAATCTCTGGTTCGGTCTTGTTTTTATCATTTATGAAATGTGGCTAAGTTAAGCCCTATTTTATCTCGCCCTGAACTGGAGATTGCTATACGTGCATTTATTTCCTCACGCTTGGACTATAGTAACTCACTGTTTATGTGTCTAAGCAAAGGTTCTCTGGATCGTCTGCAGGTTGTGCAAAACGCTGCAGCTAGGCTGTTGACAAAATCCTCCAAGTATTCTCATGTGACACCGTTGCTGTTTCAGCTACACTGGCTTCCTGTTGAATTTAGAGTTCATTTTAAGATCCTGGTCTTGACATTTAGAGCCTTGCATGGACTAGTACCTCCCTACATCCCTAGCAGGTCCCTGAGGTCATCTGATCAGGGCTTACTTGCTATGAAACAGACTAAGATGAGAACTAAGGTTGACGGAGCTTTGGCCTCTGTGGCCCCGAGACTGTGGGACGCTCTCCCTCAGACATTAAGAACTGTGGACTCGGGAGTTGTTTTTAGAAAAACAACTCAAAACTCACCTTTTTAAAACTGTTTTTGGTTAAATTTCTGCCTGTTTCATATTGTCTGTTTTACCCTCTTATTATTTGTTATCTTATGTGCAGCGCTTTGTGATTCTGTCTAGAAAGGTGCTACATAAATATAATTTTATTTATTTATTATTTATTTGGTCAGTGGTTGTTGATCAGTGGTCATGAGAATTTGCATAATTAAGATTAAGGAACTGACCTCCCAGCCCATTGTTCCTTCAGTGGGCTGGTTTCAGTCATTATGCAAATGTCCTGTTTATAAGATTGAAACCTGCAGTCAGCTGAGACTGAAGACGTCACCTGGATGATGACGAAACGTTTCTCCCACAAAACGCTACGTCCAGATGAGCAGAATCAACTTTTGGAGATTTACTTACCTGGATGATTGAGCATGCATCAAGACGCCAAAGGATCACTAGCTGCCCTCTCCCCACGCTGGAAGATCTACAAAACACCTGCTGTCTTAGAAAAACTCAAAACATTATAAAAGACACCTCAGATCCTGGCCAAACCCTGTTTGAACTGTCGCCCTCGGGCAGACGGTGCAAGGACTGATAGACTCGAACACAGCTTTATCCAACTGTAATAACACGTCTGAATACTGCTACAAGAAAATGTCCATCACGCCACTCTTGTATTAATCTATGCCCTGACTGAAGCATGTATGTGGGAATGTATGTGAATGTTTGCTAAGACTATTCTTATTAGCACTTTAAGTATTTTATTTATATTGAATTCTATTGTTTTATTTATATCTTGATATTGTTAGGGATGATGCACTGATCGGTGACCGTTTTTAAATTTGTTGTACCTGTGACAATGACAATAAAGACATTCTGATTCTGATCGGTTTTGTGATAGGGCCCAAAGCCCATGTATGTGCATGTATACTGCAGCCGCAGCATGTTGAAAAGAACGCGATGCCAAAAACTGGCAAGCTTTTGTTGTTGCACGCATGGCTCCTTTAGTTTGGGCTTCATCGTTCGATCGCTGGTTTCTCAGTGAAAGCTGAACCTATGGACATCCTATAGTTTGAACGTGGCGGTTTTTATATATTGGCTGGACTTTGGTGGTTCAATGACCCGTCCAGGTCTCGCTGGTGAGTGTTGAGGTTCCCCATCGGGACAATGGCTCTTCGGCAGAGGCACCTTTAGCACTTCAAGAAGGGTTGGCTACTCTAAACTTCCATTTGGCCCACAAAAAACAGTCAGCACTCGTTATCCGACCCGAAGGCACAGCAAAGCAATCTCAGGACTCAGCGTTTTGGGTTTTTCTAGTTATTGGTTATCTTTGTGTTATGGTTCTGTATGCTCTGCTGTCCTGTTCTCTGTTATGGATCGCAGTGTTTCTGTGTTTGTATCAAGTCTGTGTTTTGGTTCCTGTCGTCTGTTTCTTCCTTGTTTCGTGTGTCTAGTTCTACTTTGTCTCTAATTAGCTGTGCTCCCACATGTTCCCTTCCCCTTGTTATCCTGTGTGCATATATTGTTTCAGTCTTTGCTCTTTGTCTTGTTTGTCCTCATGCAGCATCCCTCCTTGTCTGTGCTCCGGCTCTGGGTTGTGGTCTGTGGCTCAGCTGCAGGGGAGGTCCCGTGGGTCCGGTGGGTTCAGGGGCAGATCGTGGGGAGGCTGATTAATCGTGCCCCCCCTTGTTGGGGATGAGGGGTGTGGGGTGAGGTAGCAGCTATACTGGAGTGCAGACCAAGAAGTGTACACGTGTGTGAAACAATAAAAGTGAAACTGCACCAAACTGAGTGCCTCTGTGTCGTATCAGCAACACAAAAGCTGCCACAGATGGTTTCCTCCTGAACTACTTTATGTTTGTTTGGCGTTCAGCAGTAAAGTTGCCTCCTGAGTTTTACACCCTGCCCTCTCTTTCCTGCCTGCCACACAGCCTCCATAGATTTCTTTGGCTTCATTTCCAGAGTTGTGCGCAGCGAGGATGTAAGACTTTTAACAAGATAATCGACCTGCGTGGAAGTAAAGTTGTAGGTGCTCTGCATTATGTCGGCCCATCACACTGAGTGACTCGTAAAGATGCTGCTGTGATGAATGATTTCTCAGTGCTGAGCGTGCTGAGAGTGAAGGCCTCCAAATGCAATTTCTCTCTTCAAATTGGAAAAAGATTTCTGTGCAAAATCGATAGATCAAAAAATCATCATGTTAATGTAAATGTGAAAATAGAGAAACATTTGTGTCCAGTTGTTGCTGTGACTCTGATGGAGAGCATAAAACATTGTTATAAATAATTAACAGGTAAATCCAGGAAACTCCATCACATGCTGCTCCTGCAGAGCTCCCCTCGCTCATGTCTTCTTCAGTTGTTCCTGTGGGTCTTTCTCAGGGTTACAGTCAGAGTTGAAATCATCCGGAGCAGAGCTGCTTTATTACAAACAGCTGACCTGTATGCTGAACGGGATGTACCATCGGGTCCTGACCCGTCCACATGCTGCAGTTACAGTGACTGTGTCGTGCATGAATGTGCACACTGTTTTCCTGTTTGCAGTGTAATGTGCATTTATTAAAGTCAGTATTTTATACACTGTAAGATTCAGATCTTGCAGTCTCATTCATTACACCATTTTGATGCTTCTGTGTTGAACTGGACAAACTCAGTGAATGTGTTGGTGTGAGTGAGTGGGTGTGGTCTCTTGCCCGCTGCACGGTCATAGCTGCCATCTCAGCCGACATTTGGGCCAGAAACCGGAGCGGTTGCACGCGCAGGGGCGGCCTGAGGATCAGACATCTCTGCCAAGGTTTCGGCACCACTGTAGCAATGATCGGACCCGTGCAGTGCACCGATGTGTTCTGGGCTTCTTTATTTCTGTTCACCAGTTTGTTTCAGGTTAAAGCACAACTTGAGCCAGGAGTCAGCGCCTCTCGCAGCTTACAGCTCTTCCAATTGATGGGTAATTAATATTGTGCTGAACACGGTCCAAAAGATTCAATGAGCCACATCAGTGTCTACTGTCTGCCTACTGTTTGATATCATAGCCCAGTGGCTGACAAAGGTAAACAGAAGTTTTCACTATCCCTACTAATGAATGTTATCTTGTTTCAGGATACATGTCATACATAATGCCTGCCAAAGACACATCTGCTTACATTTATCTTTTACTCGTTGTTTCCCTAAACAAAGCCCTTGGTGGCTTTCACTTTTTCTTGTCCATCTACCATTGGTGTTAATTTAGCACTCAGTATCAACACCCAAGGAGGGATATTCAACCTCTTATGTAAAACGAGTGATTTATGACCCCCAAATAAAATGCTTTATGACCTAGGAAGTAATAAAGGAAGTAATAAAACAAATGGTAGCCATAAAAATATGATATTAATAAACAATATGTTAGGATGCCTGGGTCGTTGACCCAGGGTTTTTGAGTTTATGATATTATTTATACTGTCTAGTTTTTAGTTTCTTTGAGTTCTGTCTTATGGCTTAGGTCTCTGTCTTCTTTAGTTGCTCTGTCTCCCCTATCACCTGCATCCCCTTGTCTAGTTCGCGTCTATGTGTATCCTTAGTTCCTATATCCCCGTGTCCAGTCAGTGTTTGTGTCTGCCCTGTTCCCACGTCTCTGTTCCCTCTGTAGTGCCTGCATGTGAGTCTGTGTCTTTGTTCAGTCTGTGTTATGTGTTTCCTGTTTACTTTGAAGGTCTCTGTCTTATCTCAGTGTGTTCAGTTTACGCTTCTTTGGTCTCGTCAGTTCTGATTTGCCCCAGCTGTGTTTCCCTCCTGTTACTCATTCCCTGATTGCTCCCTCTGTGTATTTAAGCCCAGTGTTTCTCTGTGTCTGTGTCGCGATCTACCGGTTTCTTAGCTGGGTGTTCTGTCATTTCTCTAGTTTAAGTTTGTTTTGAGTTTTTTTAGTTTTGTTATATTTTGAGTATTAAATTAAAGCCTTTTTTGAGTTCACGTCTGTCTCCGGAGTCTGCACCTTGGGTCCTATTCCTGCCTGCACACAGCCACACCTAACAGAAGATCGCGACCAGAACATGGACCCTGCAGACTCCTTTTTCTTTGAGTTCAACGGCGAGATGGAGCGGCTGGTGCGCCTGCTCGACCGCATCGCCCAGTCCCCGGATTTAAGGACCATGGCAGTGGGGCTGAGCGCGGTGGAGGCCATCATTCGGCATAATCCCCGGCTTAGCCAGTTTGCTAGAGACACTGAGTTGGGGAACACCATTACTGCCTGGAGAGAGCAAGTCAGGGCTAGTGAGCTTGCTCTCTCCCTCACTACATCTTCCCCACCGCTGCCGCAGGACAACGCACACTCGGCTTCATCGCCACTGCAGGCTTCCTCCCCTTCCTCACGCCACCTGGGACCTTGTTCGCCTGTCCGTTCGCCTGCCTTTTTCCTGGCGGCTGTGTGGTCGGAGGATGAGGAGGAGGTCTCCGTTTCTCCACTGGTTCCTGTTCCCTCGTCTAAAAGGAAGCGACGCCACCGTCGCTCTTCTCCTCGGTCATCCTTTCAGCCACCTGTCTCCGCTGGAGGGTCCGAGGAACCGCTTCAGCCACCTGTCTCCGCTGGAGGGTCCGAGGAACCGCTTCAGCCACCTGTCTCCGCTGGAGGGTCCGAGGAACCGCTTCAGCCACCTGTCTCCGCTGGAGGGTCCGAGGAATCGCTTCAGCCTTCTCTTCCTGCTGGAGGATCCGAGGGGCCCGTTCAGCCTCCTGTCTCTGCTGGAGGGTCCGAGGGGCCCGTTCAGCCACCTGTCTCTGCTGGAGGGTCCGAGGAATCGCTTCAGCCACCTGTCTCCGCTGGAGGGTCCGAGGAATCGCTTCAGCCACCTGTCTCTGCTGGAGGGTCCGAGGAATCGCTTCAGCCACCTGTCTCTGCTGGAGGGTCCGAGGAATCGCTTCAGCCACCTGTCTCCGCTGGAGGGTCCGAGGAATCGCTTCAGCCGTCTCTTCCTGCTCGAGGGCCCGAGGAGCCTGTTCAGCCTCACGCCACGTCAGCTGGAGGGCCCGAGGAGCCTGTTCAGCCTCACGCCTCGTCAGCTGGAGGGCCCGAGGAGCCTGTTCAGCCTCACGCCACGTCAGCTGGAGGGCCCGAGGAGCCTGTTCAGCCTTCTGCCACGTCAGCTGGAGGGCCCGAGGAGCCTGTTCAGCCTTCTGCCACGTCAGCTGGAGGGCCCGAGGAGCCTGTTCAGCCTTCTGCCACGTCAGCTGGAGGGCCCGAGGAGCCTGTTCAGCCGTCTGCCACGTCAGCTGGAGGGCCTGAGGAGCCCGTCCAGCTGCCATTAGCCTCTGCCTCTGCTACGCCTGGTCCAGCCTCTGCCTCTGCTACGCCTGGTCCAGCTTCTGCCTCTGCCTCTGCTACGCCTGGTCCAGCTTCTGCCTCTGCCTCTGCTACGCCTGGTCCGGCTTCGGCCTCTGCAGCTCCGCCTGGTCCAGTCTCCGAGTGTTCAGCTTCGTCTGCTCCTGAGGTCTCCATGCTGTCTGTTCCTGCTCGTCCTGCCCGGCCTGCTCATCCTGTCCGGCCTGCTCGTCCTGCCCGTCCTGTCCGGCCTGCTCGTCCTGTCCGGCCTGCTCGTCCTGCACGTCCTGTCCGGCCTGCTCGTCCTGCTTGTCCTGTCCGGTCGATGACTGGACGTCGTTGCCGTCATGGACAGCCCTCTGAACTACGCCGCCGTCATGGACGGCCCCCTGAACCACGCCGCTGCCTCCCGCCCGGCCGGCCTCCTGACCTGCTCGGTCGCAGTCGGTGCCTCCCGCCCGGCCGGCCTCCTGATCTGCTCCGTCGCCACCGGTGCCTTCCGCCTGGCCGGCCTCCTGAACTGCTCCGTCGCCACCGGTGCCTTCCGCCTGGCCGGCCTCCTGAACTGTTTTCTGGGCTCTTGGACCATCAGCCTCCGGGCCGCCCCCCTGAACTGCCCGGGTTTGGACTATCGTGCTGTCAGCCTCCGGGCCACCCCCCTGAACTGCCCGGGTTTGGACTATCGTGCCGTTAGCCTCCGGGCCGGCCCCCTGAACTTTTGTGAGACTATTGCCTGGGCCTCTGCGCTTTTCGTGAGCTCTTTTGTTTGTTTGCTTTTGGACTTTGCCTGGGCCTTGGTGCTGTTGTTTTGGACTTTGTTCCTGTTTTTTGTTCTGTTGCTTTCCGGGCTCCAGTGTTTGCATTTATTTTTTGTTTTGTTGTTTCTGGCTCCTTGTTTGGTTTGTTTCGAGCCCTCCATCCTGTTTCCCCCGCTGCCCACCCTGGTTGGGTTGTTTTTGTTTTTTTTGATTTTGATGTTTTGGTTTGGGCTGTCTGGAAGCCAGCCCTTAAGGGGGGGGTACTGTTAGGATGCCTGGGTCGTTGACCCAGGGTTTTTTGAGTTTATGATATTATTTATACTGTCTAGTTTTTGGTTTCTTTGAGTTCTGTCTTATGGCTTAGGTCTCTGTCTTCTTTAGTTGCTCTGTCTCCCCTATCACCTGCATCCCCTTGTCTAGTTCGCGTCTATGTGTATCTTAAGTTCCTATATCCCCGTGTCCAGTCAGTGTTTGTGTCTGCCCTGTTCCCACGTCTCTGTTCCCTCTGTAGTGCCTGCATGTGAGTCTGTGTCTTTGTTCAGTCTGTGTTATGTGTTTCCTGTTTACTTTGAAGGTCTCTGTCTTATCTCAGTGTGTTCAGTTTACGCTTCTTTGGTCTCGTCAGTTCTGATTTGCCCCAGCTGTGTTTCCCTCCTGTTACTCATTCCCTGATTGCTCCCTCTGTGTATTTAAGCCCAGTGTTTCTCTGTGTCTGTGTCGCGATCTACCGTTTTCTTAGCTGGGTGTTCTGTCATTTCTCTAGTTTAAGTTTGTTTTGAGTTTTTTTAAGTTTTGTTATATTTTGAGTATTAAATTAAAGCCTTTTTTGAGTTCACGTCTGTCTCCGGAGTCTGCACCTTGGGTCCTATTCCTGCCTGCACACAGCCACACCTAACACAATATTGTATTAATATAATTATTATATTTCATAACTCATTAATTTTCAATGATTCAAATTTATTTAATTATTATGGCAAATGGTAAATGGCCTGTATTTATATAGCGCTTTACTAGTCCCTAAGGACCCCAAAGCGCTTTACATATCCAGTCATCCACCCATTCACACACACATTCACACACTGGTGATGTATATTATAAATATACAATTTTTTTTTATCATCAATAGCATTTTTCTATGCTATTGATGCTATTGCTTCATGTCATGGGCCCCTTGCACTCTGACATTTTTTTCTGTGGAAGATTGTTGCTCAATAATGTGGATTTGAGGGTTAAGCTCACGAAAGCCAGCGACGCGTGTAGCCTCATGGCACCTCAAAATGCCAGTTACCGTCTGAATATTCTAGGCGCCTCCATGTTTGTAAGAAAAGTGGCAGTGTCTCCCGTTATGCGCGTAGGTCACGCATCCGCTCTCATGCATGCCAATGCATTATATCCGATCTCGCGGATTAATGTAAAAACATTTTCAATGTCTGAGAATTGATATCACATCACGAGAACCTGTTTGTGGGTTCACTGCCCAGATATCTTGTCATAGGCATGATAAACCACGAAGCTTTTACAGGGTGATGTGATTTATGCCCTTTCAATTTCCAGCATAACAATTTAGAGTTTTTGGCTTTGTGTCATGAGAGTAAACAGATACCAGCCAAAGCGTTTCAACCCAATCTCGCTGACAGTCTGTGAGAGAGTTTTACAGCCTGTACACTGAAGAAACCTGAAAGATCTGTCCTTGTGCATTGACAGACAGGAATTTAAACGAGGATATACTCTGTTCGTGTTCAACAACCAACAATCACACAACCACGCTGATCATTTATGCTTGTTACGATTCAATTCTCGAGATCAATTCCAAAAGACAAGTTATGGTTATTACTGACAGGTTTCCGTTTTTTCTTGAATCATGAACAATCATCAGTTGGAGAGTATCATGAGGCTGCTAGTCGGCGACAGATTCTGTGGGGTTTGGGCCTCAGACGAGCTACTGCTGCTGCTCAAACGTTTGTTTAAACGGCCTGCATATCTGATCATAAATACAGATCCCAGGAATAAACCTGGAACTCATTGGCTGGCGATTTCATTAGATGAAGATGGAGGTGCAAGTTTTTAGGATTTGTTCGAATTATTCATTTTACCCCAAAGCATTGTAACGTTTTTGAAAAAGCATGCTGATCGAGTATCTTTCCATCAAAGACAGCTGCAAGCCACGCTGTCTACATAATGCGGTCAGCACTGTATATTTGTTTTAGCCCAGAGATCGTGTGGAAAGACTTCTGATAATGTACTTGCTTTATATGGGTCTAATCAAAAGGAAAATGATGCCGTGGTCGTGTTTTGTAAAACGATTTATCAGCTGTGCATTAATATGTAAAGCTAGCAATTTTAACCAAACTTCATGCTCTCTGAAAGCTTTTCATGATTGTCTCTTGTGTTAAAAATTATTTTTAATAAAGGGTAAAAACATTTTGCCAAAAAAGTGGTGTAATGTGTGGGGTTTTTGTTGCTCAATAAAAACAGCAGCGATAATTAACTTTAAAAATAACAAAACATGTTTTATTTGGCTTTGATTACATCAGAAATGTAACCAGGTGGGTGATCAGGCAAATGTCTTGCTTTTCTTCTTTTCTTATCAATAACATCTGATGATGCCTGGTATTCTCGCTCTGCTATTTCCCTTCGAGCTGATATGTTATCGATTGTGGAAAGGGGGATTTTTAGGTCCGCCAAGGTTTGTGCAAGCAAAGTCCAGCCTGTTGGTTTGACGCTTGTCCGAGGGCTTTGCTAAAAACTTCTCTCTATGCATCGGTTCACCGTCTTCGGTCCATCCGCTGTGACCTTTTGATGCTAATATTCTACGCATGCAGTGTTCCTCTTTGAGCGAGGGTTTATGTTGGTTAAAACTTCATGCAAAACTATATTGACACCCTCCTGCTGCTCCCCCTCCTCGCTCTCTTCCTCCTGGTACTGGCGCCTATCATATGACCTGTCACTAAGTCTCCCCTCACGCTCAGCGGGGAGCCTTAGCGTTATCTGCTTGCTTTCATCCAGTTTCTGTTTCTCGAGCACAAGATACTTTTGTAAAAGCATATTATACCTTTTGATTTTCTCATCCAGGTTTAAACCCTCAGTCTCTAATACCCGTCTCATTTCATTATCCAAATCAGCCTCAGCCTTCTCTCTGATGTTTGTCCGAGACGCATTTCCATGCGTTTCATGTAAGTGTTTGATCTGCTCAGGTGAGATCAAATACATTTTATGCATTTTAATTTGTGAATGCCACCTATAGCTAGATCTGCAGCGATGGGTAGCATGGTTGTGAGAAGTGGTAACAGGAAACCACCTTTTTGAGTCATTAGCGTTTTCTTCTTCCTCACTCCATCCCGTCATCTGTCTGATTTTCTCTTTATGTTGCTTTAATTTCTTATGCTGGCATTATGTGATAGGAATATTTCTTTTTAAAAGATTCATCCCAATCTCGCTTACAGCCTCAATAAAAACAGGTGAGCATTCATCTAAAACCTTACGCATTTTTGGTGAGCTAGTGGTTAGTGTTTTCAACAAAGCAAAGTTTCTTCTCAGTCTTACAGACATTTTTCTCTCGTATTTGACTGCAGACGTCCTGGACAAATTTGTCTAGCTAATGTATTAACTTGTAATTTATCACAGGGTTTCTTAAATAAGACCATATAAGTACTGTTCAGACTGATCGTTCTGCTGTGTTTTCCCTGTAGAAACACATTCTGAGTCAACACTCATATTTTTATGGTGTCTGTACTGCGTGAAACCACTTCTCGATGATTTGATGTAGGGCTGCTCAATTAATCGAATTTTAATCATGATTACGATCTGGGCTTTCAACGATCATTAAAAATGACTGAGACGATTATTAGCCCCTCCCTCATTTATCCGCGACACCTTAAAGGCCGGTTCGTGAAAATATTGTCGGGCATAAACCGTCCGTGGCGCAAAAAAGGTTGGAGACCGCTGATTAAGAGGACCCGAGGGAAGCTCGGAAAGCTAAGCAGAAGTTATTTGGAGAGGAGAGTGACTGCCGCTGGTTGAAAAGAGAGGTAAAAAAACTTCAGTGGTGTTGCACACTATGTTATATTATTTTTTAAAGTCATTGTTAACCCTTTAAAGCCGGTCAGACCAGCACGCTCCGTTTTGTGTAACTATTTTTAAATCCCTGTAGAACCTGAACCACGTAAGCTAGCGCAATAATTTGTTTTGCATATGAAACCGGAGGAGTTGTACTTACAGTGGGGCAAAAAAGTATTTAGTCAGCCACCGATTGTGCAAGTTCCCCCACTTAAAATGATGACAGAGGTCAGTAATTTGCACCAGAGGTACACTTCAACTGTGAGAGACAGAATGTGAAAAAAAAAATCCATGAATTCACATGGTAGGATTTGTAAAGAATTTATTCGTAAATCAGGGTGGAACATAAGTATTTGGTCACCTCAAACAAGGAAAATCTCTGGCTCTCACAGACCTGTAACGTCTTCTGTAAGAAGCTTTTCTGTCCCCCACTCGTTACCTGTATGAATGGCACCTGTTTGAACTCATCATCTGTATAAAAGACACCTGTCCACAGCCTCAAACAGTCAGACTCCAAACTCCGCCATGGCCAAGACCAAAGAGCTTTCGAAGGACACCAGGAAAAGTATTGTAGACCTGCACCAGACTGGGAAGAGTGAATCTACAATAGGCAAGCAGCTTGGTGTGAAGAAATCAACTGTGGGAGCAATCATCAGAAAATGGAAGACATACAAGACCACTGATAATCTCCCTCGATCTGGGGCTCCACGCAAGATCTCATCCCGTGGGGTCAAAATGATCATGAGAACGGTGAGCAAAGATCCCAGAAGCACACGGGGGGACCTGGTGAATGACCTGCAGAGAGCTGGGACCAAAGTAACAAAGGTCACCATCAGTAACACACTACAACGGCAGGGAATCAAATCCCGCAGTGCCAGACGTGTTCCGCTGCTGAAGCCAGTGCATGTCCAGGCCCGTCTGAAGTTTGCCAGAGAGCACATGGATGATACAGCAGAGGATTGGGAGAATGTCATGTGGTCAGATGAAACCAAAGTAGAACTTTTTGGTATAAACTCAACTCGTCGTGTTTGGAGGAAGAAGAATACTGAGTTGCATCCCAAGAACACCATACCTACTGTGAAGCATGGGGGTGGAAACATCATGCTATGGGGCTGTTTTTCTGCCAAGGGGACAGGACGACTGATCCGTGTTAAGGACAGAATGAATGGGGCCATGTATCGTGAGATTTTGAGCCAAAACCTCCTTCCATCAGTGAGAACTTTGAAGATGAAACGAGGCTGGGTCTTCCAACATGACAATGATCCAAAACACACCGCCCGGGCAACAAAGGAGTGGCTCCGTAAGAAGCATTTGAAAGTCCTGGAGTGGCCTAGCCAGTCTCCAGACCTCAACCCCATAGAAAATCTGTGGCGGGAGTTGAAAGTCCGTGTTGCTCGGCGACAGCCCCAAAACATCACTGCTCTCGAGAAGATCTGCATGGAGGAATGGGCCAAAATACCAGCTACTGTGTGTGCAAACCTGGTAAAGACCTATAGTAAACGTTTGACCTCTGTTATTGCCAACAAAGGTTATGTTACAAAGTATTGAGTTGTATTTTTGTTATTGACCAAATACTTATTTTCCACCCTGATTTACCAATAAATTCTTTACAAATCCTACCATGTGGATTCATGGATTTTTTTTTCACATTCTGTCTCTCACAGTTGAAGTGTACCTCTGGTGCAAATTACTGACCTCTGTCATCATTTTAGGTGGGGGAACTTGCACAATCGGTGGCTGACTAAATACTTTTTTGCCCCACTGTATATATACCCTAGTAAGCTATAGCACTTTTTCCTTTGGGAAGGTACCATCTGTGCAGTCTGCAGCTCTGTTGAAGAAAGATGTTGAATCTATTTAATATTTCTTGAAAAATAATTGATTTCTGTGCATTTTTTTTCACACTGCATCAAATTAAGGTTGATTACGTCGAGTAAGCATCATGAGGTGGAGCGTGAGGGGTGGTTCCCTATTTTTTATTTATTTATTTTTGTTGCTGGGAGTTGGAACCCTATTAGTTAGGTTGCTTAATATTTATGCTAAGTACTCTTTAAAATACCAGAATAGGGAGGATGGTGTAGGTTTAAGTTTATTAGATTGATCAGTATTGCTGAACTATGAAACATTTTTTTTGCATACAGGTATAACAGAATAGCTTTAGTGTAGTTGTTGTTTTAAACTTGAGTATGAACTTATACAAAATGCAGCAAGATATTTAAAAAAACAGTTTTGTTGATTAAAAAACACTATATCGGATTCATATCGGTATCGGCAGATATCCAAATTTATGATATCGGTATCGGTATCGGACATAAAAAAGTGGTATCGTGCCATCTCTAGTCTAGGCGGGCGATGCTTGGACCGACACAGGACAGCAGGTCCTCAAACTGGGCGACTGAAAGATGGTGATATCGCTGAAAGTCCAGGCGCAGCTCCTGGAGCAAGTGGTGAAACTCACCAAACTGCTCACACTTCTGGAGGACCTGATGGACCCAGGTACGGCGAGGACGTCCTTAACGCCGCTGCTCTGCTCTCCACAGTAAATAGAGAAGGGAGACTCTCTCTTCAAATGGTAGATCGACAGCTGCCATCCTGCAAACATACCGTCTGGCACTACTTCCTCCCACATTTCTGCTTCACGCACGTCAAAATTGGATATTTTGACACGTGAATAATTCGCGTTGGACATGCATCGAGGTGCGAACGTGCATGCGTCAAGCTAGGGGCCTCTGGCGTTTGGTCGCGTCTATCGCGTTCGGTGTGAACACATGGTAAGAGCTGCGAAAGGCTCAGAAGAAATGTTTTGTGTTAGGCAGCTTTGAGAATGAGCAACGTTTGACTGTGTTCTGATGTCACCAGACTCCACACCCGAACTGTGACAGCTATTTTGCAAAAGACTTTCACTATGTGCTAATCGGGCAAGAGCTAAATTGAGCAATTCTAAAGGGTCATTATCAATGATCGCAGCAGGGTGCTCACTGCTTTGTGAAAATGTATTTTGAGATTCACCAACATTAGGATCGATATTGGGGTTTGACATAGCTAGAGCTAGGTTTAGTGCTAAACATGGGTCACTTATATCCTGTTTCTAGTTATTCACTGTTCACACAGAAGAATGTAAAAGGAGAATGTTTAAAAAACAAAAGAGCTTATTTATTTCTTATTTCATCAAGGACATTAATTCAACAATGAGACATAGAGCAAGAGAAACAAGCTGCTGTCGGTTGCGCTTTGTCTTTGTCCTCGTCTTAATGGTCCTGGTGCTCGCTGTCTTGAATGCTCTGAGGCGTTTAATGCCTAGACCTGACAATTAGAGGGTAAAAAGAAAAAGTTATGGTAAATAAAAACGATAGTTTAAAATGGCAAATTATGAGACCGTGGAGAGAATGACCGTGTCTGGCTTGCAAGAGCAGGCGCGCCAGCTTTCGAGCGCCTGATGGCTGGCAAGCCGCGCAGGCCGGGGTGGAGGGAGGGAGCGTGGAGCTCTGGAACTGCGGGCCGGACTGCCTAGCTCGGTTAACAAATCATGTCTGTCCCTGTTGGACAGAAGAATATTTTTCCCTTGGTGTCGGTGGTATGTGGCTGTAGTGTGGAATTCGGACTGCGAGGGAATAGATAATCATCCAAGTCGGAGATGTCTAAAAAGAGTTTCAAAATGAAACACGGTTAATGTTATTGCATACAATTAGCTGTTATTAGGGAGATCGAGAATGAAAAACTTACCAGTTTTGTTGAGAGAAACGGGGCTGGAGCAGAGCTGGCTGATTTCAGAGTCTAGAAAAAGAAAAACAAGAAGAGTTTTAAAATACGCAAACTAGTAAAATGTGAAAGGAGTATAAGATAAGATGATCAAGATGAAATGAGTTACCCGAGTAGGCCATGACAGCTGATGTTGTGATATGATATGTAAGTACTTTAGCCCGTGTTAAAGCCGAGTTTATATAAATATTTTTAAAAAGTGCATTGTAGGTGTTACAAATCATTGTGGTCTTTTTTTGAAATGAAAAGATTGACAAAAGGTCAAAGGAAATGTAAAAACAGGACAGGAAGATTAACCTACCTACATACCTATTGATATGCACAGAGGGAAAGCAACGCCAGTCGTTGATCTGGCTGGAGACAGGAGTCATGTGGGAGCGCGGTGCTAGTCTTAACCTCCGCGGCAGATCATAAAAATCGGACCTGTAGCCGATTGGATATCTGGGGTGCTGTGGCACCCGCCCATTTGATATGTGATTGGCAGTGGGCGAAGTTAGGCACGCAGGGGTCCTGTGTAGAAAGACTAAAGTCTTTTCAGGAGTTTGTTCCTGTTAACACGTATAAGGTTTTGGGGATACAGGCGAGTCCCTATCAAGCTATCCTATCGAGGTTAGGAGTGGTGTGAGTTCGGCAGAAGGGTTTTTTCAGGACTTTTTTCCTGTTAACTTATCTAAGGTTTTGGGGATAGAGGGGAGACGCGGGGTTTTGTCGGGATTGTGAGAGTTTGTGACTCGGACTTTGATTCTGAATTTCCTAGTTTGGATTAGACAAATGCAAATAAATTGAAATGCCCATATGCATGCCCCCACCGGGGCATGCATATGGGCAGAAATCTGTGCCATCAGAAACTGAATTTGAATAAGTTCAATTTGAATTTGAATTGCTCTGATTGAATCTGAATTGTAACTTGAATAAATGCTTTTGAAAACTGAATTTGAATTAGTCTAATTTAAAATTGAATTTATGGTTTGAAAATGATCATCACTAAATTGAAATTGAATTCTATATTTTGAAAATGAATTGATTTGCTTTGAAACTGCATTTTATCCTTTAAAAATTCAGCTCTCGAATAATTTCAGTTTCACTTCTCACCATTCAGTTTCAGTTCTACAATTCAATTTCAGTTCCAAAATTCAGTTCTTTGGAACTTACATCCGGTTCCGGTTCAAGCGCAGATTAATAGAACTACGTTTTACTAGCGGACCGAAAGTGTTACCGACGGGAATCTACAGCGTCTTGAGCTGAATTAAGACTTCAGAAGTCATTCGTCATGTCGAATGACCAGCAGATAAACTCTCAGGTTGGTAATAAATGTATTACATGTATAAGAACAAGCGTCATGTTAACAAAAGATAGCCGTAAGGTAACTTTTATGCTTATTGTAGCTGTTAGCTAAAAACGGTAATTTAGCGTAGTTTGCCCTGAATTCAGCTTTGACAACAAATATGATCGACTGTTTCTAGTAGAATTCCAAAGTTGTCATCTTGGACCCTCTCAGAGTACCCCCTCTGTATGCTTGCAGAGACCCCTACAGTAGGGAAACATGCAAAACGGTGTCCAAACCTTTGTATTTTAGCTTTATTTATGTCTTACACAGCATCCCAACTCTTTAGCTAACTTAATAACTTTAGCTAACGTGAATAGTTAGTCTAATTCATTAGTGCAGCATTACTGGATCACCTCTGTTTGAAGTGATATAATGTGATATACAACTATCACTGTGTTTAACTACCATAATAATTCTTAGGGTACTGAGTGCATGCTTAATTAGATTTTTTTTTTTAAAGCATACTGCTCCATTACTATGTTTGACAGGCTGAAGTTGTCGGGTCACCTCCTAAATCGACCATCTTTTACAGGTGTTTTGTGCCAGAAATGGAGTGTCCACTGAAGACTGAAGATACTGAATCTCTACGCCTTGCCATTGATCCTTCTTGTGCCTTCAAGAGACATTAACTTAACCACTCTCATATGCTCTGTACCTACATCACCTTCCCTGACAGTCGTAGCTTGGCTCATCTGAGGGTGAAATTATAAGAATGTGTTATTTTGCAAAGTGCTCTCTAGGGTTCCTAAATAAAATATGGCATTGAGGTCATTTCTTTTGAATTAATCCCTTCTTCTGAAATATAAGAACCTCTCCTGGTTTTAATGGCACTTTGGATTTCTTTACTTTCTGTTCCACTTCCAAACCCAAATAGATGCTGACAAGCTGCCACAGTAACATGGAAGAGGGAAAGACGTTGGAAAGGACTACTACAAATAAACCTAATGCCTAACAATGAAAAGTGTAAAATAATAATATTAATAAAGATAAAAGATAAAAGATAAAGTAACAAGTTTTTAGTTTCTTGTTTATTCCAAATGATCATCCAGATGTCTGTGACATGTGATGACAAACACCATAATGGAAGGCCTTAGTCATCACATGCTTAAACTCATATATTTTTGCATATGCTGAACAGGCAGTCAGACATGCTGTAACTGTGGGGTAGAAAACAGCATGAACACCATACGGCAGGGGTCTCAAACTCCAGTCCTCGAGGGCATGGAAAAGTTGCATGACACTTTGACCCTTGAGGACTGGAGTTTGAGACCCCTGTCATATGGAATATGACAGGTGTGGTTGAACTGCATGAAGACTCTGAAGTTTCTCTTCTCTTCTGGCAGGACAGGAATGTGGCCTTGTCCTGTGAGCCACTGTAAGGATGTACTTAGAGCAGAACTGGACTGTCACCGGCCTCAGGCTCTTCACCCTTTTCAAAGACAAAGCAGTCATTTAGATAAAATATTAGATATTGTTTACCTGTAAATGCACAAAGTAAATTTAGAAATGTAATTATTGTCAAGAGTGAACAAGCACTGATAGTGTAATCTACAGCTGTGGCCAAACGTTTAGAGAATGAGAAGTGTTGTTTGCTTATTTACAAAGTTTGCTGTTTCAGTGATAGTGTCACGGGCTGCGACGGCAGACCGTGGGGGAATGTGGGAAAGGAGGACCCAGGCGCGGAGCTCAAGTTACAAGCAGTGCGTTTATTTACAGTGTGGTAGAAAGCAACAATGAATCCCAGTGTTTTCCCCAGACTCCCGTGTCGTGTCCTCCTAGTGCTCTCTGCTCCCGTGTCAGCACCCCCCGGTGCTCGCTGCTCTCCAAGCCTTCCACGCTCCTCCTGTGGGAAACAATAGCGGCAGCTGTCAGGACACTCAGTAATGGCAGGCATACACTTTGTGACAAAGCCTAGACTGGGTAACTAACGTGGCGTCCCAAGCAATGATCCCGCGTCAGTGGGAGCTCCAAGACTCTCTTAAGTAGCTCCCCCGACGAGGCCTGACCAGCAGCAGGTGTGTGGCTTTGGGTGTGGCCAGTCCCCTAGCAGGGCCACACCCCCCAGGCCTGACGGCGCCTATAAACAAGTACTCAGACACACAGCCACCCACACACACATACACACATATGTACAAGCACAGAGAAGGGGAAGCAACACCAAAAATACTTAATAATAACAACACAGGTCCATGACTGCCCAGGGGTCCTGGGTCGCCCAGTCTCAGGACCCTGACAGATAGTTGTATATCATATTAAATCACTTCAAACAGAGGTGACCCAGTAATGCTGCACTAATGAATTAGACTAACTATTCACTTTAGCTAAAGTTATTAAGTTAGCTAAAGAGTTGGGATGCTGTGTAAGACATAAATAAAGCTAAAACACAAAGGTTTGGGCACAGTTTTGCATGTTTCCCTACTGTAGGGGTCTCTGCAAGCATACAGAGGGGCACTCTGAGAGGGTCCAAGATGACAACTTTGGAATTCTACTAGAAACAGTCGATCATATTTGTTTGTCAAAGCTGAATTCAGGGCAAACTACGCTAAATTACCGTTTTTAGCTAACAGCTACAATAAGCATAAAAGTTACTGTACGGCTATCTTTTGTTAACATGACGCTTGTTCTTATACATGTAATACATTTATTACCAACCTGAGAGTTTATCCGCTGGTCATTCGACATGACGAATGACTTCTGAAGTCTTAATTCAGCTCAAGACGCTGTAGATTCCCGTCAGTAACACTTTCGGTCCGCTAGTAAAACGTAGTTCTATTAATCTGCGCTTGAACTGGAACCGGATGTAAGTTCCAAAAAACTGAATTTTGGAACTGAAACTGAAATTATTCGAGAGCTGAATTTTTAAAGGATAAAATGCAGTTTCAAAGCAAATCAATTCATTTTCAAAATATAAAATTCAATTTCAATTTAGTGATGATCATTTTCAAACCATAAATTCAATTTCAAATTAGACTAATTCAAATTTAGTTTTCAAAAGCATTTATTCAAGTTACAATTCAGATTCAATCTGAGCAATTCAAATTCAAATTTAACTTATTCAAATTCAGTTTCTGATGGCACAGATTTCTGCCCATACATGCAGCCTCTATCTCTCGCCATACTCACTGTTACAAAAGCACGAGTTTAACTAAGCACTTTAGTATGGTTTAACACATTTTTACACACACACACGCACACAAGCATGGGCCCAGACACACACACACACAGGCCCGCGAACAGATGCCATTTTTGGCCATAACAAAAATCCAACTTTTTTTGGTTTAAAATGAGAAAACTGCTATTGATGATAAAAATTGTATATTTATAATAATTAAATAATTTTTGAATTATTGAATTGATGAGTTATGAAATATAATAATAATATTAATATAATATTGTTTATTAATATCATATTTCTATGGCTACCCTTTGTTTTATTACTTCCTAGGTCATAAATCACAACCCCCTTATATCGTTTGACATAAGGAGGTTAATATCCCTCCTCACCCGTCCCAACCCGAGAATTACCACAATCACCACACCACAGATTCAGTTTGTATTTTCTCCAGGATTTCACACAACCCTGGAAAAACTAATTAATACATTATGGGCTTGGATTGACAATATCATGAATGAAACATGCTTTATTTGGAAGCAGCCCACCCCCTCCCTTTTCGACAGGTTGTGTGTGAGACACAGCTGCACGCAGGCGCACCGAGGGCTCTCGCGCTCACTTTTCCGCGTATATGTGTGTGATAGAATTCAGAAAACACATCAGTGCAAATTATAAGTGTATAGCATGATGTCTGGTGTTTTTGTGTTTGTTGGTTTGTTTTTATTTTGTTTTATTTTGCAAGCTGGTTATTAGACGCCCCTCTGCTCCCTGTGCAGCAAGCAGCAGGTGCTCCTCGCAATGCAATCCCCAAAAAGCACTGGCATGACGTCAGGGTAGCATGGGTGTGAGCAACTTTTTTTCTCTATGCCCGTGATTACTGTGTTTCTTCACAAACAAACAAAAATCAGAAGACTTTGTGTGTGTGTGTGTGTGTGTGTGTGTGTGTGTGTGTGTGTGTGTGTGTGTGTGTGTGTGTGTGTGTGTGTGATAGACAGACTGTTTCCAGGAAATCAGGATGTGGGAGTCTCTTTGGGAGAACACAGTTCCTACATCTGTTTCTTTGTGTGTGTCTTGTAACTAATGTGGGAGGAGCCATTAACAAACAGCTGGAGCAGAGAGCTGATCACTGAAAACAGATTCAGACAGAGAGACAGACAGAGCTGTATCAGTGAGAGGTGGGACGCCGAAGACAGAAAAATGTCTTTTTTTGATTTCTGGAGCAGCACGAAGGAGAGAGGCGCGCTGCTGAGGAGAGCCAATCAGCTGAGGCTGAATCCTTCACAGCTGTAAGTCTGATTTAAACTGGTTTTCAGTGAAACGTGTGGGACAGTGATAGACTTTGGTTCACAAACCTGCAGCAGTAGAAGGACACATGTTCGAGCACAGACTGCTCAGATTTCTGCAGAAAACTCTGAACAAAATAAAACAGAAAGAGAGGAGTAGCTGTCCTTTGTGTGGGGCCTGCAGGTGCAGGTCTATTTACCACTGATCGTTAGGGATGGGTACCGGTAATGGCACCGGTTCTGACATAAACGGTAGTAACCAGACCGAAAAGCAGCGCACATTTCGGTGTTTATTTCGGTGCTTTTTCCCCCCATGAGATGTCACACACTTTGGATTCTAGCCAATCATTTTACCTTTCCAAGGATAGTAGGCGGGTCCAGGTACGTACGTTCTTTTAGAGCAGAGCTACAGATTAAAAATGCCCAAGGCGAAGTGGTCAATAGTCTGGCTGTACTTCACAGCAAAAGATACAAACTCAGCAGCCTGCAACAAGTGCTTTAAGGTGATACTGTGATAATGTGCAAAGGAGGTAACACCTCGAATCTGATGAAACACCTGGCGGCGCATAGCGCCGAGAAATGCACCATATTTGATAGCTTGCTGCGAGACCTCACACCGAGCACATCTACTGCGGGTGTGGTGCCTGTTATCGGACCCGGAGTTAGCAACATCCCCCAAAAACCCGAAGAGCAGAGTCCTGGCCCCTAGCCCTGCCAGTGTAGCAGAAATGATGAGGATGATGATGGCAGCAGCAGCCGTTCTTCTCTGCGTTATTAAACGTTATTAAATTAATGCATGTAAGGTGAACTAGCAACTAACATGAGAGGTTTTTGGACAAAGTGTGTGTTCTCCATTCTTTAAGCACCGGTTTGAGCACCATTTAAGCACCGGCACCGTTTCAAAAGTACCGCTTTGGGACTGGTATCGGATAAAACCTAAACGATACCCATCCCTACTGATCGTACGGTATCACTGCGATTTGACCTTTTATCTTGTTTACTGGCTCTTCTCTCTCATACCTCCAAGCTATACAAAGTGCTACAGCCAGGATGTTAACACGTTTTAGTAAGCGAGCCCACATTACTGCTATTATAAAGCCGCTTGCTTTCTTCGATCGCAGACTCAGTATTTATTAGTTTTTCCTTGTACCCAGTTGAGTAATCCGAGTACAAGGTACATAATCTTATTGACAAAACAAAGGCAGAGTGTAGAGTCTACAAGAAAAGGATATCATATAGAGCCGGCTCCACAAACAACATGCACAGTCACCTGAGAACTGTCCACCCATCAGTGCAATGGGAAGATAAAACGCAGTCAGTTGAGTGTGACATTAATATTTCTGAATGCCAACGTTTCCCTTAATTAAAGATCTGGGCGTTCCCCCCCCCCCCCACCCCCTTTTTTTTCTCCATAATTTATTGCGTTGTGGTTTGCAGTTTTTTTGTGTTGTTTCACTTTAAATTTGTTCAAAAGGAAAAAGCTGAAAATTTAAGAAGTTAAAAGTTGAAATGTATGAAATGTAAATAGTTGTTTTTGTATTTTATAATTTATTTATTACATTATATGTGGAGTGAATAAATAAAAGTATATTTACAGTGGCCCCTAGAGACAAAGCACGTACACACTCCAAAACACAACGGAAGTGCTCCAGGATGCTATGGGCCGTGTTGAGCTTTTGTTACCTAGTGGCTACACAAGCCAGCAAGTACCAACAATCGAATTGGGTGTGTGGTAGTAACAGGTAAATTAAGTTCTTCTTCAATTATTTATATATATATATATATATATATATATATATATATATATATATATATATATATATATATATATATATATATATAAACACCCAGCGCGCCCCTGCGGGTGGTTTATCCTTCAAGCTCAGGTCCTCTACCAGAGGCCTGGGAGCTTGAGGGTCCTGCGCAGTATCTTAGCTGTTCCCAGGACTGCGCTCTTCTGGACAGAGATCTCCGATGTTGTTCCCGGGATCTGCTGGAGCCACTCGCCTAGCTTGGGAGTCACCGCACCTAGTGCTCCGATTACCACGGGGACCACCGTTACCTTCACCCTCCACATCCTCTCGAGCTCTTCTCTGAGCCCTTGGTATTTCTCCAGCTTCTCGTGTTCCTTCTTCCTGATATTGCTGTCATTCGGAACCGCTACATCGATCACTACGGCCATCTTCTTCTGTTTGTCTACCACCACTATGTCCGGTTGGTTAGCCACCACCATTTTGTCCATCTGTATCTGGAAGTCCCACAGGATCTTAGCTCGGTCATTCTCCACCACCCTTGGGGGCATCTCCCATTTTGAGCTCAGGACTTCCAGGTTATACTCGGCACAGATGTTCCTGTACACTATGCCGGCCACTTGGTTATGGCGTTCCATGTATGCCTTGCCTGCTAGCATCTTGCACCCTGCTGTTACAGTGGGGCAAAAAAGTATTTAGTCAGCCACCGATTGTGCAAGTTCCCCCACCTAAAATGATGACAGAGGTCAGTAATTTGCACCAGAGGTACACTTCAACTGTGAGAGACAGAATGTGAAAAAAAAAATCCATGAATCCACATGGTAGGATTTGTAAAGAATTTATTGGTAAATCAGGGTGGAAAATAAGTATTTGGTCAATAACAAAAATACAACTCAATACTTTGTAACATAACCTTTGTTGGCAATAACAGAGGTCAAACGTTTACTATAGGTCTTTACCAGGTTTGCACACACAGTAGCTGGTATTTTGGCCCATTCCTCCATGCAGATCTTCTCGAGAGCAGTGATGTTTTGGGGCTGTCGCCGAGCAACACGGACTTTCAAGTCCCGCCACAGATTTTCTATGGGGTTGAGGTCTGGAGACTGGCTAGGCCACTCCAGGACTTTCAAATGCTTCTTACGGAGCCACTCCTTTGTTGCCCGGGCGGTGTGTTTTGGATCATTGTCATGTTGGAAGACCCAGCCTTGTTTCATCTTCAAAGTTCTCACTGATGGAAGGAGGTTTTGGCTCAAAATCTCACGATACATGGCCCCATTCATTCTGTCCTTAACACGGATCAGTCGTCCTGTCCCCTTGGCAGAAAAACAGCCCCATAGCATGATGTTTCCACCCCCATGCTTCACAGTAGGTATGGTGTTCTTGGGATGCAACTCAGTATTCTTCTTCCTCCAAACACGACGAGTTGAGTTTATACCAAAAAGTTCTACTTTGGTTTCATCTGACCACATGACATTCTCCCAATCCTCTGCTGTATCATCCATGTGCTCTCTGGCAAACTTCAGACGGGCCTGGACATGCACTGGCTTCAGCAGCGGAACACGTCTGGCACTGCGGGATTTGATTCCCTGCCGTTGTAGTGTGTTACTGATGGTGACCTTTGTTACTTTGGTCCCAGCTCTCTGCAGGTCATTCACCAGGTCCCCCCGTGTGGTTCTGGGATCTTTGCTCACCGTTCTCATGATCATTTTGACCCCACGGGATGAGATCTTGCGTGGAGCCCCAGATCGAGGGAGATTATCAGTGGTCTTGTATGTCTTCCATTTTCTGATGATTGCTCCCACAGTTGATTTTTTCACACCAAGCTGCTTGCCTATTGTAGATTCACTCTTCCCAGTCTGGTGCAGCTCTACAATACTTTTCCTGGTGTCCTTCGAAAGCTCTTTGGTCTTGGCCATGGCGGAGTTTGGAGTCTGACTGTTTGAGGCTGTGGACAGGTGTCTTTTATACAGATGATGAGTTCAAACAGGTGCCATTCATACAGGTAACGAGTGGGGGACAGAAAAGCTTCTTACAGAAGACGTTACAGGTCTGTGAGAGCCAGAGATTTTCCTTGTTTGAGGTGACCAAATACTTATTTTCCACCCTAATTTACGAATAAATTCTTTACAAATCCTACCATGTGGATTCATGGATTTTTTTTTCACATTCTGTCTCTCACAGTTGAAGTGTACCTCTGGTGCAAATTACTGACCTCTGTCATCATTTTAAGTGGGGGAACTTGCACAATCGGTGGCTGACTACATACTTTTTTGCCCCACTGTATATATATATATATATATATATGATTGTTTGTGTATTAATACAAAAACAATAGACATGCATTCGATTGTGTAATTTAAATGATCTAGGTAGCTCTGTTTTGGAAGTTCAGTTAGAAATGTATTTTGGAGTTTTTACGTGCTTTGGAATTTCTAAGTGCTTTGGAGTTTGTACGTGTTTCGTCTCTAGGGGCCCCCATAAATATTTATATATAAACATATATAAAGAAAACCAAGTTTTTTTACATTACTAATTCCTTTTGTGCATAATTTTATATTATTGTTAATAATAAATTAATTAAAGCAACAAAACAACCTGAAGAGCTGGTTGGGAGCCGAAAGGGCCGGTTCTCTAAAAAGAGCCGGAAATCCCATCACTATTAGCAAGCAGTTTGCTGACTGTAGCGTGGGAGATGGGTGGTCTCGTAGGGTGTCTTGCATTGAAATCTGCTGCAATGACCCGGTTACTGCATTCACCAGATATCAACACAATTTCGATCCGCTCCTCACGTGTTAACCTCTTCAACATGTCAATGGCTGTGAACAAAGAGAAACTTGTAAATAACTCATGAAAGAATAAAGTTACGTTGAAACCAAGCACACCATTGTTTTTCTTGTGACATTACCAGTAAGTTTGATGTGTCACATGGCCCTCTTCCTATAGAGATTGACAGACCACATGACTTTCACGCATTGCATGCCGTGAACTCGTGGCAAAACAATCCAAGTACCTGCATCAAATGCAAGCATTTGCAGCACCGCAAAACGTTCATTCTTCGGTTCCAATAAATTCTTGCTTTGTCTTTGCCCCCCAAAAAGGTATGTACAAAACGAAGGAGAACAATGCCGGTCCGTACAAAGACAGACTTGATGAAAAGTCAAAGAAAAGATACGAGGAAAAAAATCTAACCAGTGAAAGGGTCAGACCCTCACGAGCACACAGAGGGACAAAATACGTTAGCGTGCTGCCCAACTTCACCACGCTCATATTTATAATCATACGGTTCTTGGAGTGAGTGCATACACTCGTGAAGTTTAGTAACTTTAGGTCACTGCAACAAGCCCAGGTACAGTTTACCGACGGATGGGTACAGGACCTTGAAATGCACCGTGTAGAAAGTAAAGACCATCGTATGTATCATAAGTTTACCAGTCTCACAAATCGTAATCAGTGAATCAGCAGATCTTAAGTTCTGAGGAAGAGAATTCCACAGTCTGGTGGCCACAGTAGCAAAAGCTCGATCACCCCTAGTTTTCAGTCTCGTATACTGAATAACAAGTAATCCCTGACCACAAGACCTCAGAGACCTACTAGGGGCATAGGGCTGTAAAAGTTCAATGATGTATGATGGTGCTTGTTCTTGAAGAGCCTTAAATGTCAGAACCAGAATCTTAAAGTGGACTCTGAATTCGATAGGGAGCCAGTGTAACTGTATAAGCAACGGTGTTATATGTGAGTATTTCGATGTTTTCGTCAGAAGCCTTGCTGCAGCATTTTGGACAGTCTGCAGACGCTCCAGGGAACTTTTGTTTAGACATGTGAACAGTGAATTGCAATAGTCCAGTCGTGATGAAATAAAAGCATGAATAACAATCTCCAGTTCAGTATGAGATATTATGGGGCTCAATTTAGAAATATTTCTTAAATGATAGAAGCAAGACCGAACCAGAGATTTGACGTGAATATCCAATGTAAGAGCAGGATCGAAGGTTATCCCTAGGTTCCTGATAGATGGTTTCACAAATGTTGAAAGGGGACCAAGAGCATTCATTATGCTGGGTACATGTGTGTCTGGAGCACATAAAAGGACTTCAGTTTTATTTTCATTTAGTTGGAGGAAATTGTCGGCCATCCAACCTTTGATGGTTTCCAAACACACATTTAAAGTCCGCAGCTTAGAAGCATCTTCAGGTTTAAAAGATATATAGAGTTGGATGTCGTCTGCGTAGCAGTGGTAACAAATATCCTCAAAAGGGCTCAAAATATGCTGGAGAGGAAGTAAATAAATTAAAAACAATAATGGCCCCAGCACAGAGCCTTGTGGCACACCAAAGGACAGGGACGTAGAAGATGACCTGTACTTAGAAACTGCCACAGAAGAGTATCGTTCACAAAGATACGAGGAGAACCACTCTAAGGCAGACCCAGATACACCGACCCAGTATTTCAGCCTATCAAGCAAAATATAATGGTCAACGGTGTCAAAGGCCGACGTGAGATCCAACATTAAGAGAACAGAACACTTACCTGCATCGTTTTGCATCAGAATGTCATTGGAAACTCTAAGAAGGGCTGTTTCAGTAGAATGAGCTTTACGAAAGCCAGACTGAAATTTGTCAAAGATATTATATTTGTCTAAAACTTCTGTAAGCTGCTTAGCCACAATCTTCTCTAAAATCTTAGCAATTAACGGTATTTTTGAGATCGGTCTGTAGTTGCTAGTGAGAGATGGGTCCAGCATAGGCTTTTTTAACAGGGGGTATATAACAGCAGTTTTAAAATAAGCAGGGACTTTGTCAGATCCCAAAGAGGTGTTAATTATAGTGAGCATACAGGGACCAATAGAGTAAAAGACATTTTTGAATAACGATGCGGGTAAAATGTCGAGTGAACAAGAGGATACTTTTGTTGCACTAACTATTTTTCCCAGCTCGGATAGTGAAACAGGTAAAAATCTTTCTAAAACAACAGGCCGAACTGGCGTGGGAACTGACAGTGCAGATGCTGATGGGGACAATTTTTTCCTTATATTGCTAATTTTTTCTAAAAAGAAAGCAAGAAATGTTTCACAGTCTTCAGCAGAAGAAATAATGGCAGCAGGTGGAGCAGGAGTAATGATATCAGTAATAGTATCAAATAAGACCTTAGGATTACCTCTGCTCTTTGCAACCAACTGAGAAAAGTAAGCAGCCCTTGCATCTCTAATAGCATTGTTAAAAGAGGCTAAAAGATCCTTTAAATAAAGGAGATGAACATTTAAATGAGTTTTCCTCCATAACCACTCAGCTTTACGACAATTATGTTTTATAGAGCGGATGTTGTCATTTAGCCAAGGTAGGGACTTGGAAACAGGCACAGGTCTCATTTTAACCGGACAGATTTCATCTAAGATCGAAAGACAATGATGATTAAATAGATCTGTTGAGAAATCAACACCGTTTTGTGGGGATAGTGTTAAATTAAAAGCATCTGAGAACTTCTGCGCTGTGGAGGAATTTATAATGCGCGACATAACTGCCCGGTGAACAGGAGACATAGGCTCATGAAAAGACATGTTAAAAAGAATACAATAATGGTCAGAGATAAAAATGTCCTTAGAACAAATACAATCAATATTCAAACCCAAGGTAAAGACAAGGTCCAGTGTGTGACCTTTGTTATGTGTGGGGCCGGACACATGCTGGATAAAATGAAAAGAATCCATAATGTTGATAAAACCCCTGGCAAAGAGGTCGGACTCATCATCAACATGTATATTAAAATCCCCCACTAAAAGCAATTTGGACAACCTCATAGTAGAGGACAGGAAGTCGCTAAACTCCGCTAAAAACAAGCTGTTTGGGCCGGGTGGACGATACACCACAGCACAGTAAAAAGGATCCTTACTGCCGATTTTAATGAGCTGCAATTCAAAAGAAAGAAAGTGTCCAACTTTCACTGAACGGCAGTTGAAACGGCTCTGAAATGCCACCGCGAGACCTCCTCCACGACCAGATCCCCGAGGCTGGCTGATGACAGAAAAGCCATTTGGGCACATTTCAATAAGAGACGAATAGTCCAAGCCCCGCTGCCAGGTCTCGGTCAGAAGCAGGAAGTCCAGATTTTTAGAAGCAATAAAATCGTTAAGCACAAACGATTTATTAGTCAAAGATCGGGCATTAAAGAGCGCCATAGTCAGCGGGGTGAGAGCATCATTATTGGGAGAAGCTCGAGTTAAAGGACGTAAATACTCGAGATTAGAGCCTTCACGTTCGTATATTCCACTCACCGAGGGGATGAAAAGCGAGTCAGCAGGAGAGTCTGGATGAACCCTTCTGAGGTAGCACGGTCTCGGAGAGCCAGGCCCTGTATATCCAAGCAGGGCCGTGGAGAACAAATTCCTCTCTATGGAGCTGTTTTGAGCGTAAGTAACAGAGCACGCACGGCATCGCTTTCCAATCAGCCCCCGTCGCCAGAAAAGCCTAAGCTTCACCTGGATACCTGATCTCCTTCCTCTTCTTCTCCGTGATCTACGGGGAACGCTGAGAACGCTGGCCGAGGATCCAGCCACTGGCGGTAGATGGAAAGTGCCAAAGGAGTGCGGGGAAAAGTGCGGAGAATGGAAAGTGCCAAAGGAGGAGGACGATGAAACATCTTGGGCCATCATTGAAGATCGGATTGATAACAGCGTCAAACGATCATAAACCAAGGCAGCCAGAACATCATTGATACAAATAAAAAACAGCAGAGTAGAGAAAAAAAACACGACGATAGAACGTGACAAACTGCACCCGGCAGCGGCGAAGCCAAACACAGGCGCCATCATACCGGAAGTGCTGATACAAAACAACTGTTTTATCATGTGAATAAAAGTATATGTTTTTGTCACTGTACCATGGTAATAACAGAAGCGAAACACAATATTGTGTCAGGAAAATTCACTATTTATGCACAATAAACAAAGGAGCATAGCACGACAATTTCTGTTCAGCGCCAGACTTGCTTGTAACCTATATCACCAATTATGTTAAGAAAAATGACGCATTAACTACAACAGCAGACTGACCTTTGTGGGAATGCTTGGAGCAGACTAACCTGTGAGCTGGAGTGTTCTGAGACATTATATTTGGTCTTTGAATGGCTGCAATCCAGTCGCCTCTTTGTTACTTCGGAAACACGGCTCGAACAATTTCTCTTCAACGACGTAATCTGATAACAACTGATCTCTTTACCCGTCGGCTTTCCGTGGCTGTCATGTGACCGGCTATTGCAGTTAATAATACAACAGCTTCTTGACATTTTTGTGTTTCTTTTTATCGCTGTGTGACTGATTTCAATTGAAAGCCTGCGTGCGCTAGTACCTCTTGCCACGAGTTCCCAGAATTCCTTGCGGTTTTACCCCTGAGTGACGTCACATTTTCAATCTCTATTGAAGAAACAAAAGTTGTATCCAAGATGGCCGATTTCTAAATGGCCACCATGGTCACCACCCATCTTGAGGAGTTTGCCCCCTCACATATACTAATGTGCCACAAACAGGACTTTAATAATGGATTGGATTTATATAGCGCTTTTCAAGGCACCCAAAGCGCTTTACAATGCCACTATTCATTCACTCTCGCATTCACACACTGGTGGAGGCAGCTACGGTTGTAGCCACAGCTGCCCTGGGGCAGACTGACAGAAGCGAGGCTGCCATATCGTGCCATCGGCCCCTCTGGCCAACACCAGTAGGCAAGTAGGGTAAAGTGTCTTGCCCAAGGACACAACGACCAGGACAGAGAGCCCGGGGATCGAACTGGCGACCTTCTGGTTACAGATACGCTTCCCAACCCCCTGAGCCACAGTCGCAATATCACCAACCATTCCCATGTTATTACGCTGTATCCATATAAATGGCCCACCCTGTACACACGCAGTTACTGTCCCTCCATTTACAAAGGCAGAGGCGTCACGGTGTGATTATTTTACGTGTAGTTTTCCTGTGTAATAATATTCAACATTGCTATCAATACATTTTTCAAAAATTGCCTCTCTGTGCCAAATGGGTTTAAAAACATAAAAAACTGGGATACTGTTTGTCTGTGATTTAGACGGGGGGAACAAATCGTGGCAGGATCAGCCTGATATTATTTGTATCCCGCTGTAACTTTACTGTATAAAGAGCAAACATCTCCAACATGTCAGGAGTAGTTAGTCACTACAACAAGTGTTTGTGAACTAAAAATCAATAATGTTGTATACTGTTTGTCCATGATTTGAACAGCCCAGCGCTGCTCCAGACGAAGGGAAAACCAATTCTGCAGGGAGACCTACCTCGGCACTTGTGCAGGTGAAGCCGAAGGGAAGATTTGCTTCACCATATTTTCTAGTCTTTGGCTTAGAATGAAGTTGGTTTGGAAACATATTCAGCGATGCTTCATCTCCTGCTTTGCGTTTGTGTTGGCGCCCCGTGTTAACAGTGTCCAAGTGGGGTTTTTTTGGATTTTTCCCCTTTTCATACCACGTCCCCCCTGCAATGGCTCTGCGCCCCCCCCCCCCCCCCCCCCCCTAGGGGGCGGGCCCCGCAATCTGGGAAGCTCTGCACTAACCAGATCCAGTAGAGACTCTAGCATGAAGAGTTGGACACCACCAGATCCTCACAGGATTCACACCAGCTGGTTAGGGAAGCTAACTGCAAATGGATTAGACACACCTGCAATGACTAACTGAAGCCGGATAGTCTTGATCCCCGAGGATCCCCAGGACAGACTGGTCCCATCCAATTGTGAGCCAATAACCTGGCTTAGTACCACTTGGAAGCTTCTGTCAGGCGTCAGAGCAGCTAAGATGACCAGGCAAATAGCTCAATACATAAGAGGAGCAACAACAGGGATTGGCAGAAACACCAGAAGCACGAAACACCAGCTACAGTTGCTCAAGACTGCAAGACCAGACTTACTAACCTTAATCCCTAGAACTTCACAAGATCAACAGGACCCCAAGAGCCTTCATCAGGAACTCAGTTGAGATGTGGCGGACAACACTAGAGGCCAACTTCAAGCCCGTAGCACAAGTCACCATCAAGTATGGGATCTACCAAGGAGATGCTCTGTCCCCACTGCTGTTCTGCATAGGCCTGAACCCCCTCAGTGAGACCATTGACAAGACTGGCTACGGATACCGACTACGGAGTGACGCAGTCGTCAGCCACCTCCTGTACATGGATGACATTAAGCTGTATGGAGAAAGCTGGATTGGAGAAATATAGTCAGATGATAACAAAGAGAGGGAAGGTACTCAGAACTGAGGGGATTGAACTACCAGAAGGCAACATTGCAGACATTGAGGACACCTACAATTACCTGGGTATTCCAAAGGCAAACGGGAACCATGAAGAGGCTGCTAGGAAAGCTGCAACCACCAAGTGCCTGTAGAGATGAGGTAAGTCCTGAGGAGTCAACTAAATGGAAAATCAACACCTACACCCTGCTGGTGATCAGATAACCTCCTGGGATAACAAGCTGGGCAAATGAGTAGATAGAAGCCAATGACATCAAGAAAAGGACGTTTCTGCTAAAAGTTAGCAGAAAGAAACTAAAAGTTAGTTTCAAGTGCTTGCTCATACGGTGTTATGTGATTTTTGGGTTTTCTCTCCAATATTGGAGGTCTTTAGGTTATATAAAATTTCAGTTCTTTGTATTCTTGAACGGCCAAGAAAGACACGGCTCAAAGTGGTCAAACTCAAAAAATGATCATTAATTTTACATATTCCGGAATATGGAGACCTGAACACACGAACACACAAGCTCAGGTCTGAAGCTCAAACAGAAAGCCTAGTCATTTATATAGACGTCACACACACTTTAAGCTTCGATCAAAGACTCTGCTTAGTTTCACTTTCTGGCTGCAGGTCCTATTTTCTCTGCAAAAGCATGCAGTTTCCTGTCAGTACTTTGTGGCACAGACTGTACTCAGAGTTGGGCCTTTTATATAAAACAATATAATCAGCAAATACGCATTCAGATTATTATATATTTAAATCTCAACAGTTACAATATAAAGCACCTTTAGGTGAGTGTTGTATAGCAGCGGTCCCCAACCTGTTTTTCACCACGGACCGGTTTATGCCCGACAATATTTTCACAGACCGGCCTTTAAGGTGTCGCGGATAAATACAGCAAAATAAAACTAGTACTGAAAAAAAGAAGATTTATTCATAACACACGTGGAAAGACCCAGGAAAACCGAGTTAACAATAAAAACTATAACAAAATAACGCTGAAAACCGATAAAAACCCTGAAAACCAGACATTTCACACCTGAGCCTCAACTCTCGCGGCCCGGTACCAAACGACTCACGGACCGGACCCGGCTCTGGAGGACTCGGGGGTCCATGAGCAGTTTTGACTGTTGTTGTTGTTATTATTATTATTATTATTATCGTTATTATTTGGTGATGTGTGTGTTTTTCTGCAAAATGCTGTGTTATTCTGTGTTTCACTCATTATATGTATAGGCAGGGTGTGGGTGTGTACATGTGTGTGTGTCTGGAGGATGGAGGACAGCCACCTGCAGGCCTCGTCAGGGGAGCTACTTAGGAGAGTGTTGGAGCTCTCACCGACGCGGGATCATTGCGTTGTCATCCCAAGTTAGTGTGTGGCAGTGTATAAGAGCGCAGTTCGTATATGCCCGTGGGGGTCAGTGTTGACGGCTGTTTCTGTGGTTTTCCTGCAGGTGGAAGAGTGGACCAGAAAGGCAGCACGCACGGGTGTGCGGAAGCACGACAGCGGGGAGCACGAGCACAGACGTCGGAGGGGAGCACACACACAGGAGTCAAGGGAGCAACGGGGATTTATTGTGTTTACAGCTTTCACTGTAAATAAAGTGCACTGTTTGCATCGCAGAAACCTGCGTTTTGGGTCCTCATTCCCCACATCCCCACGGTCTGCCAGCCAGACCGTGACAGAATTGGTGTTATTTAAATAAAATTGAACCGAATAACACTGAGAAATCTGATAATGATTAATAACAGCCCTACAGACAGCTGCACCTCTGTAAGTGGCTTCAAGGAAACCAAACCAAAACCTCTCTTCCCTACAGAAACCTGTTGCTAGGCAACAGCGAGGTTCGACCACTTCTCCAGGATGAGAGAATGGCGTCTCTGCTGCCACCTGTAGGTATGGAGGTTTTCAGATGCTTCACAGCAGTCTCAAAGGAGGTGGTCCAACAACGACACGAAGCTGAGGTAAAGGAGCGAAAGGCGTGGAAGCACCAAAAGGTACCGATCAACTTTCAGGAATCAGTGATAGATAATCAATCAGTAAAATTAATACTGCTGATAAGTTGCATGAGGGGAAGCTCTTCTGTGTAACTCAGGCAAGTGAGAAAAACCTGACCAAACCTGCTCGTCACCTGGAGACTGGGAAGTCCCTCCCTTTCATCTATGGTGCCCCCCCCCCTCAGCTTCTCTGCACCCCATTGGAGGATCTGGATCCCTTCTACCAATCACAGAAGGTCTCTGATCCCCTGGTCTCTCTGATGTGTCTGTCCATCTGACCTGTCTTTCTCTGTCTTTCTTGGACCCGTCTCCCTCTGACCTTCTCTCTGTGACCAGTCATGTCCACCCTAGCTGGAAAACTCAAAAACTTATTTTATTGTTGTTGTCTGTTGTCCTCCTGGGCCTTACTCTGGGTTTCTGAATTCTCCAACTTTGTATGAGATTTTTGTGATCTTCATGTCTCTGTCTGATCGTTTTAGGTTAACATCAATGATTTTTAGCTCGTCAATGTGCCTAGTCGACCCATTCAGAGTAATGATTTATTATAAGAGTTTCAATCAGGATCTGGAGTGCATCACAGCACAGAAAAAGAATAGTGAAGGTTACAAATGATCTTCTTATGGCCTCTAACAGTGGACTCATCTCTGTGCTTGTCCTGTCAGATCTCATTGCACCATTCAATACTGCTGAGCACAATATTTTACTACAGAGATTAGAACACATTAAAGGTACTGCACTGGAGTGGTTTGAAACATATCTGTGTCAAACAATAGTTTGTTCATGTAAACTTGGAGCCTTCTTCACACATATAAGTTTTTCGTGGACTTCCACTGGCTTCTGTGCTGGAACCAATTTTATTTACATTATAAATGCTTCCTTTAGATAATCTTAGTAAAAAACTGCATCCGTTTTCACTGCTATGCAGCTGATACGCACCTTTATTTATTCATGAAGCCAGATGATACAAATCAAATTTTGTCCTTCAGTGCACATATTAAACAACTATGTAGGACTGCTTTCTTGCATTTTTGCTATGTCTCTAAATTTAGAAACATCCTGAGTGAAAAACTAGTTCCTGCATTACTTCTAGGCTGGACTACTGTAAAAAGAAAAAGAATGCTTCAGACCCTTCCCATTTAAATAACGTCCATTTCAAATTTGCCTTTCCTAGCCAAAATTCATGAAATGATAGTGGCTGCACAGGTTCATAGACACCTCACTGGAAATTACTTGTTTCAGTCCGGCGTCCGTTCTTTTCATAGTACAGGAACAGCTCTAGTAAAAATCCCTACTGATCTTCTGCTTGCAGCTGACTCTGGACTCATCTCCATCCTCATTCTCCTTGACCTTGCAGTAGCTTTTGATACTATTTCCCACCGCATCCTTCTTTATAGATTAACATCTATTAGGATCAGTGGTACAGCACTCGCCTAGTTGACCTTGTATCTCTCTGGCTACTCACAGTTTGTTCAGTTACTCACAGATCAGTATCTACTCCAGTTAACTCCGGTGTTCCCCAAGGCTCTGTCCTGGGTCCTTTTTATTATCTATCTCCTACCCCTAGGTAATATTTTCAGAAAATATAACATCCAGTTTCACTGCTACGCAGATGACACCCAGCTCTACCGGTCCTCCAAACCCACAACTACTCTCCCACCCACATCAGTTTCTGACTGTTTAAGTGAAATCAAGGTCTGGTTTACCCACAACTCTCTTAAAATCAATGGCAATAATGGCACTCCTTGGTGGCTTCTTGTCCGGGCCTGGAGCCTGGGGCTCGCTCGGGCCACTTCGGAGGTGGGGTGCCCCCGGCCTCTCGGCCTGGGGCTCGGTCACTCTGGCGCAGCTGGCTGCCGGCGGAGCTCACGGGCGCGTCACTGCAACTCCCCCTGGCTTCTGCTCCGCGGCTGCTGAGTGAGCCCTCATCTGGGACTCTCCTCAGCTCTTTCTGTGGCGCGGCTGCCCCTCTGTTGGTCTTCCTTGGTCTCTTGTGTTCTGGGGGCCTCTGGATGTCTGGAGTTTTGATCTCCTCCATACCTGCTTCATGCCCTGGAGGACGGGGCTGTGGCCCCCCCACACCCTCTAGCAGATCATTACATGAAGGAACCTTTTAAAAAAAACAAGCGCGTCCATGCTCACAGGTGTACACACGGGTGATCACACCCACAAACTACACCCTTTTTGGCTCCTACCTCAAAGCACACTGTGTTCTGTTGATCTTATGTGCTGCACAATAATATTTAATATTTAGTATTTACTGTCATATTCCCATATATCATTGTGATGTTGTTTGTTGTATTGCTCTCATTTTCTTGTTTTCTTTTTCTTTCTCAACAGGTGATCCAGGTGGTTGATATATGTATTTTTTGTCTGCTTATTTAGTTGTTTTTTGTTTTTTTGCCCTCTATCCCCGTCCCTCTTGTCCGCTGTTTTTCTTTCCCTCTTCCTTTCTCCCTTTTCTTTTCCTCATTCAAGTCTGTCCCGTATCTAGCAAGTGAAAATAAAAAATAAAATAAACAATGAAAGGTGAATCAAATAGACCATTACGGCAAGGCTGGGATGGTCAATTTGGTAAAGTAAATCCGTTGGGCATCTTTCTTCGCCTTTAGACAACAATTTTGATGCAAAAGAGCCAAACGGGACAGGCAAAAAAGAAAAAAAAATTAATTAATTAATGGCAATAAAACAGAATTAATTCTAATAGGCACCAAATCAAAACTAACTAAAGTTCCAACCAGATGTCTTTCATTATCCATTAATAACTGTTTTGTCACACCCTCCCCTCAGGTTAAGAGTCTTGGTGTCATCCTCGATAGCACTCTTTCCTTCACAGCACATATAATATTTTCATCTCCGTAATATTAAACGCCTTCATCCCTCACTCACTCCAAACAGTACCGTCATACTTGTCAATGCTCTTTTCACATCTCTTTCAGATTACTTTAATTCTCTTCTCTATGGTCCACCTCCATAAATTGCATTTAGTTCAAATTACAGCTGCTCGTATTGTATCCAGAACTAGATCCACTGAACATATAACAGCTGTTCTTAAACAGCTCCATTGGCTCCGGGTTCACCTCCGTGCCAATTTCAAGATCCTGCTTCTTACTTTCAAAGCCCTTCATAACCTCGCTCCATATTTATCTGATCTTCTCCACACATACTCACCCCCTCGTACACTCTGCTCTTCTTCAGCTTCCCTTCTGTCTGTTCCACCTGCTCGTCTGACTACCATGGGACTCAGAGCCTTTAGTTGTTCTGTCCTGAGACTTTGGCCACACTTCCACCAGATCTCCAGACCACAAACCGTCTCTTCACTTTTAAATACTTTCTTAAAATTATTTATTCAGCACTGCATACCCTTCATTATGACTCCGTCTTAGTGCATTTTTACTTTGATTTGACTTTTATACTTTCATCTTTATTGTTTCCCTGTTAAATCCAGAATTCAAAATCCTGCTAGTCACAAAAAAGGTCTTGACTCATCTATCTCTGATCTGTCTGTCCCTCACCTCCTTTCTGTCCCTTATTTGTCTGTCTCTCATCCATCTCTCTGTCTCTTACTTGTCTGTCCTTCACCTGTCTGTCTCTCACCTATCTGTCCCTCACCCGTCTGTCTCTCACCCGTCTGTCTCTCACCTATCTGTCCCTCACCCGTCTGTCTCTCACCTATCTGTCCCTCACCTGTCTGTCCCTCACCTGTCTCTCTGCAGACCTTCATGGTTCTCAGTAAAGGAAACATCATTAACAGGTTTAGTGCTGACTCGTCTTGTTACCTGCTGAGTCCATTCAACCCGTTGAGGACCCTCGCCATCAAGACCCTTCTTCATCCATATCCTTTATGATGTCATAGTGTCAGGAGCCTCTGTGTGGTCAGGTTTTAGCTCTCTGGACCAGGTGAGCTGAGTTTTCCCTGAACTCTCACACATTCTTCAGTATATTCATCCTACTGGCGATCCTGGGCTTCGGTGTTCTGGAGTTCAAATTTCCTGTGGTGAAGTAAGATACACACACACACACACACACACACACACACACACACACACACACACACACACACACACACACACACACACACACACACAGATCTTTCAGCAGGAGCAGAAAAACACGACTAAGTGATGAACAGGGCTGTTGATGGCAGCATCGATGAGTCACAGCATGAGAATGGTTTTAAAGTCTAAATCCATGCTAAGGCTCAAAGACAAAGAGCCAGTCTGTCCTCAGTCTGTCCTCAGTCTGACAGCAGCAGCACACACAGGTCTGTAAAGGTCAAACTGACTTTGCTCGCTGTTGTCGAGACAGGAAATGCTCAGAGTGTTCTGATATGTGAACAGATTTGTCATACAGACAATTAAGAGACGGCTTAAAGGGCCTGTTGTGATGTTTCTCCATCGAGACAGCTTTTGTGTGACTCGTCCATTTAGGAGAGATCTGCGGTGGAAGTGTTTGACTCCTCTTCAGTATAATGGAAGCACTTTTACTGTCTTGGGCTGGCTGTAGCTCAGGAGTTAGAGCCAACTCAAACTAACTAACTGAAAGTTTGGCGGTTCAGTCCCTGGCTACTCCAGTCTGCATGCCAAAGTATCCTTTGGAAAGAACCCTGAGCTGGTGTGAAAGCTCTCAATCAATCAATCAATCAATCAATCAATCAATCAATCAATCAATCAATCAATCAATGCTTTATTCGCCACACACAGGTTGCCCTGCAGTGAAATGGGATCCCCCCCTCCCCGACCTTACACACACAACACAGACATCACATGGGGATACAGGTCAGAGATCGGTAGCGTTACAGAAAAACACTGAAATATACACTACAATGGGAAAGTACAAGAGTAAAAAAAGAGACCTCTACTCATGCTGGGCTCCTGGGAGGACAGCATGAGAACAGGAAACAAAAAAACTCCTCTGCACAGAAAGCACATAAATGTCCACAGCACAACATTATGGAGCACGTGACCAGCAACAGGGTTGAGTAGGGGGTGAGGAGTAATCCGAAGCAAACACAGCAGCCATCCTGCCCTGCGCTATTATTCCAGCGCGGGCCCAGACCCGCCGTGTTCTCCAGGAGGGAACAAGCATCGGAGGCGTTTGGAAAGGGAGGGGGGATGAGTGTGTGCATATCAGTGTTGATGTATGTGTGTGCGTGTCCAGAGTTTAGCTGAGACAGTGTCCTTCACCCTGCCAGGCTAAGTAAACAGTCTTCCAGCCAACCCAGATGGCCTTGCATGGAATAGAAGGAACAGACTCAAGACAGTCGTTATCAGGGTGTTGTTGTTCGGCTCCAGCCTTGAGCCGACATCTGGCGCCGAAGGGACAGCTGCATTATGATGGTGATTTTTCTTTTATGCGGACAACTCATGAGAATTTCAAAGCTGTTCTTTAACACTCCGACACTGGTCTCTCAATCTCCCGTTGCAGAGCCGCGAGCTTCTCCATGATGTTATCAAACTTGCGCTCCGTGGTCTTGTCAATTCTTGTGCTCAAGGAGCAGATTCTGAGACCTCACGACCGCAGAGAGCTGCTCCAAGATGTGATCTAACTTTCACTCAGAGGTGTTATTCTGAGTATTCATGGCAGCCATAAGATTCTCCAAGCTCTTAACCGTGCTGCACTCAGTGAGCCCATTCTGAGACGTCGCGCCTCGTCCCATTGTTTCAATCCCAGCGGGCAGCCTTGGGGGGGTTTGAACAGCCGGTTCCACTTTCTTAATTCTCCAGGGCACTCGGGCTCTCCCGAGCCCAAACTTCTCTGGTGTGAAAGCTCTCTGTCTCACGTTTATGTGAACAGGTACGTGTACATGGCAATCTTCGTGTTTGAGGCTCTGGTGAAAGTCGTGGCAAGAGGCTTCTGTGTGGGACGCTTCACCTTCCTCAGAGATCCCTGGAACTGGCTGGACATCATCATCATCAGCACCCTGTAAGGCTCAATAACACACCTCACACTCTCACACAGACTGTATGTACAGCCATGAATCTGCATTCTTTCTAATGACCAGCAGGGGGCAACTTCAGGTTGCACAAACAAAATTCAGTGTAATCTGTTTTAGATTTATTGGAAAACGGCTGACATGAAGTTGGTGAGACTTATTTCTCTGCCGTGATTCTCCGACACGTACAGTTATTGGAAAAGAAAGTTTTCACAGGACGATCCTGAGAAAAAAAACAAGTCCAGCCTTATTGCCTTCATGGGAGTTAAGAGGGTAAGCAGCAGCCAGGTGCTCCTAATCGAGCCAGACTGATTAGTCATACAGAAAATGATCACATCAAGCTGTTGCTGCTGAAGGTGTCTCTCCAAGCTCATTGATGAGGTACAATTAGGACTGCTTATACTGTGAGTTTGTTAATGGAAGAGCTCCTCTTTGATCACTTCTTTAACCTCCTAGGACCTGGCGTCCACGTGTGGACATCACATTTTGGGTTATTTAGACCGAAATACTCAATTTCGCTCTGCAACGGCCTGATATCCACTCACGAGGACATTATACTCCTACTGTTCTATTGAAATTTTAAACAAATATCCTCATATGTGGCTTTCATTTTTCTTAGAAACAAAAATTAGGTAAAAAAAATAATCTGGTAATTCTTTATTTTTACATTCATCAGGTCCCAAAATGCCCAAATATCAAAGAGAAATTAAAAATGCATGCCGAGGAAGAGTTCGGATGTTAGGGGGTTAATGTTGGTTACAGATTAACGTGATCCAAAAAACAGGAAACAGTATAAAAGAGCCTTCACAATAAGAGCCTCTCAGTCCTGAATAACAAGGCTCACTGCAGCTCAGAAAATACTCAAGAAATGTGATCCACCGATTGAATCCACTCAATGCTGGACGTGACCTTTACAGTTACACCAACACAGTTCTTGTCAGTGTGGTCTCATATCTATAGATCCATGTCCGTGCAAATAAGGTGGGCTTTTTCCAGCTGTGAAGATGAAAATTATCTTTTTGCTGCTTTCACCACCACATCCATCCATCCCGTTTTCTTCTGCTTATCTGAAGCTGGGTTGCAGGGACAGCAGCCTAAGCAGAAAAGCCGAGATCTCTCCACGATGTCCTGGGTCTGCCCCGGGGCCGTTCCTTTGTTATTACCCTTATATTTCGAGTTTAGTTGTTCCTTGGTTCAGGCACTGAAACTCCCTGTTTAGGTTTGGGACTCTTTCAGTGTTTGAATCCAGGCTGACATCAAACACTGTCCCAGCAAACTGACCACAGAGACTCTTGATGTTTCTTAAGGCTTGGTAACAAGCTAACCTCCTGTAGCTGAACGCTCGCTGTGCTGCTCTGCTTTCCTGTGTACGTCTCCTCTACCTTTGTCACTGATAAAGGTTTTAGATTTATATTAGGACACTAACTGTCACGTCCTCATCACCGGCTTTGCTTCTGTATGTTCTGCTCGACACACTTTGGCTTTTTCCTGCTCGGCTGTAAATGTGTCTTTATGTTTTACAGCTGCTTTAATCACTGCTTCATGATGATGATGATGAAGGTGGTGATGATGACTCTGTGTCTCAGATTGGTGTCACAGTTCGTAGATTTGGGGAAGTTTGCTGTGCTGATGACGATTTCTCTGCTGCTGAAGATCTTCACATGCAGCCGAGGTGTGTGTGTGTCTGTCTGTGTGTGTGTGCGTGTGTCTGTGTGTGTCTGTGTGTGTCTGTGCGTGTGTCTGTGTGTGTGTGCGTGTGTCTGTGTGTGTCTGTGTGTGTCTGTGCGTGTGTGTGTGTGCGTGTCTGTGTGTGTGTGTCTGTGTGTGTCTGTGCGTGTGTGTGTGTGCGTGTCTGTGTGTGTGTGTCTGTGTGTGTCTGTGCGTGTGTGTGTGTGTGTGTCTGTGTGTGTGTGTGTGTCTGTGTGTGTGTGTGCGCGTGTGTCTGTGTGTGTGTGTGTGTGTGTCTGTGCGTGTGTGTGTGTGCGTGTCTGTGTGTGTGTGTCTGTGTGTGTGTGTGTCTGTGTGTGTGTGTGTGTGTCTGTGTGTGTGTGCGTGCGTGTGTCTGTGTGTGTGTGTGTGCGTGTCTGTGTGTGTGTGTCTGTGTGTGTGTGTGTGCGTGTCTGTGTGTGCGTGCGTGTGTCTGTGTGTGTGTGTCTGTGTGTGTCTGTGTGTGTGTGTCTGTGTGTGTGTGTGTGCGTGTCTGTGTGTGCGTGCGTGTGTCTGTGTGTGTGTGTCTGTGTGTGTGTGTGCGTGTCTGTGTGTGCGTGCGTGTGTCTGTGTGTGTCTGTGTGTGTCTGTGTGTGTGTGTGTGTGTGTGTGTGTGCGACTTGTATTCACAGCGGGGGCTGTCTTCACAGGTCTGAAGAAGACAGTCGAAGCTCTTGTCCAATCGGTGAAGAGGCTTGGTTGTGTCATCATCCTGACGTTGTTCTGCCTTAGCATCTTGGCTATGATTGGTTTACAGCTCTTCATGGGAACCCTGAAGAACAAATGTGTCATCTGGTCGATGAACACAAACACGACAGAGTTCGATTTCCACAACCACACCACCTCTCCAGGTATGATGGTCGTACCACGTCCTGATTGGCCGGTTAGCCTTTTAAGACAGTCAGATGGCTGACTCGCAGGTCTTCTTCCAACATTACAATGAAAGCAGTGGAAAGAGATCTCATGTGAGATCAGGTGAACCTCTGAGGAAAAGTCTTCAGGTCCAAAAACAGTTTTATTTGTTGTTATCAGATTTTAAAATCACCCGCAACAATGTAGATGCTGAGAATTGCAGCATAAATGTGACCTTGAATCTGTCATTGAGAGTATTTCCTGGCTCAGTGATGTATTAAACATGTCCGTGAAGACAGCTCTGCAGCACAGTCCCTCAGTGCTCGTCCAGGGATGTTATCAGGACCTGGGGCTCTGCGAGAATTGATCCTGGTATTAGAAAGTTTAGAAATGTTCAGCTGGCTTTGTAGTGCAGACTTCAGCACCTGTCATCGTTGCCACCCCTGCCCTTAAATTAGAAAGGTGAAATATGATCCGTTTGTACGGTTTGGATGTCTGTCTGCCTTCTAGAAAACTATTACTACATTCCTGGACATCCTGATCCTCTGGTGTGTGGAAACCAGTCAGACGCTGAGTAAGTAAACATGAGTCTCTTTCATTCACTGACAACAACAACAACAATAAAAACAAACTGTTTTTTATGTGTTCAGGTGCTGTCCAGATGGTTTCACCTGTGTGAAAGCAGGAAGTAACCCAAACTTCGGATACACCAGCTACGACTCGTTTTTCTGGTCTCTGATGTCATTTTTCAGACTCATGATGCACGACTTCTGGGAAGGCCTGATGCAGTTGGTCAGTAACTCACCGATGACCACATGCAGGCTCCTCCCAGTACTCCGGTTGTCTCATCTGTTTCTCTCACCTGTCTGTCCCTTTGCAGACGTTGCGAACTGCAGGAAAATCCTATCTGATCGTCTTTCTGTTCGTCTTCTTCCCGGGTTGTTTCTTCCTGCTCAGTCTCATTTTGGCAGTGGTTGTTGTGACACGAGCGGAGCAAGAAGAGACTCAAGATGCCGAGGCCATACAAAGAGAAGAAGAGTTCGGACGGATTGTGGAGGTGCTGAAGAGGAGAGAGGAGGAGGAGGTCAGTAAGGACTCATTGCTTCCACAGGAATTAGGAGGGCAATGAGCAGCCAAATACTAATCAAGTCTAATCAGATTTAGTTCATTGGTTGGTCATCAGTAAGTGTGTGCACCTCTTTAACAGCAGATTTTGTCAGTTTGCTGTGGAGCATCCAGGTGTGTGCTAACACAATACCACCTTCTCTCCAGGACTGGGTGCTGCACCTTCAAAAAAACAAAAGCAGGAATCAATGATCCACACACGGGAATAAAGTTGCTTCTTATTTGCTGAACCTTGTGTCACATGTTACAGGTGCAACTTTTTTACGTCTACCTAACTTACAGCCCTCTCTTCTTCTGAATTCTTACATTTATCTCGACTTCTGGAACAGACTCAACACCGCTGTTGGGTCTGCGCTACAGCAGGCCCGCTGGTTCAGACTGATTCCTGTAAAGAAGGAAATACAGAACAGCAATCGATCGGTTTTCACATGCTACAGCAAGGGGAGGATGTCGGGGCAGCCCTTCTGCCCTCGAGCTCAGATTACTCCAAAGAACCAGCCCCCGCTTGCAGCCTTTTTTTGTGTGACACACAGTTTACACAAGCACCCATTGTAAAAAACCCCTATGGTCACAAAAGGTTAAAACACTGCGTGTGTGTGTGTGTGTGTATATGCATGTGCGAGCATGTTTGTGTGTGTGTGTGGATGGGGGTACGTTTGTGTGACTTCCTGCTGAGGATGTGCCTACAGTTACGCTATAGCCCCCCTCACCATTCAACAGGCTGGGGAGGGCAAAAGAAACAGAAGGATGTCTCTGAGCACACAGTTTAAGGCCAGGCTTACAAACTTAAGTACAATAATGGCAACATTTAACAATTTCAGCCTAACAACCACCTTTCCTGGCCTCGCCAGTATAGCAACACACAATGCCCTATCTCAACAATCAACCTACTCTGTGCGCTTCTCCAGAGAAATAAACATGAACTTAAAACGCCTGTACTGATAATAACTGTTATGCATATATAAACAAATGATTCATTATGATACCACACTGGGCATTGCAGCAAATTCACGGCAAGAACTGATGCTCAGAGAAACCACAGAGAAACCCCAGTTACTGTGGCTGAGGTCCAACAGCCCCACCTCAGACTCTACAGGCCTCATTGAGCAGGTTGATGGGCTCCATGGCCACGACAAAAGGGAGATCAGAGTCGCCTTTATTGGCCGTGTATATGCGCAGACACATACGAGGAATTTGGTTCGGGTAGATGACGACTCTCAATCACAGCAATGTAAATCACAACAATATGTAAACAACACAATAGAAACAATATAAAATAACCATAAGGTGTGTGTCTCTAGGAGGAGAGCCACACCAACAGCTGAGCTCTGACAGCTTGGAGCACTGGCACACTAGGCCCAGGTGTTGCCAGTGTTGCTAAAACATTCCACACCTGTACAAAATATACTGGAATAACACGAGTAGGTCTATTATCGGGCTTTAGTTCTGTTCATATATCAAACACGTCCTATTCTTCATCTAAATATCCTTCTGTGTCTAGCATGTGACCAATCCTGCAGACCTGTCGGCAGCATTTAAAATCCAGCTGTTCCAAAGACCTTTCACCAGCTTCTTCTCAACTTATTGTGTCAGCCGTGACCTTTCTGAGACAAAATAACCCTGTTTGGAAACTGTTCAGAGTACTGTGGGATGGCTCTGCTGAAATCGTCATTTAGCATAACTGAGTTTGGGTGTTTTGTTATGGACAGCAGGCTTCCAGCAGGGCAGAGACTCCAGAGCAACAGGACTCACTGCAGAAGAAGAAATCAGCTGGTATACGAGCTACTAAGCAAGAATACGTTGAAGGTAAACAGATATTTACCTCCACCTCTTTAACCTCCACCTTCCTTCATTGGGACAGGACAACACGCTCTGTCACTGAGAGCAGTCACAGACAAACGCGAAGAGCCGAGGCTCTGCAGACAACTTAATGCTGACACAGTTTGTGGCCTCACAGAGTAGCTTTGTGTTGCAGAGGCAGAGGAGCACCACCGGCCTTTGTGCTGCACCTGCACTGACGCCTTCCTGAAGGGGGACTGTTGTGGCTGCTGGCGATGGCTCAAACAGCAGCACACTTTTATCACGAACCCTTTCTTTGACCTGGTCATCATCATCTGCATCATTGTTAGCACCATCTTCACAGCCATGGAACATTACCCTATGATGGAGGAGTTCATGGAGACCCTGGTCATCGCTGAGCTGGTGAGTGTTGAAGAAGTGTCTGCAGACCCTGTTATCTCCTACTTGGTTAATTTAATGGCAGCTTCTTCACTGCAGGCTAAAATCAGGACTTTTCCATTCTGCTCCCTTAGTTTGGTGTAGACTTGATCAGTCGGAGGGACCATATGTTCTTCTTCGATGTGCCTCCATGACCAATTTAGTGATGAATGCTTTTAGCGGGTTCTTCAGCCACCTAGCAAGAGTGGTTTAAAATGTCCACTCAGAGCAACTACATCACAAATGGTAACAAACCAACGGTACAAACCTGTAAACGACCTGCATAACTGAGAGGAAAAGCAGCACAGTGAGGTAAAAATGTAACGGGGGTACAGTATAAACCTCTGGCAAGTCTCGAGAAAAGTAAGGATCAGCTGGGATTCAGAGGGAGCTTTACTGAGGTTTATTTACATCGTGAGTCTTTTTGCAGTAACTTTGATGCCTGGTCAGAGTGATCTACCTTTACATGGGTGACATTTCACAGGAAAATTATTGTTTTGTTGGAACTTCTACTTCTGCACGGGACTCGGTGTGTTCGAGGTTTTTCGTTCGCCTGTCTGCCGATGGTTGGATGAATTGGATGCAAAACATGCTTCTACCCTGTGACCTCTGACCCCTTTGAACTGTGCAGGTCTTCCGTGTGATCTTTGCAGCTGAGATGATCATCAAACTTGTCGCACTGGGCCTGCATGGATACTTCCAGGTCAGATTTGTAGTTTCTTCTCAACAGTTCAGCGATCTGCCATTTTCAAAGAAACATTTGTGATTGTTTGTTGTCGTGGTTACAGGTGCGCTGGCATATCTTCGACTTTATCCTCGTCATCATTTCTCTGGTGCAGCTGGGACTGGCTGACGTTGAGGGTCTATCTTTGCTGCACAGTTTTCTTCCGGTTAGTATAACATCACCATCACTGTCATCATCATCATCTGTTCTCACGTATCTTTCTGTTTGTCCAGTTTCGAGTGTTTCGGCTGGCCCGTTGGTGGCCGATGCTCCACATGTTTTTGAAGATCGTCTGGGCCTCAGTGGGGAACCTGACTCTGGTTCTCTTCATCACGGTCTTCATGTTCTCTGTGGCGGGCGTGCAGCTGTTCCAGTCAGACTACAAAGCTAACGTCTGTCGCATTTCTCTTGACTGCCAGCTTCCTCGTTGGCATATGGAAGACTTTTTCCACACCTTCATGCTTGTCTTCAGGGTCTTGTGTGGACTGTGTTTAGAGTCTTTATGGGATTGCATGGAGGTCTCGAATGATGGCATGTGTGTGACCTTCTTCATGATTGTCCTGATTGTTGGAAAGCTGCTGGTGAGTCTCTTTACACTTAACAACCTAGAATGACCCAGTCCACCTTAGTCCAATCAGAGTTTTTGAATGAGTTCCTGGTCTGTTTGCAGATCCTACATCTGTTCCTGAATTTATTGTTCATCAATGTTCAGCTGGTGGATTCAGAAGACAAAACAACAAACATTCTGCAGAGTACCATGAAACAGACCAGAACCTGGATCCCCAAGAGAATCTGGACTTTGTGGGGGAAGAACTACGTTGACCAAGATCACAAAGGTGGTTTTTGTTTGTATATTTGTCTTTGTAGGTTCTCAGTTATCCAGGTCACAGTAATCCAAGGAGCTTGTTTTGTGCCATTACTTTATTGCTGTTTTGGGGGTCTGCATTATTAACATGGAATGTAGATATAACACTGGCACACCCACAACGAGGTAACATATTAGTCAAAGTCAAACTTTATTGTCATCTCCGCTAAATGGCAAATGGTAAATGGCCTGTATTTGTATAGCGCATTACTTGGTCCCCTATGGACCAAAAGCACTTTACACTGCATTCAGTCATCCGCCCATTCACACACTGGTGATGGCAAGCTACATTGTAGCCACAGCTGCCCTGGGGCGCACTGACTGCTACAGCCAGTGCAGCATATAAAGACAAGACGACGAGTTACATCAGTGCAAAAAACCCTAATAAATGGATATAAAAGGAGTAGAAAAATAAATATACACTTAAGACTAAGACTTAGTGAAGTCCTGTCTTGAAGCCTGAAACTGGATGTTTACAAACTGGATCTGACTTCGACAGTGAGGGACTCTGCTCACTACTCATTGGTAGTAAAATGTAAAGTGGATTGTAGTCTCGACTTAAATCTTCCCGTCCTTCCTTCTCCTCAACAAGACTTCAAACTAGTGACTGAGACCATAAATTCATCAGTGAGCTGAGTGATGAGGTGAACACGAAGCTCATTTTCTCATATACTTGCAAATGTTCAGGTTACAACCAGAGGAGTCGCCACCTGCTGGACATTAGAGAGACTGCAGGTTTGAGGCAGTGTTGCCTTCATGTTTCAGGTCATCCTCACACATACTCTGTTGTTAGTGGTTTATTTTTTTTCTGTGGATCGTATTTGGATTTCTGTCTTTTTTAAGTTTTAGATTTAGAGCTTTTAATTTGAAAATATTTTCATGTTTTCCTCATTTGCAGGTGACACTGAAAAAGACAACAAGGAGGAATATCTGGCCTTAAGCTCTGTGAGCTCAGATCAGCTGACCCTCGATGATAACCACACAAACATGGCCGCCTGGGAGGCCCCCGTCGCTGTGGCTGAGATCGAGTTTAGGACGCCTGAAAATGCAGAAGAAAAGGAGACGCAGCATGTAAAGCAGATTCTACTATTTTTGATCCTAGAGCAGAATTTCATGTTAAAAGTAAATACTGATGTGTGACGCAGCTTCGGCCTCGAGTATGAACAGCAGATAAACATGTTTGTGTCGCCACGGGGCGACCGTGGCTCAGGGGGTTGGGAATCGCATCTGTAACCGGAAGGTCGCCGGTTCGATCCCTGGGCTCTCTGTCCTGGTCGTTGTGTCCTTGGGCAAGACACTTTACCCTACTTACCTACTGGTGTTGGCCAGAGGGGCCGATGGCGCGATATGGCAGCCTCGCTTCTGTCAGTCTGCCCCAGGACAGCTGTGGCTACACCTGTAGCTGCCTCCACCAGTGTGTGAATGTGAGAGTGAATGAATAGTGGTATTGTAAAGCGCTTTGGGTGCCTTGAAAAGCGCTATATAAATCCAATCCATTATTATTATTTATTATTACACAGTACTATTTTCCTCACTGTGATCACTGTGCATGAAGAACATCTCTCCACCCTCGATGTGACCGCAGCATCATCAGAGCTTCAGCATAACTGCAGTTGTCTTTATGATGAATTGAGTGAAACACAGCGATGAGATGCTTTCACACACACATCCACAGCACACAGGTTTAAAGCAGACAACTGGACCGTGTAAAGTTCAGGTTTTAGTTTGAAATTCATCAGCAGCTGCTGATGTTAAAATCACTGCAACAGTTTAAAGAAGGTGATCATCAGACTTTTACAGGACTGAAATCAGCCATCCTGAATTCACAGACACAGTAAAGACCCGAGACATAAACCGCGTGAGCTTTCAGAGTGTGAACACTTAGTCCGGTGACAGTATTTTAAAGTAACTAGGACATTAAAGTTTATTTATGTTTGTGAACTTCTGTGTCTGCAGTGTGACGTCATGCAGAAACGTAAAGATGAAACTCATCCAGAACCTGAGGACTGCTGCTGCAACAGTATGAGCACACACACACACACACTGTTATATCAAATTATTATATGTAAAATAGTTTAAACCTGCAGTGACAAACCTTTGTCTCCCTCTTCTGGCAGTGAGAGTAATTACGTAAATGCTGAGCTTTGGTAAACGTGTTCATGTTTCACCATATTTGGATCACACAGACTCGGATACCTGCTAATTAGTGTTCAGTAACATCCAAATAAAATCCTCAAGTTTCAGTCCCTGAAACTGGACCTCAGACTTCTTGAATGTCTGTTGGTCCAGTCAACCTCACAGCAGCCATATTATTGGTCAGATGATTGTAATAAAAATGATCCAAAAGACTCCAACAGCACAAACACGGTCCAGAGGTCCAGTTCAGGGACTGCAATTGGCAGACAGCTAGCAGCTACACCCGCCTGTGTCACCATCCACCTGTTAGTCAAAGAGGCCACGCCCCTAATAATGCCAACTTTAAGGCTCAATACAAACCTTCTCTCACTCTCTTACAGTTGTCATGAAAGGGGGAAATTATGGATATGGATTTGGTCTCAGGCTGTAAACATGTTTATTTGTGCTGTAAAGTTTTAACATAGGGACATGTTAAATCTATGGGGACCGGCTCACTGCTGGAGCCTCTGCAAGAGGAACTGCAGCTTTTGGTTCTTCTGTGCATGATTTAGTTTTCAGTGCCTCCGTTTGATGGATGATGTAGACCCAATTTAAAAGTTCAACAAACTGTGACATACAGAGATGATATCAAAGTTCCTTCACTGCAGCTGTTTCCGTTACATCAAGAGAACAGAAGCCAATCAGTCAGCAACGCCTCTGATGTGTTTCAGGCTGTTACATCTGCTGTCCGTTCCTGGAAATAGACACATCCCAGGGTACCGGCAGGGTCTGGTCTAACTTCAGGAGAGCCTGCCTCTGCATCGTGCAACACAAATTCTTTGAGGGCTTCATCGTCTTCATCATCCTGCTGAGCTGTGCAGCTCTGGTAAACAGACATTGTCAATACATATTTGACAATATACATCATGAATTCATGTCACATTCAAACCCTGGACTCACTTGGACATGTTTTATCTTCCTGGCTTAACTCCACACTGAAACCACTAAGCTAAACATATGGCACTGATAGCGACCTGCATGAACCCACAGACAGTTGATTTGGTCTTTGAAATCACTTTTGGATCAGTGTCTTGATGCATGCTCAATCATCCAGGTAAGTAAATCCCAAAGGTTGAATCTGTACACCTGGTCGTAACGTTTTCAGGAGAAACTTTCATCATCAGGGGACGTCTTCAGTCTCAGCTGACTGCAGGTCTCCAACCATATAAACAGGACATTTGCACACTGACTGAAACTAGCACCACTGAAGGAACAATGGGCTGGGAGGTCAGTTCCTTCATCGTTAATATGCAAATTCTTTTGACCATTTGATCAAAGACGATTGATCAATTACCATGAGTCCCATTCACAGAGAGTTGGGGAATGGCTGCAATCACAGCATTGTAAGATGGTGACAGATGTACCCTTAGGCCCCTCCTCCATTCAGAGATGGTCCTTCCCTTTTCACGTAAATGGCCTCCTTGACTCCGCCTTCAAACCAGCGTTCCTCCCTGTCCAGGATGTTACATCCTCATCATTGAAAGAGTGTCCACTGGCCTGTAGGTGTGAATAGACTGCAGAGTCCTGGCCTGACGAGGTGGCTCTTCTGTGTTGTGTCATCTGCTTGTGCAATCTACTGTTTATAAGGTTGGAAACCTGCAGTCAGCTGAGACTGAAGAAGTCACCTGATGATGATGAAACGTTTCTCCCACTGAAAACGTTCAGATGAACTGAATCAACCTTTTTGGGTTTTGGAGCTGTTGGGGTGGTTTCCTGTTCATGGGTAGAAAAGTTATGTCTTATTATTGCAGAGGTGCTGCTCTGAAAGACACAAAACATCCCCTCACTAAGGCGCCAGAGTTGCAGATGATCACAGTCTACAATATTAGAGAGAGGATCACAACAATCAGATGACAAGAGCAGCCCTTGGTGACAGTGGGAAGGAAGAATCCCTTTTTTAACAGAAAGAGACCTCCATCTGAACCAGAATCAGGGAGGAGCAGCCATCTCCTGGATGTGTCGGAGGGTGGTGGGAAAAAACACAGACAGAAAAGAAGAGCTCATGAAGAACAAACAGGACAGCAGGTCGTCTGTTAAACCAGAAGGTCACACTGCTAGAATGACAGTGGTTGTCCTTAGATCGTCTCATATGCTGCTTGTTGTGAGTAAACAGGCGTGTGTTTGTGAACAGGTTTTTGAGGACATCTACCTGGGGCATCGTCCAGTCTTGCAGAGAGTTTTGAAGATGGCAGACCTGGTGTTCACCTTCGTGTTTCTGGTGGAGATGCTACTGAAGTGGATCGCTTTTGGATTCAAGAAATACTTCACAAGCTTCTGGTGCTGGCTCGACTTCCTCATCCTAGATGTAAGAGCACAATCGGCAGCACCGATTATTGGCAGTATTTTACAAAGCCAGTCACGGAGGGACCACAAGCCAGTGTTGTCCTAGTGCTGGTCCCAAGCCTGGGTAAATGGGGAGGGTTGTATCAGTAAGAGTATTCTGGCTAAATCTTGGAATGAACGAAAAATGATGTGGGGCATTTAACCATGTGTGGAGCTGGGGATCATAGACCCACCTCAGCATTGGTGATGGCACCGAAGCTAAAGGACGGGCTGTTCATGTCTGAGATGTGGGCGGCTTTGACAGGATGTCAGTATTTGACGTTGTAGTAAAGAAATGGGGTTTTTTCAGTTTGAACAGATAAACTAACAGCACACAGTCAGGCTGGGTAAGATGAACCTGCTGCTTCACTGCTCTCCTGTACAATGAGGTCAGTTCAATTTAATCGAGTTCAATTCAATGTTATTTATATAGCACCAAATCACAACAACAGTTGCCTCAAGGTGCTTTACACTATAAGGTCAAGACCCTACAGTAATGTTAAGGAAACCGAAAAAACCCAACAATAATATGACCCCCTATGAGCAAGCGCTTTGGCAACAGTGGGAAGGAAAGACTCTCTTTTAACAGGAAGAAACCTCAAGCAGAACCAGGCTCAGGGAGGGGCGGGGCCATCTGAGGCGGGGCCTGATGATTTAAGACCTTATTGGTTTAAGAGTATGTGAGGAGCAGGATTTTGAATTCTGGATTTAACAGGAAGCCAAAACAGGAGAAATCTGCTCTCTCTTTCTAGTCCCTGTCAGGACTCTTGCTGCAGCATTTTGGATCAGCTGAAGGCTTTTCAGGGAGTTTTTTGGACTTCCTGATAATAATGAATTACAGTCGTCCAGCCTGGAAGTAATAAATGCATGAACTAGTTTTTCAGCGTCACTCTGAGACAGGATATTTCTAACTTTAGAGATGTTGCACAAATGGAAGAACGCAGTCTTACATATTTGTTTAATATGTGCTTTGAAGGACATATCCTGGTCAAAAATGACTCCAAGGTTCCTCACAGTGTTACTGGAGGCCAAGGTAATGCCATCCAGAGTAAGAATCTGCTTAGATACCATATTTCTAAGCTTTTCAGGGCCGAGTACAATAACCTCAGTTTGATCTGAATTAAGAAGCAGAAAGTTAGCGGCCATCCAGGTCTTTATGTCTTTAAGACATTCCTGCAGTTTAACTCATTGGTGTGTGTTATCTGGCTTCATGGACAGATAGAGCTGGGTGTCATCTGCATAGCAGTGTAAATGTATGCTATGTCTTCTAATGATGCTGCCTAAGGGAAGCATGTATAATGTAAACAGAATTGGTCCTAGCACTGAACCCTGTGGAACTCCATAATTAACCTCAGTGTGTGAAGAGGACTCTCCATTTACATGCACAAACTGGAGTCTATTAGATAGATATGATACAAACCACTGCAGTGCAGTACCTGTAATACCTACAGCATGTTCTAATCGCTCTAATAGGATATTATGGTCGACAGTATCGAACGCTGCACTGAGGTCTAGCAGGACAAGCACAGAGATGAGTCCACTGTCAGAGGCCATAAGAAGATCATTTGTAACCTTCACTAAAGCTGTTTCTGTGCTGTGAACTCTATGAGAAGTAAGCAAAGTTTATTTATTAAGTTTATTTATTTATTAAGCACTTTTCACAGAGTCGCTGTACACAAAAGGGTCAAATAAATCTGAACATTAAGTGCTAAAATATTCAATAAAAATATTTGATAAAATAAAATAAAATAAACAGGTAGTTTTAAAATAAATAAATAAACCTATAATCATTCCAATAAAACTTCTGAAGCCTGTTTAAACAAAGATTTTAGTCCACAGAGTCCACTAAGTGTAGTTGTGGTGGTAGACTGTTCTACAGCCTTGGTGCCACAGACTGAAAGCCTCTGTGCCCCCTCGTCTTTAGTCATTTACAGGGAACAACCAAAAAATCCAGAGTCTGTGAATGAAGAAAGAAAGCAATGATTTGTCCAAGCTGGAAAACAGGTTATTACAATAGTCTAAAAATAACTTAGAAATGTTACTTAAATGAAATGAACAGCGATATGATGAAGATTTTATATGCAAGTCGAAGCCAGAGAAGAATCCAATATTACACCCCGTACATGGCTCAACTCCTTGAACGGTCCACCATATACAAGCACAGGTGAGCCCATAAATGGCAGGAAGTAAACATTCATTACTAAATAAGGAAACCAGAATCTTACATGCAAGCGCGCCTGCAGTTAAACACTATAGCTAATAGCATCCCCCACCATGCTAGATCTAGGGGAGGAAAAATATCTGCACGCAGTTCAAGAAAAGGTTTACAGTTTTAAACACAACAATGACAACTTTGATCAGAATGACTTCAACAGATACAATGGTTTGTTCTAACAGAGACAGTCCTGTCAGATAAGTAAGAAGAAAACCAGTCTAAGGCAGAGCCACATACACCAGCCTAAACCTCAAGCCTGTCAGGCAGAATGTTATGGTAAATGGTATGAAAGGCTGCACTAACACTGGACAGAATGATAGCAGAACAGTCCCCTGCATCAGAAACCATTCAAAGATCACTACAGATTCATTATACAAAAGACAGAGTAAAGACCTGATTTCCTACAGTTGAAGCCTGACTGAAACTCTTCCAATAAGCCATTCCTCTGCAGATGATCTGTTAGCTGTTGACAACTACTGTTTCAAGAATCGATAACATGAAGGCTGGGGATTGGCCTATAATTAGCTAAGACAGCTGGGACAAGGGGTTGTATTTAAGTAATGTTTAACAACTGCCATCTCGAAGGCCTGTGGCTTGTAGCCGATTATTAGAGACAGGTGGATCACATTGTCACCGCTGTGCTGTCTTCTAGGTGTCTCTGTTCTCCCTGATGGGCAACATGCTTGGATACACCAGCCGGCCTCTGAGAGCTCTGAGGACTCTGAGGGTCCCGTCTCGCTTCAAGGGCATGAGGGTGAGGCAGGCACTCATACAGATACAGACATTGCCGAGCAGGATGTAGGTGTACTCTTCTGCTAGAGAAAGAAGATCAAATATTTATAAAATTCTTTGCTTGTTAAATGATTTGTAGAGTTCGTGTGACTTTCTCTTTTGCTCTACTCATCATTGTGTTCCCTTTTTAGGAGATTTGAGTCCTTAGGGTGTGTCTGTTATTTCCCATAGACACTGAAGGTTTGTCCTATCCATCATCATTCTCCTTATTTGCAGGGTATCTGTCCCTAACAGTTTCTTCGATTTCACCCAACTCAGGGAGCGTTCATCAAACAATCTTTGTTTTCTTATTTCTCGGTTGTCCATCCTACAGACGTGGCCCAGGTATTTTAATCGCTGGTGTAAGCAGAAGGACTTTATCACTTTTGTCTCAGTAATGCGTGCAGGTCTGCATTTGTGAGTTTTAATCGCCAACCCGTTATTCAGCCTCCCAAATCTGTATGACCACACAAAAAGAACACACTGTCCTTTGATGTTCAGAGGAAAGTTTGTCCATACTTGAGGAGGTTACTCCACAGACTGGCGGCTGTGCTCCATTTGGTCAGCCAGAACTAAAGTCCTGTTGGATGGAGAGCCAACATGGAGGCAGCTTATTAACTGGATGTGAGCTGATTCACAGCAGAGACCTTTTTGTCTCTCTGTCTGTGAGCAGGTGGTGCTGAAGGTGCTTGCCGTGACGCTGCCCTCCATGTTCAGCATGCTGCTGGTGATTCTGGTCATCTGGCTTGTCTTCAGCGTGATAGGAGTGAATCTGTTTGCAGGAAAGTTTTCTTACTGTTACAATGAGACTTCAGAGGAGCTTTTCTCCTTTTACGTGGTGAACAACATGACTGAATGCTTTTCACTGATGGATCAGAATTTCTCTGAGGTCAACTGGAAGACGTGGACGTTTAATTTTGACAATGTGGGGATGGGTTTCCTGTCGTTGCTGATCATGGTCAGTGTGAACACTCTAACTTGTTAGTTAGAATGCATAAAACCATCAACTGTGTGGAAAAAACATAACCAAGCTAACTAAAGTCAGTATCATTTAGTAATAGAGCTTGAATTCATTGTTTTTCTAATGAAACTCTGTGTTGATTGTGGGTCAGGGGACGTCTTCAGGCTGGATGGACATCATGTATGCAGCTGTGGACTCCAGACAAGTCAGTATACACGCTGGATCAGTACTGTTACTGTTGCTGTTATTACTGGTATATTACTACTGTGTGTGTGTGTTAAAACCACTGTGTGTGTGTGTGTGTGTGTGTGTGTAGGTGGAAGACCAGCCGCACTACGAGATCAATGTGTACATGTACCTGTACTTCATCTGTTTCATTATCATCGGCTGCTTCTTTACGCTGAACCTCTTCATTAGAGTCATCATTGATACGATCCACCAGCAGAGACACAAGATAGGTCACGCACACACGCACACACACACACACAGAGTTGGGCATCAGTCTGTAGAAGCTCCACAGTGTTGGCTGAATTCGTTCTTCCTGTTTCTGTCAGTTAACTTTGCTCTTGTCTCTCATCTCTACTTCGGAGGGAAACATGTTTTTGTGACGGACCAGCAGCAGAAATATTTGAGCACCATAAAGAAACGATTCTCTGAAAAACGCAACAAAACTGTTCCACAACCTCAGGTCAGTTCAGATATAGTTCTTCAGTCTTTGTCAACTGCTGGCTGATTTTCATTTTTAGCCCAGTCCTTGTACCCGACCACTTTCAGAAGATTACCCAACTCTGACCCATTCAGGCACAAAAGAGGCTCCTAACTCAAGGGATGAACTAATGTTGTGTCCACACATGATGCACAACTCAGGAAACAACCAGTTTCAAGTTGTATCTTTGAGCTCTTTTGCTGAATTTGTGAAAAATGCCAAAGTAATGGGAATCTAAGGAGCTTGGAAAGAGAACCGTTAGTTGTTTGAAGACGTTTCAGCTCTCATCCGAGAAGCTTCTTCAGTTCTAAGGTCAAATGGTGGAGAGTCCCAGATTGAAACCCAGTGGGAGTTTCCCCCCAAAGAGGTACAAAGGACCCCCTGATGATCCTCTGCCTAATCACATGAGCCAAGGTGTGAAAACGGGTGTGGGTCACAATCAGCCAGGGTTTCGGGTGAGCTCATGGTGAAACCCGGCCCCACCCTGTCATGTGATTTCCTGAGGCCAGATGGCCCAGGATGTGAGTGGGTGTTAAGGCGTCTGGGGAGGGATGTCAGAACTGGATTATAGATGGCAGAGAGTTGTAAACTCCAGGTGGACTTAAATGGCTTCTTTCACTCCTCTTTTAAACATCTGTCCTCTCTGTCCAACATGTGAACATTGGAATCCTCGAAAGAGCGTCCTTTCCCCCGTGTCACCTATTGTAGCCAACTTAACTCTCTTCCTATTGAAAAAACAAAAGTTGTATCCAAGATGGCCGACTTCTAAATGGCCACCATGGTCACCACCATGGTAGACAAACTGGCAGCTCTTACTGTGGTGGCATCTGTCATTTTTTTCAGTGTGGTATGTTGGAGCAGCAGTTTATCGGCAGCTGAGAGGAAGAGGTTAGATAAACTCATCAGGAAGGCCAGCTCTGTTCTGGGATGCACCCTGGACCCAGTGCAGGTGGTGGGAGACAGAAGGACTCTGGCCAAAATAACATCTCTGATGGACAGAGTCTCCCACCCCATGCATGTAGATGTTGCTGCAGAGCTGCTTCAGTGACAGACTGCTGCATCCTCAATGCATGAAGGAGCGTTTCTGCAGGTCCTTCCTCCCTGCAGCTGTCAGACTGTACAATCAGAACTGCTCCCAACAATCATACACTGTAAAAACTGTGACTAGAGGTTACTTAAAAAAGTTATGGCAACAAAGTGACACTTGAAATAATTAAGTAGATTTTAATTTCAAAAGATTTATGTAAAATGTAGAGAAAATGTTAATTAAATTCAAATAGAAAACAAAAGTAGATATTAATAGAATTAAACTGTAAATATGTGTTGGATTTAGGGTCAAAATCTCAAACTGAAGGTTGAAATTGCCCAACTTTATCAAAAAAAATAATTGATATGAAATAAGTCTCTGAGAAAAATTACTTTGAATTTACTAACTATCTGGCAAAGGTTTAGTAAAAACTTCCTAAAATATCCATTACAAAGAAATGAAATCTTGTTTTTTCAGTAAAACTCAAATTGGATTCAATAATTTTCCAAATAAACCTTAAAAATAATGACTGAATAATAAGAGAAAATGAAATGAATTTTACTTATTTTCTGAGTAAAATGAATCAATTTCACAAAGAAAACATCAAAACAGTAATTTGTTTTATTGTGGAAAATAAAACACAGTAATTTATAATATAACATTTTTCTGCTCGTATACACTGAATTCTCATCAACAATCTCCTGATCTCCTAAATACATTCCTCTGCTGTAAATTTGTTTTAGTGTCATAAACAGTTTATCACACAGCTTTGTGTACAGAGCAACAGCAACATAAACTGCATGAATGTAAACCAGTTTTGTAAAAAAGAAATTAATCTTTAGACTGTAATATCAACATGAACCTGAAATTTGAATATCCTTTACCGTTTCCTTTATCTCTGTTACTTATTTATGATTGACAAACAAAAACTTTAGTTTGTCAATCTTTTGTTAAATTGAATCACTCAATATAACTGTAGAACAAAGGTTTTTCACTCATGTACATGGAATATCAATAATGTAAATCAACCTTTTATCCCAATTTGGATGTTTAACCTGAGAAAATCTAAGACACATGTAAGAGGAAGTAACATTTCTACAGCTACAGGACTGCACTTCTGTTAAATTTTAAAGTTGTTTTAAACCAATGTTTTATAGTAACATACACTATAAACAAAGAAAAGCTTCACTAGTGATTCCTCCAATTTGCTGCCTTTCAAACAGAATATTCCTAAGAAACTTGTAGGTAATAAAAAACAAAATTAAAATGAAGAGCACAAATACAGCCTGACACATTGCAGGTCATTTGGGTAAGATATGAATAAGATGAAATTAACTTAAAAACTGAAAAGATAGCTGCATCTAACAAAGACAAACCAAAGGTTTTCAGTGAGCTTACTTCCCTTTCATTCTTTCAGAGTCCTCGTTTAAGCCAATAACTTGTTCTTGAGGCTGTTCACTTTTGGTGAGAGCTTAGCACAATCCAGTTCAAGGAAAAGTTTCTGGAATACTTCCAAGGTGTATTTTAGCTCTTTGGGATAGGCAAGATCGACTGCATATGTCAATCCAACCAGCATTGCGCATGCTCTTGGAAAATTGCCCAGAGCAGGCATAACTCTCACACCCTCCAGCACAATGCCAATGTCATCCTCCTCAGATCCAACAGCCTTGATTTTGTAGATTTTCATCCTCTGTTCAGAAAGATCTTGTGACACACCATCCTCATCAGCATCCTGAAACAACAAACACATGGGTTTTCTGACTGTAGTTGCACACATGAAATATTTCCTGGACACATCCTGTAGCTGAATGACAAATAAAACATGATAATGCCTCAAATTATTTGAAACTTGACAAACACATATGAATAACAAAAACAGAATAATGTTTCTACTTCAACACTTACACTGTACTCTTTGATCAGTTGATCAATGGACTCCCCAAGGTACACCATCAAGCACTGAATAACCAGATTTCTGGTTATGTTATTGCTAGGATTGCTTGGTGACTGAAAATGAGCAAGAATTCCAAAAATTACCATCAGATAAGTGACCATTTATTAAGACAAAACTGTGAGAATTGGCAGTATTAAAAAAAACTGTTAAATATCAAATTATCATCACATGGAGCATTATGTGCGATAATTAGCTGATGTTAATGCACATGCCTGGGTGCTGACAGTCAACACAAAGGTATTGTCAACATGCTTGACAGGTTCAATCTTTAAATGTGTCGTTTTAGTAAATTACATTAATTTAGTCATTTAGTTTTTTTATCTAATTTAGTTTATGTTCGTCAGAAAGGGTTTTTCCTTCTTGGGACAAAACAAAAACCCAGCAATACCTGTACTTGTGTTTTTTTGTTTGTTTTTTGTTTGTTTTTTTTTACTAAGAATAGACATGTATTTAAAATACAATTAAAACATGAAACCCATAATTGTGTTGTTAATTATATCAGTGACGTCCTGGCGTCCTCTTGCACTGACAAAAACATGCAAACAAATTAGTGGAGCTGTGCACCATGCAAATGAAATTTGACAAAAAAATTCTTTAAATAAAATTCCAAGCTGAAATGTCTGTGGAAAATACCTTGGCTATGATAGCCTGCAACTTCAATCCCATGCTGATCAGGTGAATTTAAGTTGAGGGATCTTCCATTACCTGAAAGGAAAGCAACATTATCATTTTTGACGTTTAGTCAGCTGTGTAAAAACCAAGGAGGAACCCACCCGGGGGATTAATAAAGTTTTATTTTATCTAATCTAATCTAATAACTTTAATCTCAGCCAAACCGATTTACTCACGAACAAATAAAACACTGAAAAAAACCAAACAATAACATTTTTAGGTTGTCTAAGTGACTTATACATTACGTTTAAACTGAGTAGCGAAACCCCGCGGTGATCTGAAAATGATGTGCCGGGAGTTGTGCCGTTCTCAGCGGCTTCAGTGACCCTCGAGCTCCCGGCTTGCTATCGAGCTGGTGGGTAGCAGATGCTCCGAAAACGTCGAAGCACTTTTGCAAACATGCGATATCTTGATAAACCGAGCAGATATTTGATGTTTACACAGCTACTTTCGCGCCTGAAAATATGTTAAAAGTTTATTTTGTGACCCAGAAAGATTACTAAGAGTAATTTTAAAACTTAGTAGCGGCCGCCATTATTGGAAACTGGAGTTCGAAAAACTGACTGTGGCTGACAAAATCACTCACAACTGACCGCAAAACCTTTTCATGAACTTTTAAACGTGGATGAAAGACGTTAAAACTCATCGGAATATACCGTTGATATTTTTTAATACGGTAAAACATGTGGTTAGTTAAAGCTGTTCAGTAACACAGTCGTGAAGGCTTGGAAAGTGACCTTGTGCTAGCAGTCCACTAACTGCCATTTGTGTAAAAATACGATACTATCATTACAGTGATGATTATTAATAAAATTTCGACGTATCATACTGTTTAAAACCTTTACTCAAAACCGATATACGTTATTGTTTAAACCGTGTCTTATATTTGAACAAATTAAGAAGTCTTACCTCTGACAAAATGGAGACGTCCACTCATGAAGCGCGTGTGTCCTGCACGTGGCACAAAGGATTATGGGCGGAAGTGTACAATGATTAAAATGAAAATGCTTTCATCAGTTAAATCTATTAGATTTCTTAAATTTTTTTAGTACTCAAACATTTTTTTTAAATCTACTCAACAAACCATTGCTGAATTTACCCCAAACAAAACTGTGTAAATTTAAATAACTGAACATCTCAAAATTGTTGAATTTTGCTTAGATTTGATTAAAACTACTCATACACGTTTTTACTGAGTAATAATTACTATTACTCTCCTATTAGATTCTAATTAACCCCAATCACAGTTTTTACAGTGTAGGTCTGCGCTGTAACTGCAATAATTTAATCAACCGATTCGCACAGCAACCTGGTTTGCCTCTTAGCTGTAGTTAATTTTATTTAATTTAACACTAGATTTACTAACCCTGCGCAAATTTGCGTAAATCCCCTGAACCTAAAACCTATTAGAATTACTGACTTTTTTTATTTTCTGGCGCAAGTCCCAAGGTGTTATTCAAACTGGGGTGAATAAAATGAATAAGGCTGGTCAGCATCACCTCATCCCCCATCACACTGAACACTGGTGCTCCACAGGGGTGTGTACTGAGCCCTCTCCTGTACTCACTCTACACCTACAACTGCACGGCCACTAACAACTCCAACATCATTGTGAAGTTTGCGGACGACACTACAGTGGTGGGTCTTATCACCAAAGGTGATGAGACGGCCTACAGGGAGGAGGTCAGCGCCTTGACCCACTGGTGTCAAGACAACCATCTCACCCTCAATGTCGCAAAGACAAAGGAGTTGATAGTGGACTTCCGGAGGTGCAGAGAAGTACATACCCCCATCACCATCAACGGCGCTGCTGTGGAGAGAGTGAGCAGCTTCCGGTTCCTTGGAGTACATCTGGCTGAGGATCTTACGTGGTCAGTACACACAAACAAAACAGTGAAGAAGGCGCAGCAGCGCCTCTTCTTTCTCAGGAGACTGAAAAGATTCGGCATGAGCCCCCGCATCCTCAGGACCTTCTATCACTGTGCCATTGAGAGCATCCTCACTGGATGCATCACCACCTGGTATGGCAACAGCACCACCTACAACTGCAAAGCTCTCCAGCGAGTAGTGCGGTGCTCTGAACGGATAATTGGAGGTGAGCTTCCCTCCCTCCAGGACATCTACAGGAAGCGGTGCCTGAGGAAAGCGGGGAGGATCATCAAGGACTCCAGTCACCCCAGCCATAAACTGTTCAGACTACTCCCATCAGGAAGGAGGTTCTGCAGCATCCGGTCCCGTACCAGCAGACTGAGAGACAGCTTCTTCCATCAGGCCATCAGACTGCTGAACACTTCATAGTCACCTCAGCTTCACTTAAGAGAACTTCAACATTTTGCACTCCACACTGTATATAAATGCCACTGTTTTGCACATGTCCAACTACCAACCTCTGTATATTTTATATATTTTATTTATTGTTTATTCTATTTAATTTTTAAAATATGTATAGACACACACACACACGTAGATATTTATATTTAGTATACACATTCAGTAATGCACATACACTCTTATACTGTACATATATTTATTCATATAATTCTCAGATTTACCCATTCTTATATTTTGCTTGTTCTTATGTTATTGTATTTTAACACAACTCTGTTGCTTGTGAAGCTCGCACACAAGAATTTCACTCGCATGTACTGTACCAGAGTACCTGTACATGTGATGTGACAATAAAAGTGATTTGATTTGAAAGTTCATCTCGCTTCCATCGGCCCAAATATGTTTCTCAGACCTGTACACGCTCCTTTAGATGTTTTCTGGTAAAATCTATTCTAGCACTTCTTGAGTGTAACCAGTAGTTTGCATCTTGTTGTAAACTCTCTGTATTGATCGTAGACTTTCAAAGAGTTTCACCAACCTCCTCAAGAATCCCCTTGACTCAATTAGATGCTCTGATCCTAAATACAACACCTTGAATCAGTTTCAGGTTTTGTAACTGCTCAAACTTTCATTGAATAATGAGGGAATGGGCTTTACTGTTTGTCACCTTTGAGCCTCTGAAAACGGGGGACTGCATGAAACAACAGTTGATGGAATATTTTTACAAACCTTTAAAACTCACGGTGTGCAGACACTAAAATACGCATCAGAGTCCAGATACTTATGGATATATGTTCATATGTAGCACGTGAAGGCACGTATGGAGGCGTTGCAGTAATAAAGGTAATGACTGTTAGAGCTGTCAGATTAATGACTGTAAGGACGAGTCTCATTTTGTGCAGTAGAGAGAGTCATCAGCTGTCAATCAGACTCTTACACCAGCCTTCATATATTAGCCTGTTGCCTCCTACTGTGGAGGTGAAGAAACAAATTCTGTTTCAGCAGTGATTAAGATAACATTGGATCACAAAGTTTCTCCTGTAAGAGGGTTTTTACTGAAAACTATTTGCAGTGTCAGCAAACCAACTGACTGCCGGAGTGTTTAAAGCTTACGTCTTTGTCTCCAGAATTGCTGCCTGGCTTGGCTGTTTGACCTGGTCACCGCTCTGTACTTTGAGATCTTCATGGTGGTGGTTATCTTCTTCAACATGGTGGTTCTAATGGTGGAGACTGATGATCAGAGTGAGGAGAAGTCACTTGTCCTGAACTGGATCCATCTCATCCTTGTGGCCATCTTCCTTGTTGAGTTTATCCTGAAGATCATTGCACTCAGACAGCATTACTTCAGAAATGTCTTGCACATTGTGGACTTTGTGGTTCTCACTTTGTCCATTATAGGTGAGTCCTACACACAGAAACAATCTTATTTTCTTATCTGATCTCAGTTTGGTTAGTTACTGCAAATGTCTGCGGGCTGTAACAGAGGTGTGGACTCGAGTCACATGACTTGGACTCGAGTCATTAATTTTATGACTTTAGACTTGACTTGAAAAAATGTTCTAAGACTGTGACTTGACTTGGACTTTTACACCAATGACCTGGGACTTGAATTGGACTTGAACCGGTTTACTTGAAAAGACTTGATGTTTCACCCCAAATATAAAATTTAACATGCAAAGTGTGCACCATTAATTCAATTTATTTATTCAAACCACACTCCGTATGTATGTATGTGTGCGTGAGCTGTAGCACAGCCAATCAAATTAACCAGATTTTTAAAGAAAAGAAAAGGAAAAAAACGCTCAAAAATGCTGCAAGGAGTTAATTTTTTCAGGTACATAAACTATGAAGTAGTCAACAAAAAACCGAAATGCAATATGCAAAACATGCAAGTAGAGAATCACAGTTGAAGTTGTATAAAGAACGGTAGGCGGGGCTTCATGACTTCATCTAACTAGCAAATGTTGTCCAGGCTCCGTTGGTGATACAGTTCTTTTTAATGTGTATGATATTTTTGTCATGCTATTTTAAAGCCAGTCCTACAACCGCATCCAAGAATAACATGCAGCTTATCTCAGAACTGTGTGAAAATTATTCTTGGAGCTAGGTTTAATTGAGCTGCATTTTATAGAGGTGCAATTTCACAATTTGTGTATATTTTCTAAGTTCACTATTTCATCATGTGTTGAGAAAAACACAGATTTAAAAATTACATGGTCTAATATTTACATTTAGCATAACTGCAACATTTTTTTTTTGTTTTTTTGTTTTTTTTAAAGACTCGAAAGGACTCGAAATTCAAAGTTTCAGACTTGTGACTTTACTCGGACTTTTACACCAGTGACTTGAGACTCGACTCTGACTTGCCTGACATTACTTGAGACTTGACTTGTGACTTGAGGATAAAGACTTGAGACTTACTTGAGACTTGCAACACAATGACTTGGTCCCACCTCTGGGCTGTAACAGGAAGTACAACGTTCCCTGTTTTTACTCTAAAGTCAGTCTGTGTCATCGTTTCTGCAGTTTAAAATGTCTTTGCCCTCTTCCTGATTTCCTGATGTTTGTCACACTTACATGTTTCAGATCAAACAATGAAAATATTTGTCATTATTAAGGGGAAAAAAACCCAAATCCAAACCTGGCCTGTGTGGAAAACCTCCACTTATCAGAATCAGAATCAGAATACTTTATTGATCCCTGGGGGAAATTATTTTTTGTTACAGTGCTCCATTTTAAACCAACATTAAGACAAGACAGACAATACACTAACTAAGAATAGTACAATATATACATATATATACATACATACATACATACATACATACATACATACATACATAAGTCACTCATAAATAAATAGTTGGAAAAGAAACATGTGTAGTTGTAGCAGCAAACAGTGTGTTAAGTGGATGCGTTGTACAGGGAGATGGCCACAGGCAGGAAAGATTTCCTGTGTTGTTCAGTGGTGCATCATGGGTAATCTCAGTCTCTCACTGAACGAGCTCCTGTGACTGACCAGCATGTCATGGAGTGGGTGGGAGGTGTTATCCAACATTGTCTTTATCTTGGACAGCATCCGCCTCTCCGACACCACCTTGAGGGAGTCCAGCTCCATCCCCACAACATTGCTGGCCTTACGGATCAGTTTATTAAGTCTGTTGGCATCTGCTGCCCTCAGCCTGCTCCCCCAGCATGCAACAGCATAGAGGATCGCACTGGCCACAACAGACTCATAGAAAATCCTCAGCATTTTCTGGCAGATGTTGAAGGACCTCAGTCGCCTCAAAAAATAGAGACGACTCTGGCCCTTCCTGTAAAGTGCTGTGGTGTTTTTAGCCCAGTCCAGTTTATTGTCAATGTGTACTCCAAGGTATTTATAGTCCTCCACAATGTCAACACTGACCCCCTGGATTGAAACAGGGGTCAAGTGTTTCCTGGTCTTCCTGAAGTCCACGATCAGTTCCTTGGTCTTTGCCACGTTGAGCTGCAGATGATTCTGCTCACACCACGTGACAAAGGAGTCGACCACAGCCCGGTACTCTGTCTCATCATCCCTGCTGATGCATCCAACCACCGCAGAGTCATCAGAAAACTTCTGAAGATGGAGGTCTCTGTGCAGTGGCTGAAGTCTGTGGTGTAGAGGGTGAAGAGGAAGGGGGAGAGGACAGTCCCCTGTGGTGCCCCTGTGTTGCTGATCACCTTGTCAGACACACACTGTGGGAGACGTACATATTGTGGTCTTCCTGTCAGGTAATCAACAATCCAGGACACCAGAGAAGCATCCACCTGCATCGCTGCTAACTTATCACCCAGGAGGGTCGGCCTGATGGTGTTGAAAGGCATCAAAAGCAGAAGAAAGAGTGTGGCGTGTCTGTGTTATTTCCATTGTTGTCTAAAGCATTGGAGAAGATGGTCCTCTCACAGACGCAGGCCTCCTTGGATGCAAATAATATCAGCGATAAATTCCAGTCTAGCTTTAAACCACGCCATAGCACCAAAACAGCGCTGCTGAGAGTCCTTAACCCCTGGAGGATCTTAGAAAAATGCATACGCTATCGGACCTAGAGCCACAAATCGACCACGCCCAAAAAGTGCTATAAAAAATTTATATATTAATATTTTATTCCACTTTAAATTAGCCAATCTTTTAAAACTACTTCTCCCTGAACTATCCATGTAAAGTTTTAATTATATTTCGGGGGTTTTAACCCTTTTAATCGCAGTTTAATTACATGTGCGCACCGTTTTTTTTAGCCCCCCGAAACAAAACAAAATATTTTAAAAAAAAAACATTTGAAGTAATATTTGATTGTTATTATAATTAGGCCTTTAGATGGACTAAAGATTGGCACCAACCTTCATTTCGATCGCCTTTTATTTTTTTTTTCCGGACCAGAAAATGGTCTCCAGGCGGCAAATGCTCCTCCTCTAGGCCGGAATCGGTGCATGCTCCCGGGTTGACTCGCGACGATGACCGGGGCATGTTGCGTCGGACCCCTTTTTCCAACACACACATCCGGTACCACGTCACAACAAATACGTCATTTCCTGTTGATTAAAAAAAAAAATCCAACCTCAAACGGTCCTGGGGCCGAAAATTGTCCCGCCCGATCAGCGGGCGAAGCCGCTGCAGCACGCCGGAAATGACGCTTCATTCCCCGCAGGTCTCTTTAAGCAGCCCGCTGTTTTCCAGCCCCGGGTCAAATGTGGAGCAAGGGCGCCACCCGGTGGACAAATAAAAAAATTACAACTCTAAGGCCAGTACTGCAAGCGGAAGCGGAAGCATTACCGATCACGATCGATTTGACCGTAATTTTTTTGCCGTGAAAAATAGCGTTTATAATGGGTTTCAATGGGGCACAAATCGACCACTAGGTCCGATAGCGTAAGTTTATCGATAGCTTAGCCACTGAAGCTAATTTCCGGAAGTCATACTGAAATTTTAACAGTAAATGTGACCGAACTTTTTTTTGCAGACTTTCGCTATATTCCATTCAACACTGTGCAAATGGCAGGTAATCAAAATTTGAAAATAGCCACAAATCGACCCAAGACCCTCCAGGGGTTTTAATGGCCTTCTTTTATTTGCCGACTCAGAGTGCTCTACGTTCTTAGTTTTATTGGACTTGACCTCTGCCTTTGATATGGTTGACCATAATATCCTCCTATTGAGGCTTGAGCACACAGTAGGCATAATGGGTAATGCCCTGAACTGGTTTAGATCGTATCTGTCGGACAGGTCTTACATACTTACTTGCTCTTCCTCTGTTGCTCCCCTCTACTGTGGTTTGCCCCAGGGATCTGTGTTGGGCCCTATGTTGTTTTCATTGTATATGCTGCCCCTAGGCTCTGTCTTAGAGAAGTATAATATCTCCTGTCACTTTTATGCTGATGATATTCAAATTTACTTTTGGCTCTCTGGTGATGTTTGGTCATCAGTACACTGTCTGCTAGAGTGTTTGAGAGAGGTCAAAGATTGGCTCTCTGATAACTCTCTTATATTGAACAAGAAGAAAACAGAAATCGTGCCGTTCGACAACCATATTTCACAGGGCCAATTTGCTGATACTCTTGGACCCCTTGGCACCTTTCTTTCTGGCACTGTTAACAACTTAGGTGTCCTCTTAAACAGCTAAGTTTGACAAACAAGTATCCTCGGCAATGTTCCCTCTAAGCTGCACGCATGGGCAATTGCGCACTGCTGGCACAGTCTCTGCACACAAAAAAAGAAAAAATCGAACCTGAATTGAAATTAAATTTAAAACTTTAACAATCCTGTTCTGCAGTGTGAGTCAGTGACTGACTGCTCCCGTATGTGATCAGAACGATGCCACCTTATCCCAAAGTCCAGCCAATGATGCGATTCACATTCGTATATACGCAGCCAATCAACGTCGCTGACAGGCTCTGACAGCGTCCTTATGCGCCGACACCGGTGTTTTAGCGAAGCAGCTGCTGTGGAGTGAAGCCACGTTAATGACAACGTGTACAACCATTGGAGATGTGAGCAGGACAGACGGAACAGCTGACGGACAAAGTGTGGACTTTATACCAGTTTTTAAATTGTGTTGAGAGGGGGGGAGAGGGGTGGAGAGAGAGAGGGGGGGGGGAGAGGGAGAGGGGGAGAGGGAGAGGGAGAGGGGGAGAGAGAGGGGAGAGAGAGAGGGGGAGGGAGAGGGGGAGAGAGAGGCGGGGAGAGGGAGGGGGGGGGAAGAGAGAGAGATTTGAGATTTGTGACGTTTAGCGTGTTTGGAGTGTGTAGTTAGTGTGTAGTTAGTGTGTAGTTAGTGTGTAGTTAGTGTGTAGTCAGTGTGTAGTTAGTGTGTAGTTAGTGTGTAGTCAGTGTGTAGTTAGTGTGTAGTTAGTGTGTAGTCAGTGTGTAGTTAGTGTGTAGTTAGTGTGTAGTTAGTGTGTAGTTAGTGCGTAGTCAGTGTGTAGTTAGTGTGTAGTTAGTGTGTAGTTAGTGTGTAGTTAGTGTGTAGTCAGTGTGTAGTCAGTGTGTAGTTAGTGTGTAGTTAGTGTGTAGTCAGTGTGTAGTTAGTGTGTAGTTAGTGCGTAGTTAGTGTGTAGTTAGTGTGTAGTCAGTGTGTAGTTAGTGTGTAGTCAGTGTGTAGTCAGTGTGTAGTTAGTGTGTAGTTAGTGTGTAGTCAGTGTGTAGTTAGTGTGTAGTTAGTGCGTAGTCAGTGCGTAGTTAGTGTGTAGTTAGTGTGTAGTCAGTGTGTAGTTAGTGTGTAGTTAGTGTGTAGTTAGTGCGTAGTTAGTGTGTAGTTAGTGTGTAGTCAGTGTGTAGTTACTGTGTAGTTAGTGTGTAGTTAGTGTGTAGTCAGTGTGTAGTCAGTGTGTAGTTAGTGTGTAGTTAGTGTGTAGTCAGTGTGTAGTTAGTGTGTAGTTAGTGCGTAGTTAGTGTGTAGTTAGTGTGTAGTCAGTGTGTAGTTAGTGTGTAGTCAGTGTGTAGTCAGTGTGTAGTTAGTGTGTAGTTAGTGTGTAGTCAGTGTGTAGTTAGTGTGTAGTTAGTGCGTAGTCAGTGCGTAGTTAGTGTGTAGTTAGTGTGTAGTTAGTGTGTAGTTAGTGTGTAGTTAGTGTGTAGTTAGTGCGTAGTTAGTGTGTAGTTAGTGTGTAGTCAGTGTGTAGTTAGTGTGTAGTTAGTGTGTAGTTAGTGTGTAGTCAGTGTGTAGTTAGTGTGTAGTTAGTGTGTAGTCAGTGTGTAGTTAGTGTGTAGTCAGTGTGTAGTTAGTGTGTAGTTAGTGCGTAGTCAGTGTGTAGTTAGTGTGTAGTTAGTGTGTAGTCAGTGTGTAGTTAGTGTGTAGTTAGTGTGTAGTTAGTGTGTAGTTAGTGTGTAGTCAGTGTGTAGTTACTGTGTAGTTAGTGTGTAGTTAGTGTGTAGTCAGTGTGTAGTTAGTGTGTAGTTAGTGTGTAGTCAGTGTGTAGTTAGTGTGTAGTTAGTGCGTAGTTAGTGTGTAGTTAGTGTGTAGTCAGTGTGTAGTTAGTGTGTAGTCAGTGTGTAGTCAGTGTGTAGTTAGTGTGTAGTTAGTGTGTAGTCAGTGTGTAGTTAGTGTGTAGTTAGTGCGTAGTCAGTGCGTAGTTAGTGTGTAGTTAGTGTGTAGTCAGTGTGTAGTTAGTGTGTAGTTAGTGTGTAGTTAGTGCGTAGTTAGTGTGTAGTTAGTGTGTAGTCAGTGTGTAGTTACTGTGTAGTTAGTGTGTAGTTAGTGTGTAGTCAGTGTGTAGTTAGTGTGTAGTTAGTGTGTAGTCAGTGTGTAGTTAGTGTGTAGTCAGTGTGTAGTTAGTGTGTAGTTAGTGCGTAGTCAGTGTGTAGTTAGTGTGTAGTTAGTGTGTAGTTAGTGTGTAGTTAGTGTGTAGTCAGTGTGTAGTTACTGTGTAGTTAGTGTGTAGTTAGTGTGTAGTCAGTGTGTAGTTAGTGTGTAGTTAGTGTGTAGTCAGTGTGTAGTTAGTGTGTAGTTAGTGTGTAGTCAGTGTGTAGTTAGTGTGTAGTGTGGTCAGTAGTGTTGTTGTGTGTCAGGACAATGAGGCGCCTGCTGAGTGTTACAGGTGTTACAGCAGTGACACATCTGCTGCTGTCAGGCCTGCAGGTATCAGGCTGTTGTTCTCCTTCATCTCATAGTGGACAGAAATTATTTTTTGGAGCGGCACAAATAATTTGTGTGGCATCAGATTTGATGCAGAACAGCTGATTGTTCTGTAAATAGTTTGAAATGTTTGTTTAAAAAACGCTTTGGCTGCATTTTTAGGTAAACAGCTGCAAAAAACTTTGTTGTTTGCATAACTCAGTTACTCTTTTGAAGAAGTAACTAAATAATTAATTGCCCAACATTGGTCATTATTTACTGTATTTTGCAGACAGAGTTACAGGACTCTCTCCCACAGAGTCATACTCATAATACAAGTCAGAGCTTTATAAAAATAAAAAAAAGAAAGTTGTGTTTTCAAAACTGGAGTTCAAGTTATTTTTACTTCCAATAGTGTTAACATGCTACAAAACCAATTTTTCTAAAACATTGTAAGTGGCCTAAAGCAGTTAATTAAAAGTCGTCTAAGATAAATGTAAATGCTGTAATTTGATTACTTTAATAAACCATGTAAATTGGATGGATTAGATGCTGGCGTGACCACAGTGCACACGTCTGCTGGTGCTCACAGTGGTCCAAGGGACGCTCAGGGAGTTTGTGTGTTCGCTCAGACACGTGAAACATTAGAGGGAACATTGATCCTTGGTAGTTAAATCTAGTTTTTACCAACTGCGTCAAATATCCAAGGCCAAGCACTACATAGGACCTTGAGAACCTATCCATGCATTTCTGACCTCTAGATTAGACTACTGTGATTCCCTTTACTTTGGTCTCTGCCCTTCTTCATAGATTGCAGCTTGTCCAGAATGCTGCGGCACACCTTTTGACTGGAACCAGAAGGTTTGCCTCTATTACCCCAGTCCTCGCTGACCTGCATTGGCTCCCTGTCAAATACCACATTGAGTTCAAAATTCTCTTGCTCACCTTTCAAACCATAAACAATACTGCGCCGTGCTACCTCATTGAACTCCTTAATCCGTATATCCCCAGGAGAGCCCTAAGATCATCAGGACAGTTACTCTTGGTGCAGCCTAGATCCCAGCTAAAGACCAGAGGTGACCGTGCTTTTGTCCTGGCAGGCCCTAGCTTCTGGAACAATCTTCCTGCTGCCGTTCACGCCTCTGATTCCATCCATTCATTTAAATCACAGTTAAAAACTTAGCTGTGTGGCCGAGCGTTTTCGGTTAGTCAGTGCACATTCCCTATATTTCATCCAGCTGTTATTTATCTTCTATTGATGTACCACTGTATGTATACCCCCACTTTATATTTATGAATACTCAGTGATTTTATTTTCTAAAATACGCTCTGATGTTTTATTTCTTATTTTATCTGTATTTTTGTTTAACCAGCTTTTCTCAATTCTTAGCTTATTTGTACTCTGTTATGGTCTCATATCTGTTATGTTTAAACATTTTTATGAAGCACTTTGGTGTACCTTCGGTCTTAAATGTGCTATACAAATAGTTGTTGTTGTTGTTGTTGTTGCAGGTCTCTTCTTAGCTGACATCTTGGAAAAATATTTCGGCAGTCCCTCTCTCTTTTCTGTTATGCGATTGGGTCGTTTGTTCACCTTATGTGGAGCATTCCCTCACATTCGGTTTGCCAGAAGGATCTGGATGCTGATTATGGGCTTTGTGATGTCACTTCCTGCCCTTTTCAACATCGGCCTGCTCTTCTTCCTAATTGTGTACACATTCTCCATCATTGGGATGTTTAACTTTGCCTACGTGAAGCATGAGATGATGATCGATGACATGTTTAACTTCAAGACATTTGGAAACAGCATCATCAGCATGACTATGATCACCACGTCCTCGGGGTGGGACGGCCTGTTGAGTCCCATCATGAACACGCCTCCAGACTGCGACCTGCGATTACCTGAGCCTGGTAACTGCGCCAACCCGACGGTGGGGATTGTTTTCTTCAGCTCCTACATCCTCCTCTTCTGCCTGCTGGTGATCCACCTGTTCATCGTTGTCATCCTGGAGCTCTTCAACACAGCGAGCCCTGAGGACGCTGAGATGCTGAGTGATGATCACCTCCAGATGTTTTATGAAACCTGGAGGAGATTTGACCCCAGTGGCTCGCAGGTCATACAGTACAGGTGAGACTGAGCTCGGTGACGGTTTCTAACCTTAACACTAATCAAAAATGGTTCTGCACTATAATGGACTCCACTGTAACAGTCTAATAGTCTCTAATGGACTTTAATATTTTCTAATGTGTTCCCCAGTGAGCTGGCAGACTTCTGTGATGGTCTCCAGGATCCTTTGAGGATTCCCAAACCAAACACCATAAAACTGACTCACTTGAATCTGCCTCTGTTTCCTGGAGACCAGATCAGCTGTTTGGATGTTCTGCGCACAATTACTACACAGGTAAGGTCACCTGGGATGGGCTGCCAACATTTTGATATGTTTCTTAAACTCTGTTTGCTTAAACTAAAACCACTCTAAAGTCTTCTCCTTAAATGTTTACTGAAGAATTTTAGGTTTCCTCTTTATTTTCATCTTGTTAATCAACCAAAGACCCAGACATTCATTTGAAAGCCTGATGCTTAGCCTCGTCCACCCCAGCTGTAAAACTCAGAAACCAGTCTTACTTGTTATCATCTATCGTCCACCTGGGCCTTACACAGAGTTTCTGTCTGATTTCTCAGACTTTTTATCTGATTTAGTTCTCAGCTCAGATAAAATAATTATTGTGGGTGATTTTAACATCCATGTAGATGCTAAAAATGACAGCCTCAACATGGCATTTAATCTGTTGTTTGACTCAATTGGCTTCTGTCAAACTGTAAAAGAACCCACCCACCACTTTAATCACACTCTAGATCTTGTTTTAAGTGGGAAGAAAACCTCCGGGCCCAAACAGGCTGAGGGAGGTGTAGCCATGTGTTGCTACCAGGTAGGCATGACTAAAGATACGCTGAGGAAAAGAGTCAGAGATTATATGCCTACTGAAGGATATACCCTGGTCAAAAAAACAACACCAAGATTCCTCACAGCATTACTGGTGGCAAAAGCATTGCCCTCCAGAGTAAGAATCTGCTTAGATACCATGGTACTAAAATTTTTTGTATAACGTACAATACCCTCAGTTTAATCTGAATTTAGAAGCAGAAAATTAGAGGTCATCCAGGTCTGATGAAGACCCTCGAGAGGTTGGTTCTAAACCATCTGCGCCCCCTGGTGTTGTCTTCATTGGATCTGCAGTTTGCTTACCAGCCTGGCATCGGGGTGGAGGACGCCATCATCGACCTCCTGCACCGAGCTCTGACTCACCTGGAGAAGCCTGGAAGCACTGTGAGGATCATGTTCTTTGATTTCTCCAGTGCTTTCAACACCATCCAGCCACAACTTCTGAGGGACAAGCTGGAGCTATCAGGAATGGACCACCACATGTCCCAGTGGATACTGGACTACCTCACAGGACGCCCACAGTATGTGAGGACACAGGGCTGTCTCTGACACGCTGGTCTGCAGTCCGGGGGCCCCACAGGGAACTGTGCTGGCACCGTTCCTCTTCACCCTCTACACTGCAGACTTCTCCATCAACTCCCCACGCTGCCACCTACAGAAGTTCTCTGACGACTCTGCCATAGTCGGCCTCATCACAGGTGAGGACGACTCAGAGTACAGACAGCGGACTCTGGACTTTGTGGACTGGTGCCAGCAGAACCACCTGTTGATCAACGCCGGGAAAACCAAGGAGTTGGTGGTGGACTTCCGGAGATGCAGACCCACCACACTGACACCGGTGAACATCCATTGGGATAGTGGACTCCCACCTGGTGGGAGTTATGGGGTGTCTGGCCCATTGTGGATAGGTACCTAGGTGTTCACCTAAATAATAAACTGGACTGATGCTCTTTACAGGAAGGGTCAGAGCAGACTCTACCTGCTGAGGCGGCTGAGGTCATTTGGAGTCCAGGGAGCGCTTTTAAAGACCTTCTATGACTCTGTGGTGGCATCTGTCATTTTTTACAGTGTGGTATGTTGGAGCAGCAGTTTATCGGCAGCTGAGAGGAAGAGGTTGGATAAACTCATCAGGAAGGCCGGCTCTGTTCTGGGATGCACCCTGGACCCAGTGCAGGTGGTGGGAGACAGAAGGACTCTGTCCATCAGAGATGTTATTTTGGCCAGAGTCTCCCAGCCCATGCATGTAAATATTGCTGAACTGCAGAGCTGCTTCAGTGACAGACTGCTGCATCCTCGATGCATGAAGGAGCGTTTCCGCAGGTCCTTCCTCCCTGCAGCTGTCAGACCCAGCCAGGCTTGTTTTCTATGAGCCTGGGCCACATAAACCAAACCACAATCGAGCCAGATATGGCATGCCATCGCATAAACAGTGCCAGCTATGCCAAGCCTGGCCCATATCTGGATGACACACGTCTTATCATGCCAGAAGTCAGCCAGCAGTGCCGGCTTGATGCCAGATCCGGGCCAGACCTGCTTGCTATGTGGGAGGAGGATCACACTCCTCAGCCTCCCTGGGAAAGTCTATGCCAGGGTGCTGGAAAGGAGAGTTTGTCCGCTAGTCTAACCTCAGATACAGGAGGAACAATGCGGTTTTCGTCCTGGTCGTGGAACACTGGACCAGCTCTTTATCCTCTGAAGGATACTTGAGGGTGCATGGGAGTTTCCCCAACCAGTCCACATGTGTTTTGTGGACTTGGAGAAGGCATTCGACCGTGTCCCTCAGGGTGTCCGGTGGGAGGTGCTGCGGGACTCTGGGGTGTCTGGCCCATTGCTACGGGCCATTCGATCCCTATATAACCGTTGCAAGAGCTTGGTTCGCATTGCTGGCAATAAGTCGGACTCGTTCCCGGTGGGCGATGGGCTCCGCCAGGGCTGCCCTTTGTCTCCGGTTCTGTTCATAATTTTTATGGATAGGATTTCTAGGCGCAGCCAAGTGGCGGAGGGCTTTCACTTAGGTGGCTTCAGAATCTCATTTCTGCTTTTCGCGGATGATATACGACGAGGGTATACGACTGTGGAACTCTCTTCATTATAATTTAAAGAATTGTATAAGTTTACATTGTTTTAAAAAGTGTTACATGCTTAAAACGATAACTCAATATGAAGAATGCGAATGAAATTGGAGTTCATTGAAAAAGGATCCTTTATAATTTTTTGTTTTATTTATTTAATTTTATTTTTCTCCCTGTTACTATGTGGAGTGGTATATTCTGATTGTAAATTTGTTGTTTGGTTTGGGTTAGGACCGGAGAGAAATGTTAATATTAGTTTGTTCCCTGATTTTTGGTGCCCACTTGTAATATAAGTTGGATTGTAGATAGGGGGCAGGGTTTAATAAGAATATTTTCTTCTTCCTGCTCCTTTTCACACATGGTTGTAGTGCTTTGTTGATAGAAAGTGTGGTTGGTTTGTTTGATCTGTTATACCAAGTGTGAAATAAATAAATAAAGGAAATGAAATGAAATGATGTGGTTCTGTTGGCTTCATCGGGTGATGGCCTCCAGCTCACACTGGAACGGTTCGCAGCCGATTGTGAAGCAATGAGGATCAGCACCTCCAAATCTGAGGCCATGGTTCTCAGCTGGAAAAGGGTGGAGTGCCCAGGATGAGTTCCTGCCCCAAGCGGAGGAGTTCAAGTATCTCGGGGTCTTGGTTGCGAGTGATGGGAGAAGGGAGCCGGAGACGGATTGGTGCTGCGGCCGCAGTGATGCGGGCGCTGCACCGGTCCGTCGTGGTGAAGAGAGAGCTGAGCGTAAAAGCGAAGCTCTTGATTTGCCGGTTGATCTACGTCACTCGTGCTCATTGATCAACAGCCACTGATCAATGAGTACCTTTCAAAGAGTGCTTGGAAAAGGCCGCAATTGCACCTAAAGGCCAGCGGCCACTCTTTCAGTGATGAGGATGTACACATCCTGGACTTTCCTTTTTAATAAATAAATTTTTCCTTCAATACAGAAAACTTTAAAGGCCTTCTTAACCTCACCTAAGGACAAAAAAGGAATCATACTTATGGTGGCCCAGGTGGCCTGTTGATAAACTATAACTATTGCTTGTATTATTCTTATTGTGATTTTTGATGTTGTTGTGTTTGCAGGCGTTTGATGAACCAGCAGAGGTGGATGCCCTCAAAGCCAAACTGGATGAAATAGTCAGGATTCACAGCCAGGTTCTATTCTATTCTATTCTATTCTATTCTATATATTAGTGAACTTTAAAAACACATCATTGCAACAGATTTTTTGCAACAGGTTAATGAGAGAAAATAAATTAAAAGTCAGAGCTTCAGGTTTGATTTTATTCAGCATGAAAAAAATAGTTGTCTCAAACTTTTCAGCTGGACTATTGAAACACTTCAGTGATTATTCTTTGGATTATTTACATTTACGCATTTTAATACTTTTTAAGTTGTTTTTTAAGAATACTTTTAGACACGCCTTTTCACGTATTTGCTGTTTCCCAAAACCTAGGCCGCATCCTTCGGAGGACCCGGCCTTTGTGGGCTACGTGGGCTTGGTCCTCAGGAGGCCGGTAAGCTGGAAATGAGCGGCTGTGAAATTGGACAGTCTAGCCTTCTTGATTTGTTCCCGCCCTTACTTCCGCATATTTCTGGTCGCTAGCACCACAGCGTGAAAACGTTATAAAAAATGGGCCCAAAAATGGGCCCAAAAATGTTGCTCTTTTTCCAGGCACTTTCTAGAAAGATTATTTTAATTATAAAAAAAACTCTATGCAAATGTCCAAAGCCCTTCAACACAACTGCTATAAAAATTTAACTTTTGCTCCACTAGATTTTCAGAACCTACCATAAAAATAAGGGACTGTCCTTTTTTGTAAGAAATCTTATAAATCCAGCAGGGGATCAAATAATTATAGCCCCACTGTATTTTAGATGGTTGCTGGGTCTCAATAAAGCTTAAGGAACACACTTGCAGAGAGGTCACAGACACATAACTTACCACTATTTTTTTTAAATCAATCAGGCCAATTGAATCTTTAAATAACTAAGGACACTGTGCCAAAACTAACTAGGTCAATAAAACTACATGAAGCAGAGATTCTAACTGGTGAGTCCCGTTTTCCACAGGTGTCACGTGAATCAACCACCACCTCGCCAGCACAGGAGGAGACAGACATGATCCAGAAACATGTGCAAGGTGGAGATGCTGAGCAAATGGTAGTCCAGGCTGTGGGCAGAGAATTACAGTGAGATGATAATCTACTTCTACCTCCTTCCTTCGTTCTCCTGTTAGTGAACTCGACTCTTCTTCTGCGAGGACTCAGTGACACCAGATCAGAGCAAAATGTGTAAGAAAAATGTGCAAGTGTGCTTCTTCTCATTCTCGATGATGCCAAAGATTTTTCCCTTCTGACAGTTCGGTTTGTGTGGGGGCAATTACCTGAGACCCACATAAACACCAGTTATTTTACTAACACTTATTAACCCTTATTATGAGTTATTATTGTGACAGGAATAAAACCAGTTCTGCGTATACAAACAAACATTATGTTAAACTACAACAACAAAACTACCAAAGAGAGGAGAAGAAGGAGCTGAAGCTGATTTTATTACATTACGAACTTTGATTATATGATTTATAGTGAAATAAAAAATATTTCCATCCATCCATCCATCAGTCCATACTCTACTGCGCGTCCTCCCCACCCAAACCTCAGCCGAGAACATTTCTGAAACCTGAGAGCAGTGTTGCCAACTCCTCAGTAAGGAAAATCGCTATTGGCGGTCCTAAAAGTCGCTAGAAGTCGCTAAATGACGTCATTGCCTAATTTGCATAATTGGTCATGCTAATGTAATTGTAACCTTCACTGTTGGAGAGAGAAATAACATTGTGGAAGAGACAAAGTGAGTAAAAAACATCCTAAAGGCATTTAGAGTTTATTTAGAACTACAAATTAAATTTATTTTAGCAATTATTGTTTTTTTAATGTCACAATTCCAACCCTGCTCCTTTACCCGGGCTTGGACCGGCAAAAGTGACCCGAAATAAGCACTCTGGTGGAGTTACTTTGTGTGTGTGTTTATAAGTAGTTTTAAACCTTGTGATCCACAAAACAGCATAAGAGTAAAAGAGTAAAAGAAGAACTGACTGCGTTACAGCACCCGCTGCTTGTTGAGAGTAAAAGCGATATGCGACTTTTTTTAGAAAAAAAGTCACTAAGGGGTCTGAAAACTCGCTAAATATAGCGACAAAGTCGCTAAGTTGGCAACACTGCCTGAGAGCACTGCGTCAGGTTTCTGGACTTGCTGAAGCCCGTGCTCCAGCTCCACCCACGGTTTGCCTGGTTTTAAACAAAACTTTTATTCTTCGGGACTTTTTCAGTTCCTGTGATCTGGATTTTCTGTGACTGAGATGTGTCTCAATGAGTCCAGTGCTATATCTGAACTTTTACCAGTCGATTGTTGCTATTTTAACTCACCATGAACGTCGGGCAGAGGTGGAGGCACAGGATTACAAATGGAAGCAGTGCTATTATTAAATTCTGTTCTTTTGAATTCTTTTGGCAACAGAGAAAGACTGGACTCAGAGTGGTCAAGCTCCAAAAATGATCTTTATTTTACATTTCTGGAAATGGAGACCCGTCACACGAACACACACACTCTGGTCTGAATTCTTTGCCAGCTAAATCCGTATATATATTTCTGCACTGCATCACACCGACACACAGTTTACTTAATACGCCTGTGCAGCTCTGCACTAAAACTTCCTGTTCTCTGCAAAAGCAGTTTCCTGTCAGTACTCTGTGACATTGTGCTCAAACTGGCGTTCTCCTAGTCTGGCCTCTATAAAACAATATAAACAGAAAATAAGCATTAAGAATATATATTTATATCGTAACACTTTCTACAGCCTTCGTTCTCCAGCTTTGAACTTACCTCGTTTGAGGTGAGTCGCACAGACCCGGTTTTCTGCGCTGTCATCTATCGCCCCCCGAAATACACTAAGAATTTCATAAATGACGTTTCTGATTTTTTTTAGCTGGGATTATGCCCAAAGTGTTCTTATTATTGGAGATTTTAATATACATGTATGTTGTCCTGATAAGCCACTGGTAAAGGACTTTTTAAGCCTTATTGACTCTTTTAGCCTGGTACAGTCCGTGCCTGGCCCTACACATGAGCACGGACACACACTGGACCTTGTCCTGTCATATGGTCTGCCTGTCACTAACTTGGAGATTTGTGACTGTGCACTCTCATATCATATGCCTGTGTTATTCAACATTGGTTTTACACATACTGCAGTTAAACCTGGCGCTCCTGCTTGGCGCTGTCGGGTTATTAACCCCTCCACTGCTGCGCAGTTTTTTTGCTGCTTTTAATCAGCTCCGTGGCCCTTCTGACTTTGTTTCCTCTGACACAGAAGAGCTTAATTCCTGGTTTTATTCTTGCTGTCAAACAGTCTTGGACTCTGTGGCTCCTTTAAAAACCAGGCAGCCGAAGGCTAAACCTGAGCCTTGGTTTAATGAGAGCAGTCGGGTTGTTAAGAGGGAATGTCGTCGAGCAGAACAGAGATTGAAAAAGGATAAACTGCATGTATCATTTCAAATTCTCAAATTCTGCTGGCATCGCTACCAGAACACTGTTAAAGAGGCAAAAAGGGAATATTTTGCAAATATTGTTTCTTTCGACAGTCATAACCCACATGTGTTGTTTAGGACCATTGACACTGTTCTTGATACTCCACTGAATGTCTGTTTGGAAGTTTCTCCTGATATTTGCAATACTTTTCTGAGTTTTTTTCTTGAACAGGTTGGCACCACCAGGGCTCTGATCAAAGCTCCTGACTCTGACCCCTCTGTCTCTGACATTCTCCACTTTAGAGGATGTGGTTCACCATATTAAGCCCGCAGGTTCCCCTCGGGATCCTGTCCCCCCACAAAGACATTTTTCCTAGTATAGGCAGTATGTCCTTGACATTATTAACAGCAGTTTGTCTTCTGGTATGGTTCCTGCAAATTTCAAACATGCAGTAGTGCAGCCACTGCTTCAGAAACCTGGCCTTGATCACAAGGTATTAGCTAATTATAGGCCTATTTCCAAGCTGCCTTTACTTTCCAACGTTTTAGAGAAAATTGTTTTTTGTCAACTGAAGTATTTTCTAGATGAAAACAGTATCCATCCTTAGAAGGCATGGGACCTCTTTTCATTGTTACGCTGATGACTGCCACATTTATTTGCCACTAAAGCAGAAGGATGGCCTCTCCATTAAACCTCTCTTGGCATTTCTAGATAACAGTAAAACCTGGTTGGCCTTAAACTTTTTATTATTATTATATTAAACAATAATATTTTAAACCTGTTATTACTGACAGCCAAATTAGAGCAGTGAAGTCCATTTTTTATCATGTAAGGCGACTGGCAGGTGTGAAATCTTCTTTCTGGGCAGCACACTGATCCATGCTTTTATTTTATCCTGTCTGGACCACTGTAACTCCCTTTATGTGAAGGTCAGGCAGTCGTTGCTCTCACATCTGCAGCTGTTTCAAAATGCCGCTGCATAAAATGCATCGTCACATAATCACCAGTTAACAATATGCACCTGAGGCTACAGTCTATCCTGTTGATTAGCACACACATATGATCTTTCGTTCACGTTTTCTGACTCACTGACCTTAGGATTTTAGGTTGCTTAAGTTAAAACTTCAAAATAACTGCCTGTGGGGATTTCCAAATGGACTTTAGTTCAACTAATGTGTTTCTCAAAACATTCAAATGTTTAATATCTTTCTCAGAATTTTATTGTCTTTGTCCTTCAAACGCTCCTCAGTAACAGAACATATGGCAGTGTGCTTTTCTGGTCCCAATGTGCTCATGTGGCATGTCTTCACGTAGTCTACTAACACAACTCACCTTCAGGAAGTATCCAATCCGATTATATGAATAACACTTACATAGCAGACTGCATGATTATTCGATTGATTGGTTATTCTTCATGTAACTGTTGCTTTTTTGTGTCTGTTGTGAACCATCATCTTATATAATAATGTTAATAAAGGTATATATTAAAATATTCTAATATACTAGTTATTAAAGCATTTGTATTTCTCTACATCATAGGTGTCAAACTCTGGCCCGCGGGCCAAATTTGGCCTGCAGCCTAATTACATTTGGCCCGCGAAGCCATGCCAAATTACTATTAGAGCTGGCCTACTGGTATTATACAGCTAATATATCTATTGTTTAGTATTAAGCTTTGCTTGTTCCATATTCAGTTTTTCAGCAAAACGTGTTTGAGTCCATAAGAAAAGATTCATTCTTATATCTGGAGGAAGATTTTTTTTCAATAAATATTAATGTTAGCCCGCGACCTTGTTCCAGTTTTGAATTTTGGCCCACTGTGTATTTGAGTTTGACATCCCTGCTCTACATTTACATGTATTTTTAAAAAAATGTTTGTAAACACAAGTCTAACTCACAATAAACACATGCATATGAAAACACGTGCTTTGGATTTTGTCTGAACTGCCTGCCCCGCTCTGTGGGTTCCAAGCCTCGACTGACTGCTGAAAGTGTCAGGGTGGGAAACACACGGAGAGCAGCAGCTCAGGTTTGTTTAGTTCAAACTAAAGCTTAATAGATTTATTCTGGATTTCCTGTTATGGCAGCTGCCATGTACTATAATAAGTAGACAGTCAGCTTATTCAGAGAAAGTGCAGCAAGTGTTAAATGTGAAAGTTCATGACGGCACGATAAGAAAAAGACTGAACAAGTATGGTATCTTCCAGTGTTGGGAAGGTTACTTTTAAAATGTATTCCATTACAGAATACAGATTACATGCCCTAAAATGTATTCTGTAACGTATTCCGTTACGTTACTCAATGACAGTAACGTATTCTGAATACTTTGGATTACTTAATATATTATCATGCGTTTTACAACAACGTGAATGTACTATTGCTGTGTGATTTATTACTATTACTGAAGGTCCGCGACTCCGAACTGTAGTAAAGGGACCTCTGACTAATACGGCGGGGTCCCTGTCGGCTCGTAGCCGAAAAATAGCTTTACTTTGTTGTGTGGGTCAACTTTGCTAGCAGAGACAGAGAGAGGCGTTGAAAGGCTGCTCCAACGGAACTTATTGTTTCGGAGGAAAACATGAACACGGTGTACAGTCGAGTCTTAACAGCTTACTTACAACTGGGCTCGTCAGGCTCTCTTCTTGGCTGCAGTGGTTATTATTATATTTACATGCTTCCAGCTCCCGTTTTTCCTCGACGACAACTCGTACCTTTCCACTCCCCTTTTTCTCCCTCCTCGCGCTCACAGACCCATAACGTGTATGGCAGTCCATTCTCCCTGCAGCACGGACTACACTGCCCATGATGCAACATTCTTTAGAGCTATGCTTGTAGCATTCTGCCTGTTAGCTTAGCACAACAACAACAACAGCGAAAAGGCGCTCTCTCACCCAGGAAACACACAGTCGCAGAGAGAGAGAGAGCGTCGCCCTGTAACTATGGCAACTGTAACGCTGCCGCCTGGAACAACAGAACGTAGCTGTCAAACAAACCCAAACAGTCCTGACCCGCGACAAAATGAAACAGGAAAGTACCGCCGTGTAATCCATTTATTTCAACAAAGTAACTGTATTCTGAATACCACCTTTTTAAACGGTAACTGTAACGGAATACAGTTACTCATATTTTGTATTTTAAATACGTAACGGCGGTACATGTATTCCGTTACTCCCCAACACTGGTATCTTCTCTCTAAAAGAACACGACTTAGGTTTGCAAAGCTGCACCTGACAAATCCCAAGACTTCTAGTACAACAAAACAGCCTTACGGACCTGGGATTCCCATTTCTACAGACGCTTGACAACACAGTGAAAGGGAGACTGCGCCTGAGATGGCAGCTAAAAAATGTTGTCATAAAAAATGTCCCATGTTGTACTCAAAGTCAGGGCCGGGACAGAAAGGGGTGAGAGAAGCCAAGCTACTGGAAGTTTACCACCAGAAACAGTGTTTTGGAAAGTAGAAGCATGCAGCACACAAGCATGCAGCACACAAGCATGCAGCACACAAGCATGAGCGGTCGTTCTCTTTGCTTAAGGAATCCAGGTGAGTGACTGTCTTTTAAAAGATTGAAATCATTTCAGCAGTTGAAATTGCAAGTTACAGCTGTCTGCTTCACATGAAGGATGACCCTGTGAGCAGGTAATACAGTTTTATAACACAACAAAAACAAGTATTATTATCTCCTCTTGGGAATGACGCAGCTGGTCCTGCAGTCAGCCGATTGGATCTTCTCCTGCACTGCATCCACCACTGATGTCGTCTGCATCTGCTCCTTTTCCTGGAAAAAGGAAAAAAACACCTCACTCCCTGATATCCAGCCTGTTGTTTCTACTTATTTTCCAAGTCCGGGAAGTTCTGGCCCAGAAAAATATCCCCCTGACTCTAACCAGTAATGATGTTTGCAAATCCCTCTGCAGCTCAACATGTCACTCTCAGTAATTCAGTTTAATCACAGCTCTGAATGGACTTTTGACCCTCATTGCACAGTGCCAACTCTTAACGAGCACAATTCCAATGTTTATATAAAACTCACACAAAAACAGCTTTATTTAACCATTTTATTCCTAACAGCCTACAAGAAAAGTGTGAGACTACTTAGTCAGAAAAGAAGAAAAACAGCCAACGAGAAGTGACGCAGAGTCCAGTTCAGCTTTATTTATATTGATCCACGTCACAACAATACTCGTCTGAAAAAGCTTCACCCAGAGCCGACAGTATTAGAGACACGAGACAGAAGGACAGCTGACAGCTGGGTTAAAGTCATGAAGAGACCCAGTTCACATCCATGTTCGACTGAATATGTGTGAAGGTAGAAAACCACAAACAGGAGCAGCAGCTGACCTTCCTTCATTAATGAGTAAACAGCAAAAACACTGTTTTTAGTTTATGTTTTGTCTTGATTTACTGAATTTAGTCTAGTTTCCATTTGTTTCCACAGTGAGTTTGATCCTTTCAGTTTAGATTCTTGCACAGGGACAGTTTCCAGTGACCTGAGGGTCATTTATAAAAGCAGGAAGGAGCTGACAGAGCTCTTAAGATCTTTGTCTATAGCTGTATTCATGTTTGTGTGAATATAAAGTTAGACTGCTGTAATGGAGGGTTCCAAGCAGAGGGGGCATACTTAATTCATTTTTATTTTCAAATCATTTGCATTTCTCTTTGTTTTCATCTCTCCTAAATTCTAGTTGTTGTTTTTTTTTGTTTGAACATTATTTATTCATTTATTTTATTTGTTTATTTTTGAATGCAATTTAACAGTTCAGCAGGTTCAGGTGGTTCTAATCTCGGTGTTTCCAGGTGACTTCTTCAGTCTCGGCTGACTCCAAGTTTCCAACCTCATAAACAGTAATGACTGACTATTGCACCACTGAATGGACAATGGGCTGTGAGGTCAGTGTCTTGGTCATTAATATGCAAAATGTCATGGCCATTGACCAGGGGTGGAAAGTAACGAATTACATTTACTTGCATTACTGTAATTGAGTAGTTTTTTCTGTATTTGTACTTTTTAAAGTCATTTTTCAAGTCTGTAATTTTACTTTTACTTAAGTATATTTTTTTAAAAGTTTTGTAGTTCGCTACGTTTTCAATCACACCCTCTACTGAGTAAATTAAAAATAAAAAAAACATTGCGCTTCGGAAATACTGCAGGGAATGATGGGTAGTAGAACAAATTGGCGTTAAGGTCACGTTAAAGATGGAGTTTAACTGCCACTGCACTTTAATTTGTAAAGTTTTTCTTTTCACTAAAAAAGAACTACTTTGAGATTTATATCCCACTGTCTTTTTTTGCACTACTCAGAAGCGGCTGTCCTCCTGCTGACAGAAACGTAACTATGTAACTTTTACTCTGAGTACATTTTAAATGAGCTACTTTTTACTTTTACTTGAGTACATTTTTAGACAGGTAATTTTACTTGTACTTGAGTAAAATTTCAGCAAAGTAATAGTACTTTTACTTGAGTAAAATATTTTAGTACTCTTTACACCTCTGCCATTGACAATGGAGCAATGGTAACTGGTAATTCAGGGTCACCTGGTCCAGCCCTAACTATATGCTTTAGCAAAAAGGAAAGTTTGAAGCCTAATCTTGAAAGTAGAGATAGTGTCTGTCTCCTGAATCCAAACTGGAAGCTGGTTCCACAGAAGAGGGGCCTGAAAACTGAAGGCTCTGCCTCCCATTCTACTTTTAAATACTCTAGGAAGTAGGCCTGAAGAGCGAGAGCGAAGTGCTCTGTGGTTAAGTCAGTTTATTCATTGAGGGCAGGGCCGGCCCGTGGCATAGGCCGTATAGGCAAATGCTAAGGGCGCCGTCCATCAGGGGGCGCCACGCCAGTGCCACAAATGTTGAAAAGAAAAAAAAAAGTTGGTACTATTATTTCTAAATACAAAAAATAATCCCACGTTAATTAAAATGCAAAGTAAAGCTTATTTAATAGAAATATTATTTGTTACAACATTACGCCCCCCCCCCCCTCCCCGCACGATGCGCCCCCTCCCTTCCCGTATCATGGTTCCTTTTGGACGTCACCACATCAAAAAATCAACACAAGATGTCAAAACGGCCAAAACTGTCAGGTGGCCAGGGAAGAAAAAAGAGAAAAGAAGAGGAGGAGAAACAAGAAAAAGACAGAGGTAGGTAACGTTAGCCTACATGAAATTATTTGTCTGAATGTGATAGTAACCTAAATTTTTAGCATTAAGCTAATGTTACATGATTCGCTAATTGCTAATCAATAAATAGCTAGTTAACTGTTTTAACGTCAGTTAATATTGTGGAGGGGGCTAAATTGTTATGGAAAATAATAATGTAACGTTAGGTAATTACAGTACTCCCACCTTTCCCACCATTCCTCATTTGTATTCATCTTTTAACCAGGTGTTTTTTGTTTACATTGTTATTGCCTTCTGGTTAGCTAACGTTTACCCTGCAGGTAATAGTCACTTTTCCATCCATCCATCCATCCATCCATCCATTTTCATCCGCTTTGTCCGGGGCCGGGTCGCGGGGGCAGCAGCCTAAGCAAAGTCAAAGCTAGTCACTTTTCCACCCCTGTATATATTATAGTTGTAAGCCTAGTTGTTAAAGCGCACATCATTAATGTTAATTAAGCAATATCACATGAGAGGGAATGCTGTTTTTTAATATGAGCACTGCTGTGATTCGGTCAAAGATAATCATAACATAACATTCTCATATGAGCATTTCACTGTAATGATGACAATAAATTGAATCTAATCTAATTTGCATATCAGTTAACATCATACATATATCTCTTTGGTTTTTCATTTATATTATATCATTTCATTTTATTCCTGGAATCATATGCTTTTATTATTAGACTTTAATACTCAGTGGTGTCACATACTCCTCTCTTCAGATGCACTGTTGAAGTTTCTAAATCCCACCCCTGGGCCATCTACCACATGGATAGTGTCAGGAGAAGACATACCACAAGTTAAAGAGCATTTCCTGGGCTTTCTTGTTGCAGAGGAATCAACAGGAGATCATTTGTCAACTCTCATCCTAAAACGGATAGAGGAGCTTAACATTCCTTTTGAAGACTGCAGAGGACAGTCCTATGACAATGGGGCCAACATGAAGGGAAAAAATAAAGGTGTTCAGGCAAGGTTGCTTCAAAAAAGGAGCTTTTTTGGTCCCATGTGGTGCCCACACTTTAAATCTGGTAGTAGCTGATGCTGCAAAAAGCTCACCAGATGCCCTTGGCTACTTTGGGCATTTAGCAAAATTATTCAAGCTCCTCTCAGCCTCCACCCATAGGTGGGATGTTCTCCTGAAACATGTGAAAACCACCTTGAAATCATGGGCTGAGACCAGATGGGAAAGCAGGATAAAAAGCATTGAGGCAGTCAGATATCAGGCTCGGCAAGTCAGAGAGGCTCTTCTGGAGGTGAGGGAAACAGCTACAGACCCTGTGGTCAGTGTTGAAGCCCAGTCTTTGGCTGAGGAGATTGGATCCTATCGTTTTTGCATTTGTACAGCCATCTGGTATGACATTCTCAGCAAGATCCAGTATGTGAGTAAACTCATGCAGTCGGCCTCCATGCAGCTAGATGTGGCTGTCGACTTGCTAAAGAAAACCAAAGATTCCCTCACCAGCTACAGAAACACTGGATTTTCTGATGCACAGACAACGGCAAAGGAGATGTGTGAAGAAATGAATGTGGAGGCTGAACTCAAACAAAAGCGATTGAGAACCACCAAAAGGCACTTCGGTTATGAGTCTCCAGATGAGCCCATACAAGATGCACTTAAAAAAATGGAAACCACATTTTTTAATGTGGTAGTGGATACAGCCATCTCTTCACTTGATGAGAGATTTCAGAACCTTGGAGAGGTGAATGACAAGTTTGGAGTACTCCTCAATTTCCACAACTTACAAAATAAAGGGCTGCTACAGCAGTGCCAAACACTGAGTACTACTCTGACCCATGACAGCCAGCCGGACATTAATGGCACAGAACTTGCAATGGAAATGCAGAATTTCCCACCATTGCCATCAAAGAACATGAGAAACATGGAACTCTTGACCTTCCTGCATGAGAAGAAGCTGGTAGAAATTTACCCCAACATGTGGGTTGCTCTGAGAATCTTTGCCACTCTTCCTGTTACAGTACCTGCTGCTGAAAGAAGCTTCTCTAAGCTCAAACTCATTAAAACCTACCTGAGATCTACTATGATGCAAGAACGTCTCAGTGGACTTTCCATCATAAGCATAAATCATGTGGTCTCAAATCAGTTGTCATATGATGATGTTGTAGATGACTTTGCTGCAAGAAAGACTAGGTGTCACGGTTCTGGGTCCGTTGGACCCAGTATTTTGAGTTTTATTATGTTTGGGTTTTAGTTTACATCGGGGATTGTTTTCTTGTTCTCTTGTTGTGTTTATGATGATGATTATGATGTTTATTATTAGAGTTCCATGTTTCTGTTTATCTGGGTTTAAGATGCAGGTTTAGTTTCATATGTTATTTCCTGTCTGTCTCTCGATGTCGAGCCTGCGTGTGATGTTTTATTGTGAAGGTCTGCGTCTCATGTGAGTGTGTTCAGTTTTACCTCTGTCTCGTCTTACTGATTGTTCCCAGCTGTGTCCACCACCTGTGTGTAATTCCCGTATTTCTCTGTGTGTATTTAAGTCGTGTCCTCCGTCATTGTAGTTGCTGGTCCGTCTGTGTATTCCACCCTGACTCATCTGTGTATCTACCATGTCTCACCCGTGTGTTCTCCCTGCTGTCCGTCATCATTCTCCTCTGCTCATTTTCATTCAGGTTTGTGCTTTGTAGTTTTAGTTGTTTCCCAGTATAGTTTAGTTCTCCGTGTTGCCGTTTGCCTCTCCTTTTGTGTTCAATAAATCACCTTTTACACCTTCACGACTGCCTGCGTGTGGATCCTCCTTTTCCTCCTCCACACGGCTCCTCTCACTCGCCGTGACACTAGGAGAGTAAGGCTGTAGCAGGTGATGTGAGGTTGATGAGGGGGTGGTGTACAGTAATTTGTAAGTCATTCTAGTTAATGCAGTATTAAAAAGCACAACTAGAGAACTCTGTAGTATCCCCTTTTTTGTAATATAGTTGTTAAAGTCATACTGGTTTATTTACAGTAATATCTTGTTTTGTGCAGTGCCTTATTTATATTGTATTTTTAATTTATTTTATCCAACTTGTTGACACGTTTTATTGTGTTTATGTATGTAAAATTTATTGTATTTCATATATTCATTTTTTATTTTTTGTATTCATTTATTTATTCATATATTTTTTTATCTTGTTAATTATTCTGATTGTGAATTTGGTTTCTTTAAGTAAAAAAAAAAAGGTCAAAGACAAAGCTATTCGGTTTCTTGTGAGTACATACACTACACTGCCAATGTAGGGTGGCGCCACCTAAAATCTTGCCTAGGGCGCCAGATTGGTTAGGGCCGGGCCTGATTGAGGGTGTCTGTCTATGCTGCTGTATTATTCTTTCTTTGTGAGTTTTTGGTAAATTTTTTGTCTGTTTGGGAGCTGACACAGTCTCAGTGGAGATGGGTTTTAAAAAATTTGTCCATATTTCTAGAAATGAGAGCTGCTCCATCCAAAGTGGGATGGATGCCGTCTCTCCTAACAAGACCAGGTTTCCTCCAGAAGGTTTGCCAATTATCTATGAAGCCCACATCGTTTCTGGGACACCACTCAGACAGCCAGCAATTTAAGGAGAACATGCGGCTAAACATGTCACTCCTGGTCTGATTGGGAAGGGGACCAGAGAAAACTAACACCAATTTAAAAAAGACACAGAGGGTGTCCTGACAGAGAAGAAGAAAAAACGTTACCACACATTACATTTGTTTTTTTACTTTGATCTGAGTCTTTACAGAAGAAGACTCAAGTTTACTGACAGGAGGATGAGGCTCCGCCCACAACCTGGAGTAGCGTTCCCTCGGTGTCTCCATCCCGCACGTGTTCCTGGATCAGGTCTGCAGCACACTGTGTTGATGAGGTGAAGCTCACCTGTTCACATGACACCTGTAGGAAACAGGACTCACCTGTGAGATTTGTCACCTGTTGAAATCTTTGAAGTGTCCATGTTATTCATTTACAGATCAAATGTCACCCAACAACCACCTAAAATAAGGTCTGAAACCTTAAAGGCAAAATCCAGGGGAACACTGGATGTAAGCAGTCCATAGAATAATCACTGAAGTGTTTCAGCATTTCAGCTGAAATGTTTGAATTGCTCATTTAATCAGCTCAAATAAAATCAGTGAATCAGCAGCAGTGAAATCATCACTGATGACACCATCACAAAGCAATCATCTGTGCTTAAAATCCCACTAACAACGAGAAGACAAGAACCTGGCTGTTAATCCTGAATATTTCATCCAGTTTGGCTTTGTCCACCCCTCCTGATTCACCAAACACCTGCAAACACAACAACAACATCATAACAAGGTTGTAACTACATTAAGAATAATACCAGCAATAGTTGTAATTTATCAATAGATTTCTCACACAAAGACACCGTAAGTATGATTCCTGTTTCATCGTTAGTTGAGGGAAAGAAGGTCTTTAAAGGTTTCTTTAGTAATGGAAAACCAGAGACCAAAAATCTTCTTCAATCAGTGAAGAATAGTAAGATGTTCTGGCTTTACGGAGGGCTTTCTTATAAAGCAGCAAACTGTTTCTCCAGACTCCAGAAATCTCTCAGTCAGAACATGCTATGTCATGTTTAGGCGGAAACTAGCGAGCTAACTTCCTGCTAACTTCTAACTCCATTAAACTTCATAAATACTGTTTTCATGGATGCCTGGATGTTAAACTTAGTTGTTACACCTGGTAAAACAGCAACGCTGATCATTTTATTACAGATGAAAGAATTTAGTGCAGGGGTCGGCAACCCTGGGCACGCGTGCCACAGCTGGCACGCGAAGGGTTAACTGATGGCACGATCATAGCTGGACTGGCCATTGGGCTTACCGGGCATTTGCCCGGTTGGCCGATGGTTTTGTTTGTTTGTTGTTTTGGTTTTTTGCAACGTATAATCATTGAAAGGTGGTGGATTGGCCAGTTGTTGGCTGATGTGTAAATGTAACTCAGTTGTTTGGTGGTGGCTGTGGTGGAGCTTCCACAGAGGCCAGCAGGTGGATGAGGAAAAGGGGAGGCAGGAGGAGGAGAGACCCGAGGCGGCCGCCGGTCCGAGTGTCAGGTGATCTGAACTTCAGAAGTTATGACCTGCAGTCTATCTGGGTCAGATATAAACCAAGTTTAGGTGGAGTTTATTTTCGTTGTGCTGACTTTTTACAGTCAGTTACAATAACTCGTACTGCGTTCTAGCATGACGGAGTTTCTATACTTGGGTGGTGCTATGATGTTACTGATGGTGAACTTTATTTTGTTCATAAGGTTAGTTAGTAGAGTTGCCAACCGTCCCGTACAAACATAATCACCCCGCATTCAGAGAAATTATTACGTTTCGTGTTGAGCTGAGAAGGAACTGTTTGTCCCGGACTTCAGCTACAATGAAAAAAGACACAAAGCTGGATTTATTCTGCGTCTTCTCTCATTCTCTCCCCTCCCTCTCCTGTTTCTACTTCAATCATGAAGCTGATCAACAATCAGCTGATCGGCACCAGAAAGAGGAAACCAGCAGATGTCGCACTAAAGAACAGCAGCAGGTTTAAGCTTGATCAGCTGTTGTTAGAATTTATTTAATATTACTTTCTATCAGCTGATGTTTGCTGGAGCCACAGCTGTAAAGCTGCTGGTCATGATGTCTGTTTGGATATGTGGTGAGAGGGAAACATGAAGATGAAACCAGGAGATGTCCTTACTGAATCATCAGAGCTGAACAGGTGATGGAGAAACAGGTTTACCTTTTAGGTGACATGAATGAGTTGAAGTTATGAACTGTTTCTGAGAGACAAATAACACCAGGATCCTTTTCTTTGTAGACCAAAAACCAAAGTTTTTATCTGATGTAAAATGTATAAAAATCATATCAGCAAGAGAGTGTACAGCACTGTCACAACAGTGTTTGTTTTCATTGTTGTGAGGAGACCATAAACAGCATTTGCATTTTCTGCTGTACCGTTCATTTGCTGTTATGGATAAAAAGTGTCTTTTTTTTGTTTCAAAATAGCTGATAACTATTTGCCAACTGCCAACATCTGCAAACAAATATAATTCTGTAAAGTACTGTTAATATAGAGCGTTATTAAATGTATTGCTAATGCAGTCATATGGCACACTGACTTCTGAGGAAATTTTAGATGCACTCATCATCAGAAAGGTTGCCGACTCCTGATTTAGACAGTTTGTAACTCTGAGTGATGCCGCAGAGTTCATTTGACTTTGGGACCTGAAGCAGAGTTTGGACCAGACAGGAGAGGGTTTTCAGGAAACACTGTTAAATGTTCAGTTTCTATCCCATACGTTAAAACAAGATCTACAGTGTGATTAAAGTGGTGGGTGGGTTCTTTTACATTTTGTGAGAAGCCAATTGAGTCTAATAACAGATTAAATGCCATGTTGAGGCTGTCATTTTTAGCATCTACATGGATGTTAAAATCATTTATTTATTTCATTTTCATTTATAAAGCACATTTAATAACAACAGGGTGTTGACCAAAGTAAATGGTAAATGGCCTGTATTTATATAGCGCTTTACTAGTCCCTAAGGACCCCAAAGCGCTTTACATATCCAGTCATCCTCCCATTCACACACTGGTGATGGCAGCTACATTGTAGCCACAGCCACCCTGGGGCGCACTGACAGAGGCGAGGCTGCCGGACACTGGCGCCACCGGGCCCTCTGACCACCACCAGTAGGCAACGGGTGAAGTGTCTTGCCCAAGGACACAACGACCGAGACTGTCCGAGCCGGGGCTCGAACCGGCAACTTTCCGATTACAAGGCGAACTCCCAACTCTTGAGCCACGATCGCCCAGTGCTGTACAACATAACAATTAAACAGTGGCATTAATAACAACAACAGATAAAAATAAAAAATTAGAGCAGCAGTCCCCAACCTCCGGGCGTCGGACAGGTACCGGTCCGTGAGTTATTTTGATACCGGGCCGCGAGAGTTGAGGCTTAAACCGGTCCATGGTGCAAAAAAGGTTGGGGACCGCTGCTCTAGAGGGCGTATACAGCTGCACAAGGTCAGACAAATAGTCCGGTGCATGGCCATTTAGCACTTTATAAGTTAAAAGTAAGATTTTGAATTTAATTCTAAAACGCACTGGAAGCCAATGAAGGGAAGCAAGCACCGGAGTAATATGTTGGTGTTTCTTCACACGAGTGAAAAGGCGAGCTGCAGCATTCTGTACCAGTTGGAGCCGGGCCAAGCTGGACTGACTGACACCCACATATACAGGGAGTGCAGAATTATTAGGCAAATGAGTATTTTGTCCTCTGCATGCATGTTGTCTTATTCCAAGCTGTATAGGCTCGAAAGCCTACTACCAATTAAGCATATTAGGTGATGTGCATCTCTGTAATGAGAAGGGGTGTGGTCTAATGACATCAACACCCTATATCAGGTGTGTATAATTATTAGGCAACGTCCTTTCCTTTGGCAAAATGGGTCAAAAGAAGGACTTGACAGGCTCAGAAAAGTCAAAAATAGTGAGATATCTTGCAGAGGGATGCAGCAGTCTCAAAATTGCAAAGCTTCTGAAGCGTGATCATCGAACAATCAAGCGTTTCATTCAAAATAGTCAACAGGGTCGCAAGAAGCGTGTGGAAAAACCAAGGCACAAAATAACTGCCCATGAACTGAGAAAAGTCAAGCGTGCAGCTGCCAAGATGCCACTTGCCACCAGTTTGGCCATATTTCAGAGCTGCAACATCACTGGAGTGCCCAAAAGCACAAGGTGTGCAATACTCAGAGACATGGCCAAGGTAAGAAAGGCTGAAAGACGACCACCACTGAACAAGACACACAAGCTGAAACGTCAAGACTGGGCCAAGAAATATCTCAAGACTAATTTTTCTAAGGTTTTATGGACTGATGAAATGAGAGTGAGTCTTGATGGGCCAGATGGATGGGCCCGTGGCTGGATTGGTAAAGGGCAGAGAGCTCCAGTCCCACTCAGACGCCAGCAAGGTGGAGGTGGAGTACTGGTTTGGGCTGGTATCATCAAAGATGAGCTTGTGGGGCCTTTTCGGGTTGAGGATGGAGTCAAGCTCAACTCCCAGTCCTACTGCCAGTTTCTGGAAGACACCTTCTTCAAGCAGTGGTACAGGAAGAAGTCTGCATCCTTCAAGAAAAACATGATTTTCATGCAGGACAATGCTCCATCACACGCGTCCAAGTACTCCACAGCGTGGCTGCAAGAAAGGGTATAAAAGAAGAAAAACTAATGACATGGCCTCCTTGTTCACCTGATCTGAACCCCATTGAGAACCTGTGGTCCATCATCAAATGTGAGATTTACAAGGAGGGAAAACAGTACACCTCTCTGAACAGTGTCTGGGAGGCTGTGGTTGCTGCTGCACGCAATGTTGATGGTGAACAGATCAAAACACTGACAGGATCCATGGATGGCAGGCTTTTGAGTGTCCTTGCAAAGAAAGGTGGCTATATTGGGCGCTGATTTGTTTTTGTTTTGTTTTTGAATGTCAGAAATGTATATTTGTGAATGTGGAGATGTTATATTGGTTTCACTGGTAAAAAATAAATAATTGAAATGGGTATATATTTGTTTTTTGTTAAGTTGCCTAATAATTATGCACAGTAATAGAAAGGCAGCAGGCCCAGACAAGGTGTGTCCTAGGATGCTAAAGGCGTGTGCTGCTGAACTTGGGGAGCCGCTACAACGAGTCTTCAACCTCAGTCTGCGACTGGGGAGAGTGCCCGCCCTATGGAAGACATCCTGCATCGTCCCGGTCCCCAAAAAGAACCGGCCCAATGAGCTGAATGGCTTCCGACCGGTGGCACTGACGTCACATCTTATGAAGACTCTAGAGCGGCTCTTCCTCAACCTCCTCCGACCACAGGTACAACATGCCCAGGACCCACTACAGTTTGCATACAAGGCGGGTGTCGGAGTGGAGGATGCCATCCTGTACCTCCTACACAGAGCCCACTCACACCTGGATGGGGGAAAAGGCACGGTCAGGATCCTGTTTCTTGACTTTTCCAGTGCCTTTAATACCATCCGGCCCTGTATGCTTCAGGAAAAACTGAACAGGATGGAGGTGGACCCCTGCCTGGTCGCTTGGATCTCCGACTACCTCACCGACAGACCACAGTACGTCAGGCTGAAGGACATCACGTCTGACACAGTGGTCAGCAGCACAGGAGCACCACAGGGAACTGTGCTGTCCCCTCTTCTCTTCACCCTGTACACCTCTGACTTCTGCTACAACTCTGAATTATGCCATATTCAGAAGTTTGCAGACGACACAGCCATCATGGGGTGTATCTGGGATGATCAGGAAGAGGAGTACAGAAGTCTGGTGAGGAACTTTGTCGCATGGAGTCACACAAACCACCTGCAACTCAACACCTCAAAGACTAAGGAACTGGTTGTGGACTTCGGGAGGTCTAGAGCAGGTCCACTGCCGGTTCAGATAGAGGGGGAGGAGGTGGAGGTGGTCAACAAGTACAAGTACCTCGGGCTGTGGGTGGACAATAAACTGGACTGGTCATGCAACACAGAGCACCTGTATAAAAAAGCCCAAAGCCGACTGTACTTCCTCAGGAGGCTGAGGTCTTTTAACATCTGCAGGAAGCTCCTGAGGATGTTTTACCAGTCGGTGGTTGCTGGAGTACTTTTCTATGCTGTGGTGTGCTGGGGGAGCAGCACAGCAAAGAAGGACTCACCCAGGCTGGAGAAACTGATCAGGAGGGCTAGCTCTGTGGTCGGCATGAAGCTGGACACTCTGGTGACAGTGGCAGAGAAAAGGACATTAAAGAAACTGATGGACATTATGAACAATGCTGGGCATCCTCTGCACACGGCCATAAACAACCAGAAGAGTCTGTTCAGTGACAGGTTGCTTCTCCCAAAGACAAGAACTAACAGACTTAAAAACTCCTTTGTCCCACACGCCATCAGACTGTTTAACTCCTCTCTGGAGGGGAGAGGGAGGGGAAACAGGAGGACAAAGGAGGGGGGAACAACTAAGCTGTAGTGCCTCTTCACCTCACTGTGCAATACCTTTTGTGCACTACTTTTGTAAATAGTCAACAGTGCAATAGACCTCAATACTTGAAATGTGCAATTCACTTGTATTTTTATTTTTTATTCCTATTTATTCTATTTATCCCCTTTGTATATTTTATTTATATTGTCTCTGTATTTATATATATATGTGTGTGTGTGTGTGTGTGTGTGTGTGTGTGTGTGTGTGTATATATATATATAATATTCTGTAACTCTGTAACTTCTGTCGGTGCTGTGCTTTTTTGGAAATCGAATTTCCCAGAGGAACCCACCCGAGGGATTAATAAAGTTCTATCTTATCTTATCTTATCTTATCTTAATAGTCACCTGCACACACAGATATCCCCCTAAAATAGCTAAAACTAAAAACTAACTAAAAACTACTTCCAAAAACATTCAGCTTTGATATTAATGAGTTTTTTTGGGTTCATTGAGAACATGGTTGTTGTTCAATAATAAAATTATTCCTCAAAAATACAACTTGCCTAATAATTCTGCACTCCCTGTAGTGAATTGCAGTAATCCAGTTGAGATAAAACAAACGCATGAATGGCTCGTTCCAAGTTTCTAAAGGATAGAAAAGATCTCACTTTGGATTGGAGCCTTAATTTAAAAAAGGACCGCTGGACAACTGAATTAATTTGTTTCTCAAATGTAAGTTTGCTATCCAAGAAAACCCTCAGGTTTTTTACATGCATTTTAACAGCACATGTTAGGTTGCATGAGTCCAAATCTGGGGCATTGAAATTACCGCTTGGTCCAAAAATAATTACCTCAGTTTTATCCTCGTTGAAGGTAAGAAAATTTGAGGCCATCCAGGTTTTGGTAAATGGTAAATGGACTGGTTCTTATATAACGCTTTTCTACTCTTCTGAGCACTCAAAGCGCTTTACACAACTTGTGCATTCACCCATTCACACCCATTCGCACAAGCACATCTTTCTCAGTAACATTCACACACACTCATACTCCGATGGATGAATCGGAGAGCAATTTGGGGTTAGTATCTTGCCCAAGGATATTTGGCATGCAGACTAGGGGAAGCCAGGAATCGAACCACCAACCTTCCAATCAGTAGATGACCTGCTCTACCGCCTGAGCTTTAACTTCGTCGAGACATTTGACTAACGATTCCATGGGCGTAGAGGTGTTTCTATTAAACCGAAGATAAATCTGGGTGTCATCGGCATATGAGTGAAAGCAGATGTTATGCTTCCTAAAGATTAGGCCTAGGGGCAACATGTAGATTGAAAAAAAGAATTGGGCCTAATACGGATCCCTGCGGGACACCACAAGTAAAAGGAGCTGGGGAAGAAATAAAATCATCAAGGCTCACGGAAAAAGTCCTCTTGGAGAGGTACGACCTAAACCGTTCCAAGGGGATACCTTTGATACCACATTGCTCCAAACGGGAGATCAGAATGCTGTGGTCAACAGGATCAAAGGCTGCAGTTAAGTCTGGGAGCAGGAGCACAGCTGGGTCTCCTGAGTCAGTGATTAATAAAATATCATTAAGTATCTTTAGGAGGGCAGTTTCTGTGCTGTGGTGGGTTTTGAAGCCCGACTGGAACTTCTCAAAAATATTATGACTGTTTAGAAAGGTTTGTAGCTGCTCAAATACAATCCTTTCTAGAATTTTTGACAGAAACGGTAGCTTGGAAACAGGTCTAAAATTAGCAAGAACAGAGGAATCAAGATTCGGTTTTATAAGCACTGGCTGCACTACAGCGTGCTTATATCCAGTTGGTACTACTCCAGAGCTGAGACTGCTATTAAAAATAGTTAAAATGTCAGGACTGACTACCTTAATTATCTTTTTTAGAAAATGGGTTGGGACTCCATCTGAGGGGCAGGATGATGTCTTTATGCTATTGCAAAGCTCTTCTACCTGCTTAAGACATACAGCCTCAAACTGGTCAAAAGCAGTTGAGGGGGTATATGTTGATGAGACATTATACAGAGATGGGGTAGATGTAGATCGAAGCCTTTCTATCTTATTAATAAAAAACTGCAAGAATCTATCGCAAGTTTCAATGGAGCTATCTATATGGAAAGCGGGGGAGGTATTCAAGACCGAATCAATAACTGAGAAAAGAGTTCGGGGGTTATTAGAGTTGGTCTCAATAATGTTGTGAGAAACTTAGATTTTTCGGCTTTTACGATGACTTGATATCTAGATAGGCTCTCTCTCAGCAGCAGGAAAGACACTTGTAACTTGTCTTTTTTCCATTTTCGTTCAGCCTTCCTGTACTGTCGCCTAGCTGATCGAGTTGAGTCGTTTATCCACGGGTCTGAGTACGCTGTTGATCGCACTGATTTAAATGGGGCGATCTCATCAAGAATAGTCTTACATTTATTATTAAAATTCAAATCCATCTGCACAATGCCATCACCAAGAGAAGAATTCGACAGTCCTTCAAAGGCAGTGGAAGACTGTTCTGTGGCCGTTGGTTTAAAAACACGATAACATCGTGTTGAGGATGTAGGTTTAAGATGGCAATGAGATAAAAGTATATTAAACACTAATGGACAGTAGTCGGAAAAGATTGCATCAATTATTTCCAAATTAAAAATTGGTAATCCAAATCCATAGGATCGTCAGATCCAAATCGCTGTGAGTAAAAAAGTCCTTTAAAATAAAGGTTTTATTAGCTAACGAGCGGACATTAGCAAGGCTACTCCTTAGTGAAGTCGAAGGCTTAGTAATGGAAATAGGAGCCCGTTGAAGTGTCCGCAGGTTCTGGAAATTTATTCCTCTTCGACGATGTCGCGGAGGTCGCAGGCGTGGGATCATTGTAGTAATCCCAGCGACAGGAACCATACAGGGGTAGATCATGGTCGGGGAGGTCCAGTGTTTGACGTAGTCAGATCTGGCCGCCTCAAAGTATTGATCATTCCCGGGACGTAAGAAGGCAGCCTTCAGTCTCACCAGTCGACTGCTTCGTCTTCCCCAGCGCCGGCGGTGCCTGGTTGATTGGGGTAGCTTCGAGATAAAGCAAAGGCTGGCAGGGACAGAAACGCCGGGCAGAAACGGTGGAGGGAGAAATTTCTGATTTCCGTAGTTCCAGCAGGATTCACGTCTCTAACAAGGTAATGTTAAATCTAAAAGCGTTTGGCGATCATAAAAACACAGAGAGTTAGCATCTTTTGAAGCGAGTAAAACAAAGGCAAACAATAACACTGGGAGGGACAGACGGCTGGCCATGAACACTGGCGCCATCTTTGGAATTTGGATCCACAATATCACCCACAATAATTATTTTATCTGAGCTGAGAACTAAATCAGATAAAAAGTCTGAGAAATCAGACAGAAACTCTGTGTAAGGCCCAGGTGGACGATAGATGATAACAAGTAAGACTGGTTTCTGAGTTTTACAGCTGGGGTGGACGAGGCTAAGCATCAGGCTTTCAAATGAATGTCTGGGTCTTTGGTTGATTAACAAGATGAAAATAAAGAGGAAACCTAAAATTCTTCAGTAAACATTTAAGGAGAAGACTTTAGAGTGGTTTTAGTTTAAGCAAACAGAGTTTAAGAAACATATCAAAATGTTGGCAGCCCGTCCCAGGTGACCTTACCTGTGTAGTAATTGTGCGCAGAACATCCAAACAGCTGATCTGGTCTCCAGGAAACAGAGGCAGATTCAAGTGAGTCAGTTTTATGGTGTTTGGTTTGGGAATCCTCAAAGGATCCTGGAGACCATCACAGAAGTCTGCCAGCTCACTGGGGAACACATTAGAAAATATTAAAGTCCATTAGAGACTATTAGACTGTTACAGTGGAGTCCATTATAGTGCAGAACCATTTTTGATTAGTGTTAAGGTTAGAAACCGTCACCGAGCTCAGTCTCACCTGTACTGTATGACCTGCGAGCCACTGGGGTCAAATCTCCTCCAGGTTTCATAAAACATCTGGAGGTGATCATCACTCAGCATCTCAGCGTCCTCAGGGCTCGCTGTGTTGAAGAGCTCCAGGATGACAACGATGAACAGGTGGATCACCAGCAGGCAGAAGAGGAGGATGTAGGAGCTGAAGAAAACAATCCCCACCGTCGGGTTGGCGCAGTTACCAGGCTCAGGTAATCGCAGGTCGCAGTCTGGAGGCGTGTTCATGATGGGACTCAACAGGCCGTCCCACCCCGAGGACGTGGTGATCATAGTCATGCTGATGATGCTGTTTCCAAATGTCTTGAAGTTAAACATGTCATCGATCATCATCTCATGCTTCACGTAGGCAAAGTTAAACATCCCAATGATGGAGAATGTGTACACAATTAGGAAGAAGAGCAGGCCGATGTTGAAAAGGGCAGGAAGTGACATCACAAAGCCCATAATCAGCATCCAGATCCTTCTGGCAAACCGAATGTGAGGGAATGCTCCACATAAGGTGAACAAACGACCCAATCGCATAACAGAAAAGAGAGAGGGACTGCCGAAATATTTTTCCAAGATGTCAGCTAAGAAGAGACCTGCAACAACAACAACAACAACAACTATTTGTATAGCACATTTAAGACCGAAGGTACACCAAAGTGCTTCATAAAAATGTTTAAACATAACAGATATGAGACCATAACAGAGTACAAATAAGCTAAGAATTGAGAAAAGCTGGTTAAACAAAAATACAGATAAAATAAGAAATAAAACATCAGAGTGTATTTTAGAAAATAAAATCACTGAGTATTCATAAATATAAAGTGGGGGTATACATACAGTGGTACATCAATAGAAGATAAATAACAGCTGGATGAAATATAGGGAATGTGCACTTGACTAACCGAAAACGCTCGGCCACACAGCTAAGTTTTTAACTGTGATTTAAATGAATGGATGGAATCAGAGGCGTGAACGGCAGCAGGAAGATTGTTCCAGAAGCTAGGGCCTGCCAGGACAAAAGCACGGTCACCTCTGGTCTTTAGCTGGGATCTAGGCTGCACCAAGAGTAACTGTCCTGATGATCTTAGGGCTCTCCTGGGGATATACGGATTAAGGAGTTCAATGAGGTAGCACGGCGCAGTATTGTTTATGGTTTGAAAGGTGAGCAAGAGAATTTTGAACTCAATGTGGTATTTGACAGGGAGCCAATGCAGGTCAGCGAGGACTGGGGTAATAGAGGCAAACCTTCTGGTTCCAGTCAAAAGGTGTGCCGCAGCATTCTGGACAAGCTGCAATCTATGAAGAAGGGCAGAGACCAAAGTAAAGGGAATCACAGTAGTCTAATCTAGAGGTCAGAAATGCATGGATAGGTTCTCAAGGTCCTATGTAGTGCTTGGCCTTGGATATTTGACGCAGTTGGTAAAAACTAGATTTAACTACCAAGGATCAATGTTCCCTCTAATGTTTCACGTGTCTGAGCGAACACACAAACTCCCTGAGCGTCCCTTGGACCACTGTGAGCACCAGCAGACGTGTGCACTGTGGTCACGCCAGCATCTAATCCATCCAATTTACATGGTTTATTAAAGTAATCAAATTACAGCATTTACATTTATCTTAGACGACTTTTAATTAACTGCTTTAGGCCACTTACAATGTTTTAGAAAAATTGGTTTTGTAGCATGTTAACACTATTGGAAGTAAAAATAACTTGAACTCCAGTTTTGAAAACACAACTTTCTTTTTTTTTTTTTTTATAAAGCTCTGACTTGTATTATGAGTATGACTCTGTGGGAGAGAGTCCTGTAACTCTGTCTGCAAAATACAGTAAATAATGACCAATGTTGGGCAATTAATTATTTAGTTACTTCTTCAAAAGAGTAACTGAGTTATGCAAACAACAAAGTTTTTTGCAGCTGTTTACCTAAAAATGCAGCCAAAGCGTTTTTTTAAACAAACATTTCAAACTATTTACAGAACAATCAGCTGTTCTGCATCAAATCTGATGCCACACAAATTATTTGTGCCGCTCCAAAAAATAATTTCTGTCCACTATGAGATGAAGGAGAACAACAGCCTGATACCTGCAGGCCTGACAGCAGCAGATGTGTCACTGCTGTAACACCTGTAACACTCAGCAGGCGCCTCATTGTTCTGACACACACAACAACACTACTGACCACACTACACACTAACTACACACTGACTACACACTAACTACACACTAACTACACACTAACTACACACTCCAAACACGCTAAACGTCACAAATCTCAAATCTCTCTCTCTCTCTCCCTCCCCCCCCTCCCTCTCCCCGCCTCTCTCTCCCCCTCTCCCTCCCCCTCTCTCTCTCCCCTCTCTCTCCCCCTCTCCCTCTCCCTCTCCCCCTCTCCCTCTCCCCCCCCCCCCTCTCTCTCTCCACCCCTCTCCCCCCCTCTCTCTCGCCGTCACTCCTAAAACTTCCTCCTTCCTAAACAACTAAAGGCCATGTTGCCATATCATTTTTTGATTGGTCGACATGGTATATTTTTCGACCAATAGGAAAGGGTGGGGTTTTTTTGGTGTTGTCTTTGCTCGCAGGCTTTTGAGCGTTTTCCTTATAAAACGCCGTTTTTACCGTTTCTTCCTGCAGTAAATATAAACAACGACAGTATTCAGGAAGGAAAACAAACACTGCAGATATTTTATCATAACTCTGGTTTTACGTGGCCGATCAACACAGTTTAAAAACTGGTATAAAGTCCACACTTTGTCCGTCAGTTGTTCCGTCTGTCCTGCTCACATCTCCAATGGTTGTACACGTTGTCATTGTTGTGATATTTTGATACCATGGTAGCATTTACAGGATATTGTTTTATAGTGATATTATACAGGAAAACTGTTACTCAATAAGGCCCATTTACTAGTTGTTTTTCTCTTTCTCTGTGACCCAAGAATTAATGTGTAAGAATAACAGGCTGGTACCTCAAGGTCGAAAATACCACAGAGATCACTTCCTTACTCCCATCCTCCCTTCTTTATCTCTTACAAAAAGGTTTGTTAAAGGCCAGGTGGTTTGTTTCAGAATTCACTAATGAAAGAACTCTGTATTCTATGTCTAGGAGTGTATTTTGCTGGGATGATCATAAATTGTAGCTGAACTGATAAACTATACAAAGGATACTTCTTTGCTCAGAGGGCAGGAAGACGCTTCCTTATTTGGTCTGTACCGGTTTGAACTGAGAATCTGCTGACACATGAACCTTTTTCCTCTATATAAACTGTTGTCTGATGAATAAACCTTTGAGTTGATTTTGGGAAAGCAACCTGAAGCAGTCTGTGTTTCCTTGTTCTCCCAAGCTACTCCCGACGTCGTAACTAACCTGCTGAATGGTATACCTGAGTGTTACTTTGAATAATTTTGAATCTTATAGGGTAAAGACAAAACTCTGCTTATAGGTGCCCATGCCTCGGAGGAAACCCGATCCACGGATGACCCGGGACGGAGATTTCTTTCAATTTGGTGTCAGAAGTGGGATACGCTAACGAAGGTAAATACGTGTCTTTTATATTTATATGGGACTGTATTATACCTTTCTCAGTGACCCACAAAGAAACGGGATATGCTGACGAAGTTTTCCTTAGTGGCCCAGATAAATGGGATACACTGACGAATCTTCCTTAGTCCCCGAATAAAGTAAATTAAAAGCAGAGAGACACAGGAAGTTGCCTGTTGTTTTGCGAGAAGTTGCTCGTTAAGTGAGAAGTTGCTCACCAAAAACAAAATAAAAGATAAAATTGCTAGCAATAAAATTGAAAGTAACCTCAGCTGTGCCTCAGCAAAAATACTAACATAAATCCTTCAAGCATGTAAACCCCTCTGGAAATCACTGAACATGGGTCAGAATAATTCAAAGACCTCAGACAGGTCCGAGAAAAAATCTAAATTAACTGTAAAACCGAAAAAAATAAAATATAAAGTCTATGTTAAAATGATGCTGAATTTTGATGTTGCAGATCCAGAAGAAAGTGAGAAACTAATGTATGCAAGAGTACCACCTGCCCCAGCACAGCAGGGAGGTTTCAGAGGACGGAAAGATAAGAGTAGAGATGGTTTTTTTTGCTGTGGAAAGATAGGACATTGGTTTAGGGAATGCAAATTTGCAGCTTCCAATAGAGCACGCGTGCCTCAACCACAAAATGCAGGACAAGCTCCTGCCACTAGGCGGCAGCAGAGCTCTTCCAGTCAAGGTAACTGGCAACAACAAATTTAGCTCCGTTTTCCAGCAGCCGCAGACACCCAGAGCAAAAATGAATTTGTGTATTTCATTTAACACAAAGGGTGAAATGTTTGCTGACACTGATAACAGCTTATGTTTTTTCTGCCCTATGCACCGACATCATGGAGAAGGAACAGCCTCTGTGTCAGCTGGACGCCTCAGCAGAGAATGAACTCAACATCTTTTTGTCCGGTACTCCATGTCACACACTGTGCCAAACACGTGTACAGTCGTTACCAGGTAATCCCATGACTGGGAGCCACACTTTTGTCTCTCTCACACTGTTCAACAACATGATAACTGCTCACACCAGTGAAGGTCAAACAGTGGTTTTGTCACATAACTCAGACATAGGTTATGACATAACTACACCATGTCGACACATAGATCTAACCTACCCTATCCACTGTACTATTTCTGCAGTTACGTTGCCAGCTGAATACCAGAATATGACATTATGGTCAAAAGGTGAGAATGATGTAGGATTTATTGACTGTACACCTTATCACGCACAGCTGAAACACAACAAGCCAGTATATGTCAAGCAATATCCCATTTCTGCCGAAAAAGTCGCAGCCCTAGATGTCATCATAGGAGATTTATTGACTACAGGAGTAATAAAGCCCACAGTATCTCCACATAACACTCCTGTCAATCCTGTGCCAAAGCCTAACAAACCTGGCGTATGGCGTTTCACACAAGACTTAAAGCAAATTAATGCAGTCATTATGCCTCTGCCACCTCTCGTCCCAGACGTTCCCAGCATATTGACATCCATTCCATCCACAGCTTACACATTTTACCGTGGTGGACCTGTGTTCCGCTTTTTTCTCAGTGCCTGTGCATGAAGACACACAGCCGATATTTGCATTCACACATAGAAATAAGCAGTACACTTGGACTCGTTTGCCCCAAGGCATGGTAGACAGCCCTGCTGCTTTCTCAATGGTGGTCCGTGCTACCCTGGACAGCTTCACTCCTCCGGAGGGCTGTACGTGGATGACCTCCTCTGTGCTCCGAGTGAGGAACTATGTCAAACTGCTACACACATGCTTCTCCAGCACCTCCAACAGACTGGCCACAAAGCATCGGCAAAGAAAATGCAGTACTGTCAGACTTCTGTTCAATGTTTGGGATTCACACTGTCTCACGGAAAACGTTCCATGACTGCAGACAGGGTCAAAGCTGTGACCTCTGTCCCTCGGCCCAATACACAGAAGGAAATGCTGTCCTTCCTAGGCATGGTGAACTATTGCAGACAGTGGATACCAGACTGTTCTTTTCATGACCACATTCTGCGTGACTGTTGTAAAAAAGACAAGCCTCCTCGAATACTGTGATCCACAGAAATGACTGCCTCTTTCAATGCATTAAAGGGAGCGCTGGCCTCCGCCACTCAAAGGTGCTGCCTGTGGTTGTTCAGGGGATGCCGGCCTGCCTGAGGGCAGTAGCAGCTTGCTCTATCATGATAAGGGACTGCGAGAAGCTCACACTCTCACATGACACTATTCTACACACCAATCACCAGGTCACGACCATTCTAGCAAACATAACTACACAACACATGACCGCACAACGTCGCTCAGGTTATGAAGCTACACTGACCTCCACACCAAATCTCACTATAAAGGCGAGCAGCACACCCAATTCGCCAGCACATTTATTGATCCGTATGCTGTGTTCCTCTGACCGACAGGATGGCTCAGACGGGCTTGACGTTCATGACTGCATGACGCGTATACAGGAATCCACAGCACCACGTCCAGATCTAGAGCAAACACCTATCCCAGACTCAGCCACGGTTTATGTGGACGGGTCCTGTTCAAGGCCGAATGACAACTCATTTCTTTGTGGCTATTCAGTAGTGACATTGCCTGACATCATACTAGAGGCTCACTCATTACCATTTCACTCAGCACAAAAAGCAGAGCTCATGGCTTTAATACGCGCCTGTGAGCTACATGTGGATAAGCATGTGACAATTTACACGGACAGCCGTTATGCGTTTGGCGTCGTACATGACTTTGGCACATTGTGGAGACAAAGAGGATTTAGATCTGCTGACGGGAAATCAATTACTAAATTCTGATTTTGTTCAAAGACTTTTTCAGGCTATACAGCTACCATCAGCCATTGCAGTCGTTAAAACGAAAGGACACAGTACAGCTGACACAGACGAAGCAGCAGGTAATGCCCTAGCAGACGTGACTGCCAAAGCTGCAGCTGCGTCACAGCTCCCACCTCCACAGGAAGTATTATCTGTGCCCCTACAGCTGCCACTTGTTACACTCCCAGACTATTTAGAAACAAATGTTGATTTAAAATTTATACAAGAGCAGGCCTCTGCATCTGATTACACCTATTGGGAGGATAATGACTGTACCTTAGATGACAGAGATGGCCTATACAAAATTTTGAGGGTTTGATTGCCCTCCCATCTTCCCTGCTGCCAGTCCTTGTCCGACATTTTCACGGTGTGAGTCATGTCGGACAGGGAGGGGTAATAGGGGCAATAAAATCAAGATTTGTAATTGAGAAAACATTACATGCAGTAAAAAGCATATTAGCAACCTGTCTAACATGTGCACGAACTAATGTAGGGAGACCAAAAGCAAAACATCAGCATTTATCACAACCAGATTTTCCATTTCATACATTATGACTCCATCCGCAGCAACCAAATTATCTCCATTTGAAATAATCATGGGAAGACCATTTCCAACACCATGGTCAGCCTCCAGAGGGGCACCGCTATTGGAAGGGGACATAGACACTGCATTGTCCGACTATGTTCACAATCTGGTAGAAACACTGAATAATAACTATCAGAAAGTTTGTCTCTCTCAGCCTCTCCCCTCCACAGTTCCACCAGTGGAGACATGGAGACGCGGTGTTGGTGAAGTCGCTAAAACCAAGGACACTCGGGGAGGCCGCGTTTTCCAGCCCCCAGACTGTACTTGCAGTAACGAGAACCAGCATCCTCACAGATGGACAACCTCAGTGGATTCATGCCAGCAGGGTTAAGACCAGCCCAACCAGACCACCTCAGGTGTCGGATCAAGTAGACGACGACTCAGGCGAGCCAGCGCCGGGAACCAGAACAAATAAACACACACAGGTAGATGACGACTCAGGCGAGCCAGCGCCCGGATCCAATACACCTACACACACGCAATCACTGATTAACACACAACGCCTGAAAGAGCCAAGACTCAGAGAGCTCTTTGATGCTTCACCTGAACAACAACAAGGTACTCGAACATCCAGTAGGAACAGAAAGCCGAGAGTACCACATGATGTCTAACTTGATAAAGATAGACTCATTCCATCCTGATCATGGAGAAAATGAAATGCCCATTGTCATCATACGACGTTTATTCTATGTCTCTCGAACCTGGGACCAGGCCAGGAGACAACTGAAGAACTGTTTTTCTTATATATTTTCTTATATATTTAGGTTATTTATCACATCTATCGCATTAACCTTAGGATTTTTCTTTGCTATTTTGTATTGTAGACTGCAACCATGTACACATTTCTGCAGGTCATATTTTGCTGACAATACCTCATGCTCTATTTTACGAGACACATACTTAATACGCTCCTCACAATCAGTAAATGGCAACATAGACGCCCCTAATAAACCATTTTATGCGCCCCCTAGAGCAGGAGTCAACTCCTGGTATGAAAATGCTAGAACAGCTGCTCGTGATTTAGGAAACAGTAACTGTTATGTCTGTTCAAAGGGTAATCCAGAACAGGTAATAGTAGGATACCCCATATCCGGTTTCCCCCTCACTGAGGGACTAGAGAAAATCGGCGGAGATAATGCTCTCCTTAAAGACACTTTACAGTTGACTCTGAGCCCTCTCGACTGCCTACTTAGACACACACACACACCAACTAACCCTGAGACTCCATTAGGCGAATTATTGAAGTTATCTAATGACACCGCAGGGACCTGCGCCCCAATGAAACGCCCTAAGAATAGGTTAAAGCCCTCACTACCCCTAGGACAGATCCCTTTCCATTTTAATACTAGTATGATATGTCTGCGCAGACTAAAGTTAACTGGCCCAGACACCCACATAGATTATACAAAGGATAACTATACATTCTTCTCTGACTCCCCAGGTGCACGCTGTAATGAGACATGGCTAGCTGTCTCTGTGGCTGAAGTTTTATCATATCTGGAGGAACACACACACAGTTCAAGTTCGAGCGGAGAATCGATCATTGTTCCCCCAGAGGGTGTATTAAATGATACTGACTGGGGGGAGTTAGTTAAATCACACATGGTCACGTGTCTAACTAGAGCAATCCCTAACGGTTATTGGATGTGCAATAATACTCTCAGATTAGCCTTACCTGTTAATTGGACCAGTACCTGTGGTCTAGTAACTTTAGCTCAAGAACTACTAATACAACAAACCTCGGATCTGCCTGTATCCAGCAGACGTACAAAACGCTCCGCTTACTCACATAACGTTTACATAGATGCTATAGGAGTTCCACGCGGGATACCAAAGGAATTAAAGGCACAAGGAGAAATATCAGCAGGGTTTGCCTCAATACTACCGTGGATACAGGTAAACAAAAATGTAGCCTGGATCAATTATGTTTATTACCATCAGCAAAGACATACCAATCTGACCAATACGGCCCTTAAAGCCCTAGAAGAACAGATGTCTGCTACCTCTTTAATGACCATGCAAAATAGAATGGCCTTAGATATGCTGTTAGCTGAGAAAGGAGGTGTTTGCGCGATGTTTAGAGATGTATGCTGTACTTTCATTCCCAATAATACCGCCCCTAACGGTTCATTCACACAAGCTATGAATAGACTTGAAGCATTGCAGATAGAACTAAGAGCCAACGCAGGTCACGGTCAGTGGCTAGACAAGTGGCTGCAGGACACGTTTGGAAAATGGAAGGAACTAATTGTAGCCTTTGTAACCGTTGCAGCATGTATTATTTTGTTTTTGATGATTATTGTCTGTTGACTGATACCATGTATATGCTCTCAGAATTTTTGACATTAAGCTTGCTCGAAGGACCAGTTACATTTATGATTTGTTTTACGTTTATGATTTGTCTTTAGATTATGTTATTACATTCTGTCTTTATACTATGTTATCATTTTATGATAAAAGGAGAGAACTGTTGTGATATTTTGATACCATGGTAGCATTTACAGGATATTGTTTTATAGTGATATTATACAGGAAAACTGTTACTCAATAAGGCCCATTTACTAGTTGTTTTTCTCTTTCTCTGTGACCCAAGAATTAATGTGTAAGAATCACAGGCTGGTACCTCAAGGTCGAAAATACCACAGAGATCACTTCCTTACTCCCATCCTCCCTTCTTTATCTCTTACAAAAAGGTTTGTTAAAGGCCAGGTGGTTTGTTTCAGAATTCACTAATGAAAGAACTCTGTATTCTATGTCTAGGAGTGTATTTTGCTGGGATGATCATAAATTGTAGCTGAACTGATAAACTATACAAAGGATACTTCTTTGCTCAGAGGGCAGGAAGACGTTTCCTTATTTGGTCTGTACCGGTTTGAACTGAGAATCTGCTGACACATGAACCTTTTTCCTCTATATAAGCTGTTGTCTGATGAATAAACCTTTGAGTTGATTTTGGGAAAGCAACCTGAAGCAGTCTGTGTTTCCTTGTTCTCCCAAGCTACTCCCGACGTCGTAACTAACCTGCTGAATGGTATACCTGAGTGTTACTTTGAATAATTTTGAATCTTATAGGGTAAAGACAAAACTCTGCTTATAGGTGCCCATGCCTCGGAGGAAACCCGATCCACGGATGACCCGGGACGGAGATTTCTTTCAGTCATTAACGTGGCTTCACTCCACAGCAGCCGCTTTGCTAAAACACCGGTGTCGGCACATAAGGACGCGTCATAGCCTGTCAGCGACGTTGATTGGCTGCGTATATACGAATGTGAATCGCATCATTGGCTGGTGTTAGGTTTTGTATTGTTGATTGTCATTTATGCTTAGAAATATTTAACCATATATGCTTAGAGGTGTATAATCAATTGTGTAGTGATAGGATGTGTGATCTTTAACAGGCTGCAAAGGCTTGGTGTGTATTCCACACTAGAATGCACACCCACATCCTGGGAGCACGAGAGAGGTCGTACCTTCTCTTATTGTTTTATGGTAGGATTAACGTAGCTACGTCTGTTCTAGTCTAAGTGCTTTTTGTTTAGATGAACTGTTGGATTTTCCAGACCAGCAGGTTAAGGAAGTCGTTTATGGGGTCACACTCTGACCCCACACACACACACACACACACACACACACACACACACACACACACACACACACACAGTATTCTTTGTTTACATGTATACCTATGTAAGATGTTATATGTTAATGACCCTATGCATATTCATGTAACCACAGTAAAAGGAGTGCTATGGGGAACCTGGCTGAGAGTCTGATGGAGGTACAAGCTACAAACCTATCAGCTGGACTATGGGATAAGGTGGCATCGTTCTGATCCCATACGGGAGCAGCCAGTCACTCACTGACTAACACTGCAGAACAGGATTGTTAAAGTTTTAAATTTAATTTCAGTGCAGGTTAGATTTTTTTTTTTTTTGTGCGCAGATACCATGCCAGCGGTGTGCAATTGCCCATGCATGCAGCTTAGAGGGAACATTGCCGAGGATACTTGTTTGTCAAACTTAGCTGAAAATGTTTTTTAAAAAATTGGTTTTGTAGCATGTTAACACTACAGTATTGGAAGTAAAAATAACTTGAACTCCAGTTTTGAAAACACAACTTTCTTTTTTTGTTTTTATAAAGCTCTGACTTGTATTATGAGTACACTACACTACAGACTAGCTAAACGTCGCAACACACGACAACACACGACAACACACGACAACACACGACAACACACGACAACACACGTCACAAATCTCTCTCTCTCTCTCTCTCTCTCTCTATCATTTTTTGATTGGTCCACATGGTATATTTTCCGACCAATAGGAAAGGGTGGGGGGTTTTTTGGGTGTTGTTTTTGCTCGCAGGCTTTCGAGCGTTTTCCTTATAAAACCCGTCAACAACAACAGTATTCAGGAAGAAAACCAAACATTGCAGATATTTTATCATAACTCTGGTTTTACGTGGCCAATCAACACAATTTAAAAACTGGTATAAAGTCCACACTTTGTCCGTCAGTTGTTCCGTCTGTCCTGCTCACATCTCCAATGGTTGTACACGTTGTCATTAACGTGGCTTCACTCCACATCAGCCGCTTTGCTCGCTAAAACACCGGTGTCGGCACATAAGGACACTGTCATAGCCAGTCAGCGACATTGATTAGCTGCGTATACACGAATGTGAATCGCGTGATTGGCTGGACTATGGGATAAGGTGGCATCGTTCTGATCCCATACGGGAGCAGCCAGTCAGTCACTGACTAACACTGCAGAACAGGATTGTTAAAGTTTTAATTTTAATTTCAATTCAGGTTCGATTTTTTCTTTTTTTGTGTGCAGAGACTGTGCCAGCAGTGCGCAATTGCCCATGCGTGCAGCTTAGAGGGAACATTGCCGAGGATACTTGTTTGTCAAACTTAGCTGTTTAAGAGGACACCTAAGTTGTTAACAGTGCCAGAAAGAAAGGTGCCAAGGGGTCCAAGAGTATCAGCAAATTGGCCCTGTGAAATATGGTTGTCGAACGGCACGATTTCTGTTTTCTTCTTGTTCAATATAAGAGAGTTATCAGAGAGCCAATCTTTGACCTCTCTCAAACACTCTAGCAGACAGTGTACTGATGACCAAACATCACCAGAGAGCCGAAAGTAAATTTGAATATCATCAGCATAAAAGTGACAGGAGATATTATACTTCTCTAAGACAGAGCCTAGGGGCAGCATATACAATGAAAACAACATAGGGCCCAACACAGATCCCTGGGGCAAACCACAGTAGAGGGGAGCAACAGAGGAAGAGCAAGTAAGTATGTAAGACCTGTCCGACAGATACGATCTAAACCAGTTCAGGGCATTACCCATTATGCCTACTGTGTGCTCAAGCCTCAATAGGAGGATATTATGGTCAACCATATCAAAGGCAGAGGTCAAGTCCAATAAAACTAAGAACGTAGAGCACTCTGAGTCGGCAAATAAAAGAAGGCCATTAAGGACTCTCAGCAGCGCTGTTTTGGTGCTATGGCGTGGTTTAAAGCTAGACTGGAATTTATCGCTGATATTATTTGCATCCAAGGAGGCCTGCGTCTGTGAGAGGACCATCTTCTCCAATGCTTTAGACAACAATGGAAATAACACAGACACACCACACTCTTTCTTCTGCTTTTGATGCCATAAGTGGAGGTTTTCCACACAGGCCAGGTTTGGATTTGGGGTTTTTTCCCCTTAATAATAAACACATTCATTTAGAAACTTCAGTTTGCGTTTACACGTGTTATCGTTGACAAATATTTTCATTGTTTGATCTGAAACATGTAAGTGTGACAAACATCAGGAAATCAGGAAGAGGGCAAAGACATTTTAAACTGCAGAAACCATGACACGGACTGACTTTAGAGTAAAAACAGGGAACATTGTACTTCCTGTTACAGCCCGCAGACATTTGCAGTAACTAACCAAACTGAGATCAGATAAGAAAAGAAGATTGTTTCTGTGTGTAGGACTCACCTATAATGGACAAAGTGAGAACCACAAAGTCCACAATGTGCAAGACATTTCTGAAGTAATGCTGTCTGAGTGCAATGATCTTCAGGATAAACTCAACAAGGAAGATGGCCACAAGGATGAGATGGATCCAGTTCAGGACAAGTGACTTCTCCTCACTCTGATCATCAGTCTCCACCATTAGAACCACCATGTTGAAGAAGATAACCACCACCATGAAGATCTCAAAGTACAGAGCGGTGACCAGGTCAAACAGCCAAGCCAGGCAGCAATTCTGGAGACAAAGACGTAAGCTTTAAACACTCCGGCAGTCAGTCGGTTTGCTGACACTGCAAATAGTTTTCAGTAAAAACCCTCTTACAGGAGAAACTTTGTGATCCAATGTTATCTTAATCACTGCTGAAACAGAATTTGTTTCTTCACCTCCACAGTAGGAGGCAACAGGCTAATATATGAAGGCTGGTGTAAGAGTCTGATTGACAGCTGATGACTCTCTCTACTGCACAAAATGAGACTTGTCCTTACAGTCATTGATCTGACAGCTCTAACAGTCATTACCTTTATTACTGCAACGCCTCCATACGTGCCTTCACGTGCTACATATGAACATATATCCATAAGTATCTGGACTCTGATGCGTATTTTAGTGTCTGCACACCGTGAGTTTTAAAGGTTTGTAAAAATATTCCATCAACTGTTGTTTCATGCAGTCCCCCGTTTTCAGAGGCTCAAAGGTGACAAACAGTAAAGCCCATTCCCTCATTATTCAATGAAAGTTTGAGCAGTTACAAAACCTGAAACTGATTCAAGGTGTTGTATTTAGGATCAGAGCATCTAATTGAGTCAAGGGGATTCTTGAGGAGGTTGGTGAAACTCTTTGAAAGTCTACGATCAATACAGAGAGTTTACAACAAGATGCAAACTACTGGTTACACTCAAGAAGTGCTAGAATAGATTTTACCAGAAAACATCTAAAGGAGCGTGTACAGGTCTGAGAAACATATTTGGGCTGATGGAAGCGAGATGAACTTTCAAATCAAATCACTTTTATTGTCACATCACATGTACAGGTACTCTGGTACAGTACATGCGAGTGAAATTCTTGTGTGCGAGCTTCACAAGCAACAGAGTTGTGTTAAAATACAATAACATAAGAACAAGCAAAATATAAGAATGGGTAAATCTGAGAATTATATGAATAAATATATGTACAGTATAAGAGTGTATGTGCATTACTGAATGTGTATACTAAATATAAATATCTACGTGTGTGTGTGTGTCTATACATATTTTAAAAATTAAATAGAATAAACAATAAATAAAATATATAAAATATACAGAGGTTGGTAGTTGGACATGTGCAAAACAGTGGCATTTATATACAGTATGGAGTGCATAATGTTGAAGTTCTCTTAAGTGAAGCTGAGGTGTCTATGAAGTGTTCAGCAGTCTGATGGCCTGATGGAAGAAGCTGTCTCTCAGTCTGCTGGTACGGGACCGGATGCTGCAGAACCTCCTTCCTGATGGAAGCAGTCTGAACAGTTTATGGCTGGGGTGACTGGAGTCCTTGATGATCCTCCCCGCTTTCCTCAGGCACCGCTTCCTGTAGATGTCCTGGAGGGAGGGAAGCTCACCTCCAATTATCCGTTCAGAGCACCGCACTACTCGCTGGAGAGCTTTGCAGTTGTAGGCGGTGCTGTTGCCATACCAGGTGGTGATGCATCCAGTGAGGATGCTCTCAATGGCACAGTGATAGAAGGTCCTGAGGATGCGGGGGCTCATGCCGAATCTTTTCAGTCTCCTGAGAAAGAAGAGGCGCTGCTGCGCCTTCTTCACTGTTTTGTTTGTGTGTACTGACCACGTAAGATCCTCAGCCAGATGTACCCCAAGGAACCGGAAGCTGCTCACTCTCTCCACAGCAGCGCCGTTGATGGTGATGGGGGTGTGTACTTCTCTGCACCTCCGGAAGTCCACTATCAACTCCTTTGTCTTTGCGACATTGAGGGTGAGATGGTTGTCTTGACACCAGTGGGTCAAGGCGCTGACCTCCTCCCTGTAGGCCGTCTCATCACCTTTGGTGATAAGACCCACCACTGTAGTGTCGTCCGCAAACTTCACAATGATGTTGGAGTTGTTAGTGGCCGTGCAGTTGTAGGTGTAGAGTGAGTACAGGAGAGGGCTCAGTACACACCCCTGTGGAGCACCAGTGTTCAGTGTGATGGGGGATGAGGTGATGCTGACCAGCCTTATTCATTTTATTCACCCCAGTTTGAATAACACCTTGGGACTTGCGCCAGAAAATAAAAAAAGTCAGTAATTCTAATAGGTTTTAGGTTCAGGGGATTTACGCAAATTTGCGCAGGGTTAGTAAATCTAGTGTTAAATTAAATAAAATTAACTACAGCTAAGAGGCAAACCAGGTTGCTGTGCGAATCGGTTGATTAAATTATTGCAGTTACAGCGCAGACCTATGATTGTTGGGAGCAGTTCTGATTGTACAGTCTGACAGCTGCAGGGAGGAAGGACCTGCAGAAACGCTCCTTCATGCATTGAGGATGCAGCAGTCTGTCACTGAAGCAGCTCTGCAGCAACATCTACATGCATGGGGTGGGAGACTCTGTCCATCAGAGATGTTATTTTGGCCACAGTCCTTCTGTCTCCCACCACCTGCACTGGGTCCAGGGTGCATCCCAGAACAGAGCTGGCCTTCCTGATGAGTTTATCTAACCTCTTCCTCTCAGCTGCCGATAAACTGCTGCTCCAACATACCACACTGAAAAAAATGACAGATGCCACCACAGTAAGAGCTGCCAGTTTGTCTACCATGGTGGTGACCATGGTGGCCATTTAGAAGTCGGCCATCTTGGATACAACTTTTGTTTTTTCAATAGGAAGAGAGTTAAGTTGGCTACAATAGGTGACACGGGGGAAAGGACGCTCTTTCGAGGATTCCAATGTTCACATGTTGGACAGAGAGGACAGATGTTTAAAAGAGGAGTGAAAGAAGCCATTTAAGTCCACCTGGAGTTTACAACTCTCTGCCATCTATAATCCAGTTCTGACATCCCTCCCCAGACGCCTTAACACCCACTCACATCCTGGGCCATCTGGCCTCAGGAAATCACATGACAGGGTGGGGCCGGGTTTCACCATGAGCTCACCCGAAACCCTGGCTGATTGTGACCCACACCCGTTTTCACACCTTGGCTCATGTGATTAGGCAGAGGATCATCAGGGGGTCCTTTGTACCTCTTTGGGGGGAAACTCCCACTGGGTTTCAATCTGGGACTCTCCACCATTTGACCTTAGAACTGAAGAAGCTTCTCGGATGAGAGCTGAAACGTCTTCAAACAACTAACGGTTCTCTTTCCAAGCTCCTTAGATTCCCATTACTTTGGCATTTTTCACAAATTCAGCAAAAGAGCTCAAAGATACAACTTGAAACTGGTTGTTTCCTGAGTTGTGCATCATGTGTGGACACAACATTAGTTCATCCCTTGAGTTAGGAGCCTCTTTTGTGCCTGAATGGGTCAGAGTTGGGTAATCTTCTGAAAGTGGTCGGGTACAAGGACTGGGCTAAAAATGAAAATCAGCCAGCAGTTGACAAAGACTGAAGAACTATATCTGAACTGACCTGAGGTTGTGGAACAGTTTTGTTGCGTTTTTCAGAGAATCGTTTCTTTATGGTGCTCAAATATTTCTGCTGCTGGTCCGTCACAAAAACATGTTTCCCTCCGAAGTAGAGATGAGAGACAAGAGCAAAGTTAACTGACAGAAACAGGAAGAACGAATTCAGCCAACACTGTGGAGCTTCTACAGACTGATGCCCAACTCTGTGTGTGTGTGTGTGCGTGTGCGTGACCTATCTTGTGTCTCTGCTGGTGGATCGTATCAATGATGACTCTAATGAAGAGGTTCAGCGTAAAGAAGCAGCCGATGATAATGAAACAGATGAAGTACAGGTACATGTACACATTGATCTCGTAGTGCGGCTGGTCTTCCACCTACACACACACACACACACACACACACAGTGGTTTTAACACACACACACAGTAGTAATATACCAGTAATAACAGCAACAGTAACAGTACTGATCCAGCGTGTATACTGACTTGTCTGGAGTCCACAGCTGCATACATGATGTCCATCCAGCCTGAAGACGTCCCCTGACCCACAATCAACACAGAGTTTCATTAGAAAAACAATGAATTCAAGCTCTATTACTAAATGATACTGACTTTAGTTAGCTTGGTTATGTTTTTTCCACACAGTTGATGGTTTTATGCATTCTAACTAACAAGTTAGAGTGTTCACACTGACCATGATCAGCAACGACAGGAAACCCATCCCCACATTGTCAAAATTAAACGTCCACGTCTTCCAGTTGACCTCAGAGAAATTCTGATCCATCAGTGAAAAGCATTCAGTCATGTTGTTCACCACGTAAAAGGAGAAAAGCTCCTCTGAAGTCTCATTGTAACAGTAAGAAAACTTTCCTGCAAACAGATTCACTCCTATCACGCTGAAGACAAGCCAGATGACCAGAATCACCAGCAGCATGCTGAACATGGAGGGCAGCGTCACGGCAAGCACCTTCAGCACCACCTGCTCACAGACAGAGAGACAAAAAGGTCTCTGCTGTGAATCAGCTCACATCCAGTTAATAAGCTGCCTCCACGTTGGCTCTCCATCCAACAGGACTTTAGTTCTGCCAGGAAAGTTCACTATTAGCTACTGAAAGACCTGAAAACCTGTAAACAAAAACTAAGCAAATGATATACAACGTAAACAATCATTCAACTTGGGGTGTAAATTGTGTGACATGCAACTGGCTTTATACTAGGGTTACAAGGCATTGATAAGTCCTGGTAAGACCAGTCGCCTCTCACACCTCCGTCATTAGGACAGCTACACCCTGGGGAACCCAGTCTTGTGCCTGGCTGACCAAATGGAGCACAGCCGCCAGTCTGTGGAGTAACCTCCTCAAGTATGGGAAAACTTTCCTCTGAACATCAAAGGACAGTGTGTTCTTTTTGTGTGGTCATACAGATTTGGGAGGCTGAATAACGGGTTGGCGATTAAAACTCACAAATGCAGACCTGCACGCATTACTGAGACAAAAGTGATAAAGTCCTTCTGCTTACACCAGCGATTAAAATACCTGGGCCACGTCTGTAGGATGGACAACCGAGAAATAAGAAAACAAAGATTGTTTGATGAACGCTCCCTGAGTTGGGTGAAATCGAAGAAACTGTTAGGGACAGATACCCTGCAAATAAGGAGAATGATGATGGATAGGACAAACCTTCAGTGTCTATGGGAAATAACAGACACACCCTAAGGACTCAAATCTCCTAAAAAGGGAACACAATGATGAGTAGAGCAAAAGAGAAAGTCACACGAACTCTACAAATCATTTAACAAGCAAAGAATTTTATAAATATTTGATCTTCTTTCTCTAGCAGAAGAGTACACCTACATCCTGCTCGGCAATGTCTGTATCTGTATGAGTGCCTGCCTCACCCTCATGCCCTTGAAGCGAGACGGGACCCTCAGAGTCCTCAGAGCTCTCAGAGGCCGGCTGGTGTATCCAAGCATGTTGCCCATCAGCGAGAACAGAGACACCTAGAAGACAGCACAGCGGTGACAATGTGATCCACCTGTCTCTAATAATCGGCTACAAGCCACAGGCCTTCGAGATGGCAGTTGTTAAACATTACTTAAATACAACCCCTTGTCCCAGCTGTCTTAGCTAATTATAGGCCAATCCCCAGCCTTCATGTTATCGATTCTTGAAACAGTAGTTGTCAACAGCTAACAGATCATCTGCAGAGGAATGGCTTATTGGAAGAGTTTCAGTCAGGCTTCAACTGTAGGAAATCAGGTCTTTACTCTGTCTTTTGTATAATGAATCTGTAGTGATCTTTGAATGGTTTCTGATGCAGGGGACTGTTCTGCTATCATTCTGTCCAGTGTTAGTGCAGCCTTTCATACCATTTACCATAACATTCTGCCTGACAGGCTTGAGGTTTAGGCTGGTGTATGTGGCTCTGCCTTAGACTGGTTTTCTTCTTACTTATCTGACAGGACTGTCTCTGTTAGAACAAACCATTGCCTCTGTTGAAGTCATTCTGATCAAAGTTGTCATTGTTGTGTTTAAAACTGTAAACCTTTTCTTGAACTGCGTGCAGATATTTTTCCTCCCCTAGATCTAGCATGGTGGGGGATGCTATTAGCTATAGTGTTTAACTGCAGGCACACTTGCATGTAAGATTCTGGTTTCCTTATTTAGTAATGAATGTTTACTTCCTGCCATTTATGGGCTCACCTGTGCTTGTATATGGTGGACCGTTCAAGGAGTTGAGCCATGTACGGGGTGTAATATTGGATTCTTCTCTGGCTTCGACTTGCATATAAAATCTTCATCATATCGCTGTTCATTTCATTTAAGTAACATTTCTAAGTTATTTTTAGACTATTGTAATAACCTGTTTTCCAGCTTGGACAAATCATTGCTTTCTTTCTTCATTCACAGACTCTGGATTTTTTGGTTGTTCCCTGTAAATGACTAAAGACGAGGGGGCACAGAGGCTTTCAGTCTGTGGCACCAAGGCTGTAGAACAGTCTACCACCACAACTACACTTAGTGGACTCTGTGGACTAAAATCTTTGTTTAAACAGGCTTCAGAAGTTTTATTGGAATGATTATAGGTTTATTTATTTATTTTAAAACTACCTGTTTATTTTATTTTATTTTATCAAGTATTTTTATTGAATATTTTAGCACTTAATGTTCAGATTTATTTGACCCTTTTGTGTACAGCGACTCTGTGAAAAGTGCTTAATAAATAAATAAACTTAATAAATCAACTTTGCTTACTTCTCATAGAGTTCACAGCACAGAAACAGCTTTAGTGAAGGTTACAAATGATCTTCTTATGGCCTCTGACAGTGGACTCATCTCTGTGCTTGTCCTGCTAGACCTCAGTGCAGCGTTCGATACTGTCGACCATAATATCCTATTAGAGCGATTAGAACATGCTGTAGGTATTACAGGTACTGCACTGCAGTGGTTTGTATCATATCTATCTAATAGACTCCAGTTTGTGCATGTAAATGGAGAGTCCTCTTCACACACTGAGGTTAATTATGGAGTTCCACAGGGTTCAGTGCTAGGACCAATTCTGTTTACATTATACATGCTTCCCTTAGGCAGCATCATTAGAAGACATAGCATACATTTTCACTGCTATGCAGATGACACCCAGCTCTATCTGTCCATGAAGCCAGATAACACACACCAATGAGTTAAACTGCAGGAATGTCTTAAAGACATAAAGACCTGGATGGCCGCTAACTTTCTGCTTCTTAATTCAGATCAAACTGAGGTTATTGTACTCGGCCCTGAAAAGCTTAGAAATATGGTATCTAAGCAGATTCTTACTCTGGATGGCATTACCTTGGCCTCCAGTAACACTGTGAGGAACCTTGGAGTCATTTTTGACCAGGACATGTCCTTCAAAGCACATATTAAACAAATATGTAAGACTGCGTTCTTCCATTTGTGCAACATCTCTAAAGTTAGAAATATCCTGTCTCAGAGTGACGCTGAAAAACTAGTTCATGCATTTATTACTTCCAGGCTGGACGACTGTAATTCATTATTATCAGGATGTCCAAAAAACTCCCTGAAAAGCCTTCAGCTAATCCAAAATGCTGCAGCAAGAGTCCTGACAGGGACTAGAAAGAGAGAGCAGATTTCTCCTGTTTTGGCTTCCTGTTAAATCCAGAATTCAAAATCCTGCTCCTCACATACTCTTAAACCAATAAGGTCTTAAATCATCAGGCCCCGCCTCAGATGGCCCCGCCCCTCCCTGAGCCTGGTTCTGCTTGAGGTTTCTTCCTGTTAAAAGAGAGTCTTTCCTTCCCACTGTTGCCAAAGCGCTTGCTCATAGGGGGTCATATTATTGTTGGGTTTTTTCGGTTTCCTTAACATTACTGTAGGGTCTTGACCTTATAGTGTAAAGCACCTTGAGGCAACTGTTGTTGTGATTTGGTGCTATATAAATAACATTGAATTGAACTCGATTAAATTGAACTGACCTCATTGTACAGGAGAGCAGTGAAGCAGCAGGTTCATCTTACCCAGCCTGACTGTGTGCTGTTAGTTTATCTGTTCAAACTGAAACAACCCCATTTCTTTACTACAACGTCAAATACTGACATCCTGTCAAAGCCGCCCACATCTCAGACATGAACAGCCCGTCCCTTAGCTTCGGTGCCATCACCAATGCTGAGGTGGGTCTATGATCCCCAGCTCCACACATGGTTAAATGCCCCACATCATTTTTCATTCATTCCAAGATTTAGCCAGAATACTCTTACTGATACAACCCTCCCCATTTACCCAGGCTTGGGACCAGCACTAGGACAACACTGGCTTGTGGTCCCTCCGTGACTGGCTTTGTAAAATACTGCCAATAATCGGTGCTGCCGATTGTGCTCTTACATCTAGGATGAGGAAGTCGAGCCAGCACCAGAAGCTTGTGAAGTATTTCTTGAATCCAAAAGCGATCCACTTCAGTAGCATCTCCACCAGAAACACGAAGGTGAACACCAGGTCTGCCATCTTCAAAACTCTCTGCAAGACTGGACGATGCCCCAGGTAGATGTCCTCAAAAACCTGTTCACAAACACACGCCTGTTTACTCACAACAAGCAGCATATGAGACGATCTAAGGACAACCACTGTCATTCTAGCAGTGTGACCTTCTGGTTTAACAGACGACCTGCTGTCCTGTTTGTTCTTCATGAGCTCTTCTTTTCTGTCTGTGTTTTTTCCCACCACCCTCCGACACATCCAGGAGATGGCTGCTCCTCCCTGATTCTGGTTCAGATGGAGGTCTCTTTCTGTTAAAAAAGGGATTCTTCCTTCCCACTGTCACCAAGGGCTGCTCTTGTCATCTGATTGTTGTGATCCTCTCTCTAATATTGTAGACTGTGATCATCTGCAACTCTGGCGCCTTAGTGAGGGGATGTTTTGTGTCTTTCAGAGCAGCACCTCTGCAATAATAAGACATAACTTTTCTACCCATGAACAGGAAACCACCCCAACAGCTCCAAAACCCAAAAAGGTTGATTCAGTTCATCTGAACGTTTTCAGTGGGAGAAACGTTTCATCATCATCAGGTGACTTCTTCAGTCTCAGCTGACTGCAGGTTTCCAACCTTATAAACAGTAGATTGCACAAGCAGATGACACAACACAGAAGAGCCACCTCGTCAGGCCAGGACTCTGCAGTCTATTCACACCTACAGGCCAGTGGACACTCTTTCAATGATGAGGATGTAACATCCTGGACAGGGAGGAACGCTGGTTTGAAGGCGGAGTCAAGGAGGCCATTTACGTGAAAAGGGAAGGACCATCTCTGAATGGAGGAGGGGCCTAAGGGTACATCTGTCACCATCTTACAATGCTGTGATTGCAGCCATTCCCCAACTCTCTGTGAATGGGACTCATGGTAATTGATCAATCGTCTTTGATCAAATGGTCAAAAGAATTTGCATATTAACGATGAAGGAACTGACCTCCCAGCCCATTGTTCCTTCAGTGGTGCTAGTTTCAGTCAGTGTGCAAATGTCCTGTTTATATGGTTGGAGACCTGCAGTCAGCTGAGACTGAAGACGTCCCCTGATGATGAAAGTTTCTCCTGAAAACGTTACGACCAGGTGTACAGATTCAACCTTTGGGATTTACTTACCTGGATGATTGAGCATGCATCAAGACACTGATCCAAAAGTGATTTCAAAGACCAAATCAACTGTCTGTGGGTTCATGCAGGTCGCTATCAGTGCCATATGTTTAGCTTAGTGGTTTCAGTGTGGAGTTAAGCCAGGAAGATAAAACATGTCCAAGTGAGTCCAGGGTTTGAATGTGACATGAATTCATGATGTATATTGTCAAATATGTATTGACAATGTCTGTTTACCAGAGCTGCACAGCTCAGCAGGATGATGAAGACGATGAAGCCCTCAAAGAATTTGTGTTGCACGATGCAGAGGCAGGCTCTCCTGAAGTTAGACCAGACCCTGCCGGTACCCTGGGATGTGTCTATTTCCAGGAACGGACAGCAGATGTAACAGCCTGAAACACATCAGAGGCGTTGCTGACTGATTGGCTTCTGTTCTCTTGATGTAACGGAAACAGCTGCAGTGAAGGAACTTTGATATCATCTCTGTATGTCACAGTTTGTTGAACTTTTAAATTGGGTCTACATCATCCATCAAACGGAGGCACTGAAAACTAAATCATGCACAGAAGAACCAAAAGCTGCAGTTCCTCTTGCAGAGGCTCCAGCAGTGAGCCGGTCCCCATAGATTTAACATGTCCCTATGTTAAAACTTTACAGCACAAATAAACATGTTTACAGCCTGAGACCAAATCCATATCCATAATTTCCCCCTTTCATGACAACTGTAAGAGAGTGAGAGAAGGTTTGTATTGAGCCTTAAAGTTGGCATTATTAGGGGCGTGGCCTCTTTGACTAACAGGTGGATGGTGACACAGGCGGGTGTAGCTGCTAGCTGTCTGCCAATTGCAGTCCCTGAACTGGACCTCTGGACCGTGTTTGTGCTGTTGGAGTCTTTTGGATCATTTTTATTACAATCATCTGACCAATAATATGGCTGCTGTGAGGTTGACTGGACCAACAGACATTCAAGAAGTCTGAGGTCCAGTTTCAGGGACTGAAACTTGAGGATTTTATTTGGATGTTACTGAACACTAATTAGCAGGTATCCGAGTCTGTGTGATCCAAATATGGTGAAACATGAACACGTTTACCAAAGCTCAGCATTTACGTAATTACTCTCACTGCCAGAAGAGGGAGACAAAGGTTTGTCACTGCAGGTTTAAACTATTTTACATATAATAATTTGATATAACAGTGTGTGTGTGTGTGTGTGTGTGCTCATACTGTTGCAGCAGCAGTCCTCAGGTTCTGGATGAGTTTCATCTTTACGTTTCTGCATGACGTCACACTGCAGACACAGAAGTTCACAAACATAAATAAACTTTAATGTCCTAGTTACTTTAAAATACTGTCACCGGACTAAGTGTTCACACTCTGAAAGCTCACGCGGTTTATGTCTCGGGTCTTTACTGTGTCTGTGAATTCAGGATGGCTGATTTCAGTCCTGTAAAAGTCTGATGATCACCTTCTTTAAACTGTTGCAGTGATTTTAACATCAGCAGCTGCTGATGAATTTCAAACTAAAACCTGAACTTTACACGGTCCAGTTGTCTGCTTTAAACCTGTGTGCTGTGGATGTGTGTGTGAAAGCATCTCATCGCTGTGTTTCACTCAATTCATCATAAAGACAACTGCAGTTATGCTGAAGCTCTGATGATGCTGCGGTCACATCGAGGGTGGAGAGATGTTCTTCATGCACAGTGATCACAGTGAGGAAAATAGTACTGTGTAATAATAAATAATAATAATGGATTGGATTTATATAGCGCTTTTCAAGGCACCCAAAGCGCTTTACAATACCACTATTCATTCACTCTCACATTCACACACTGGTGGAGGCAGCTACAGGTGTAGCCACAGCTGTCCTGGGGCAGACTGACAGAAGCGAGGCTGCCATATCGCGCCATCGGCCCCTCTGGCCAACACCAGTAGGTAAGTAGGGTAAAGTGTCTTGCCCAAGGACACAACGACCAGGACAGAGAGCCCAGGGATCGAACCGGCGACCTTCCGGTTACAGATGCGATTCCCAACCCCCTGAGCCACGGTCGCCCCGTGGCGACACAAACATGTTTATCTGCTGTTCATACTCGAGGCCGAAGCTGCGTCACACATCAGTATTTACTTTTAACATGAAATTCTGCTCTAGGATCAAAAATAGTAGAATCTGCTTTACATGCTGCGTCTCCTTTTCTTCTGCATTTTCAGGCGTCCTAAACTCGATCTCAGCCACAGCGACGGGGGCCTCCCAGGCGGCCATGTTTGTGTGGTTATCATCGAGGGTCAGCTGATCTGAGCTCACAGAGCTTAAGGCCAGATATTCCTCCTTGTTGTCTTTTTCAGTGTCACCTGCAAATGAGGAAAACATGAAAATATTTTCAAATTAAAAGCTCTAAATCTAAAACTTAAAAAAGACAGAAATCCAAATACGATCCACAGAAAAAAAATAAACCACTAACAACAGAGTATGTGTGAGGATGACCTGAAACATGAAGGCAACACTGCCTCAAACCTGCAGTCTCTCTAATGTCCAGCAGGTGGCGACTCCTCTGGTTGTAACCTGAACATTTGCAAGTATATGAGAAAATGAGCTTCGTGTTCACCTCATCACTCAGCTCACTGATGAATTTATGGTCTCAGTCACTAGTTTGAAGTCTTGTTGAGGAGAAGGAAGGACGGGAAGATTTAAGTCGAGACTACAATCCACTTTACATTTTACTACCAATGAGTAGTGAGCAGAGTCCCTCACTGTCGAAGTCAGATCCAGTTTGTAAACATCCAGTTTCAGGCTTCAAGACAGGACTTCACTAAGTCTTAGTCTTAAGTGTATATTTATTTTTCTACTCCTTTTATATCCATTTATTAGGGTTTTTTGCACTGATGTAACTCGTCGTCTTGTCTTTATATGCTGCACTGGCTGTAGCAGTCAGTGCGCCCCAGGGCAGCTGTGGCTACAATGTAGCTTGCCATCACCAGTGTGTGAATGGGCGGATGACTGAATGCAGTGTAAAGTGCTTTTGGTCCATAGGGGACCAAGTAATGCGCTATACAAATACAGGCCATTTACCATTTGCCATTTAGCGGAGATGACAATAAAGTTTGACTTTGACTAATATGTTACCTCGTTGTGGGTGTGCCAGTGTTATATCTACATTCCATGTTAATAATGCAGACCCCCAAAACAGCAATAAAGTAATGGCACAAAACAAGCTCCTTGGATTACTGTGACCTGGATAACTGAGAACCTACAAAGACAAATATACAAACAAAAACCACCTTTGTGATCTTGGTCAGCGTAGTTCTTCCCCCACAAAGTCCAGATTCTCTTGGGGATCCAGGTTCTGGTCTGTTTCATGGTACTCTGCAGAATGTTTGTTGTTTTGTCTTCTGAATCCACCAGCTGAACATTGATGAACAATAAATTCAGGAACAGATGTAGGATCTGCAAACAGACCAGGAACTCATTCAAAAACTCTGATTGGACTAAGGTGGACTGGGTCATTCTAGGTTGTTAAGTGTAAAGAGACTCACCAGCAGCTTTCCAACAATCAGGACAATCATGAAGAAGGTCACACACATGCCATCATTCGAGACCTCCATGCAATCCCATAAAGACTCTAAACACAGTCCACACAAGACCCTGAAGACAAGCATGAAGGTGTGGAAAAAGTCTTCCATATGCCAACGAGGAAGCTGGCGGTCATGAGAAATGCGACAGACGTTAGCTTTGTAGTCCGACTGGAACAGCTGCACGCCCGCCACAGAGAACATGAAGACCGTGATGAAGAGAACCAGAGTCAGGTTCCCCACTGAGGCCCAGACGATCTTCAAAAACATGTGGAGCATCGGCCACCAACGGGCCAGCCGAAACACTCGAAACTGGACAAACAGAAAGATACGTGAGAACAGATGATGATGATGACAGTGATGGTGATGTTATACTAACCGGAAGAAAACTGTGCAGCAACGTCAGCCAGTCCCAGCTGCACCAGAGAAATGATGACGAGGATAAAGTCGAAGATATGCCAGCGCACCTGTAACCACGACAACAAACAATCACAAATGTTTCTTTGAAAATGGCAGATCGCTGAACTGTTGAGAAGAAACTACAAATCTGACCTGGAAATATCCATGCAGGCCCAGTGCGACAAGTTTGATGATCATCTCAGCTGCAAAGATCACACGGAAGACCTGCACAGTTCAAAGGGGTCAGAGGTCACAGGATAGAAGCATGTTTTGCATCCAATTCATCCAACCATCGGCAGACAGGCGAACGAAAAACCTCGAACACACCGAGTCCCGTGCAGAAGTAGAAGTTCCAACAAAACAATAATTTTCCTGTGAAATGTCACCCATGTAAAGGTAGATCACTCTGACCAGGCATCACTGTTACTGCAAAGACTCACGGTGTAAATAAACCTCAGTAAAGCTCCCTCTGAATCCCAGCTGATCCTTACTTTTCTCGAGACTTGCCAGAGGTTTATACTGTACCCCCGTTACATTTTTACCTCACTGTGCTGCTTTTCCTCTCAGTTATGCAGGTCGTTTACAGGTTTGTACCGTTGGTTTGTTACCATTTGTGATGTAATTGCTCTGAGTGGACATTTTAAACCACTCTTGCTAGGTGGCTGAAGAACCCGCTAAAAGCATTCATCACTAAATTGGTCATGGAGGCACATCGAAGAAGAACATATGGTCCCTCCGACTGATCAAGTCTACACCAAACTAAGGGAGCAGAATGGAAAAGTCCTGATTTTAGCCTGCAGTGAAGAAGCTGCCATTAAATTAACCAAGTAGGAGATAACAGGGTCTGCAGACACTTCTTCAACACTCACCAGCTCAGCGATGACCAGGGTCTCCATGAACTCCTCCATCATAGGGTAATGTTCCATGGCTGTGAAGATGGTGCTAACAATGATGCAGATGATGATGACCAGGTCAAAGAAAGGGTTCGTGATAAAGGTGTGAAACTGCTGTTTGAGCCATCGCCAGCAGCCACAACAGTCCCCCTTCAGGAAGGCGTCAGTGCAGGTGCAGCACAAAGGCCGGTGGTGCTCCTCTGCCTCTGCAACACAAAGCTACTCTGTGAGGCCACAAACTGTGTCAGCATTAAGTTGTCTACAGAGCCTCAGCTCTTCGTGTTTGTGTACCTGTGACTGCTCTCAGTAACGGAGCGTGTTGTCCTGTCCCAATGAAAGAAGGTGGAGGTTAAAGAGGTGGAGGTAAATATCTGTTTACCTTCAACGTATTCTTGCTTAGTAGCTCGTATACCAGCTGATTTCTTCTTCTGCAGTGAGTCCTGTTGCTCTGGAGTCTCTGCCCTGCTGGAAGCCTGCTGTCCATAACAAAACACCCAAACTCAGTTATGCTAAATGACGATTTCAGCAGAGCCATCCCACAGTACTCTGAACAGTTTCCAAACAGGGTTATTTTGTCTCAGAAAGGTCACGGCTGACACAATAAGTTGAGAAGAAGCTGGTGAAAGGTTTTTGGAACAGCTGGATTTTAAATGCTGCCGACAGGTCTGCAGGATTGGTCACATGCTAGACACAGAAGGATATTTAGATGAAGAATAGGACGTGTTTGATATATGAACAGAACTAAAGCCCGATAATAGACCTACTCGTGTTATTCCAGTATATTTTGTACAGGTGTGGAATGTTTTAGCAACACTGGCAACACCTGGGCCTAGTGTGCCAGTGCTCCAAGCTGTCAGAGCTCAGCTGTTGGTGTGGCTCTCCTCCTAGAGACACACACCTTATGGTTATTTTATATTGTTTCTATTGTGTTGTTTACATATTGTTGTGATTTACATTGCTGTGATTGAGAGTCGTCATCTACCCGAACCAAATTCCTCGTATGTGTCTGCGCATATACACGGCCAATAAAGGCGACTCTGATCTCCCTTTTGTCGTGGCCATGGAGCCCATCAACCTGCTCAATGAGGCCTGTAGAGTCTGAGGTGGGGCTGTTGGACCTCAGCCACAGTAACTGGGGTTTCTCTGTGGTTTCTCTGAGCATCAGTTCTTGCCGTGAATTTGCTGCAATGCCCAGTGTGGTATCATAATGAATCATTTGTTTATATATGCATAGTTGCAGTCTTACACGCCTCTCTGCAGCTTCTCTCCTCCTGCTACCCCCCCAAAAACCCATCTCCATAGAGACTGTGTCAGCTCCCAAACAGACAAAAAACAAACTAAAAACCAGCAACAAACAACTTAAACATAAACAATCACAAAGAAAGAACAATACAGTATCCACATCTGAACCAAAGAGTAAAACAGTGAAATGTGGATTATTAAATATTAGGTCTCTCTCCTCCAAGTCTCTGTTAGTACATGACTTAATAATTGATCAACAAATCGATTTACTCTGCCTTACAGAAACCTGGTTGCAGCAGGATGATTATGTTAGTTTAAATGAATCAACACCCCCGAGTCATTCTAACTACCAGAAATCTCGAAGCACAGGCCGAGGGGGAGGTGTGGCAGCAATTTTTCACACAAGCCTATTAATTAATGAAAGACCAAGACAGACTTTTAATTCATTTGAAAGCCTGATGCTTAGCCTCGTCCACCCCAGCTGTGAAACTCAGAAACCAGTCTGACTTGTTATCATCTATCGTCCACCTGGGCCTTACACAGAGTTTCTGTCTGATTTTTCAGACTTTATATCTAATTTAGTTCTGAGCTCAGATAAAATAATTATTGTGGGTGATTTTAACATCCATGTAGATGCTAAAAATGACAGCCTCAACATGGCATTTAATCTGTTATTAGACTCAATTGGTTTCTCTCAAAATGTAAAAGAACCCACCCACCACTTTAATCACACTCTAGATCTTGTTTTAACATATGGCATAGAAACTGAACATTTAACAGTGTTTCCTGAAAACCCTCTCCTGTCTGATCATTTCCTGATAACATTTACATTTACAATAATTGATTACACAGCGGTAAAGAGTAGACTTTATCAAAGTAGATGTCTTTCTGAAAGCGCTGTAACTAAGTTTAAGAATATAATCCACCCACTGTTATCACCTTCAATGCCCTGTACCAACACAGAGCAGAGCAGCTATCTGAACGCTACTCCAACAGAGGTCGATTATCTTGTTAATAATTTTACCTCCGCACTACGTACGACTCTGGATACTGTAGCTCCTGTGAAAACTAAGGTCTCTAATCAGAAGTACCTGACTCCGTGGTATAAGTCTCAAACACGTAGCCTAAAGCAGATGACTCGTAATCTGGAGAGGAAATGGCGTGTCATAAATTTAGAGGATCATCATTTAGCCTGGAGAAATAGTTTGCTGCTTTATAAGAAAGCCCTCCGCAAAGCCAGAACATCTTACTATTCATCACTGATTGAAGAAAATAAGAACAACCCCAGGTTTCTCTTCAGCTCTGTAGCCAGGCCGACAAACAGTCAGAGCTCTGTTGAGCCAACAATCCCTTTAACGTTAACTAGTAATGACTTCATGAACTTCTTCACAAATAAAATTTTTATCATTAGAGAAAAAATTACCAGTAATCATCCCACAGATGTAATATTATCTACAGCTACTCTTAGTACCATTGATGTTAAGTTAGACTCTTTTTCTCTAATTGATCTTTCTGAGTTAACTTCAATAATTACTTCCTCCAAACCTTCAACGTGTCTTTTAGACCCCATTCCTACAAAACTGCTCAAAGAAGTCCTGCCACTAATTAATTCTTCGATCTTAAATATGATCAACCTATCTCTAATGATCGGCTATGTACCACAGGCCTTCAAGCTAGCTGTAGTTAAACCTTTACTCAAAAAGCATCTCTAGACCCAGCAGTCTTAGCTAATTATAGGCCAATCTCCAACCTTCCTTTATATCAAACATCCTTGAAAGAGTAGTTGTCAAACAGCTAACAGATCATCTGCAGAGGAATGGTTTATTTGAAGAGTTTCAGTCAGGTTTCAGAGCTCATCACAGCACAGAAACAGCTTTAGTGAAGGTTACAAATGATCTTCTTATGGCCTCTGACAGTGGACTCATCTCTGTGCTTGTCCTGCTAGACCTCAGTGCAGCGTTCGATACTGTCGACCATAATATCCTATTAGAGCGATTAGAACATGCTGTAGGTATTACAGGTACTGCACTGCAGTGGTTTGTATCATATCTATCTAATAGACTCCAGTTTGTGCATGTAAATGGAGAGTCCTCTTCACACACTGAGGTTAATTATGGAGTTCCACAGGGTTCAGTGCTAGGACCAATTCTGTTTACATTATACATGCTTCCCTTAGGCAGCATCATTAGAAGACATAGCATACATTTACACTGCTATGCTGATGACACCCAGCTCTATCTGTCCATGAAGCCAGATAACACACACCAATGAGTTAAACTGCAGGAATGTCTTAAAGACATAAAGACCTGGATGGCTGCTAACTTCATGCTTCTTAATTCAGATCAAACTGAGGTTATTGTACTCGGCCCTGAAAAGCTTAGAAATATGGTATCTAACCAGATTCTTACTCTGGATGGCATTACCTTGGCCTCCAGTAACACTGAGGAACCTTGGAGTCATTTTTGACCAGGACATGTCCTTCAATGCACATATTAAACAAATATGTAAGACTGCGTTCTTCCATTTGTGCAACATCTCTAAAATTAGAAATATCCTGTCTCAGAGTGAGGCTGAAAAACTAGTTCATGCATTTATTACTTCCAGGCTGGACGACTGTAATTCATTATTATCAGGATGTCCAAAAAACTCACTGAAAAGCCTTCAGCTGATCCAAAATGCTGCAGCAAGAGTCCTGACAGGGACTAGAAAGAGAGAGCAGATTTCTCCTGTTTTGGCTTCCTGTTAAATCCAGAATTGAATTCAAAATCCTGCTCCTCACATACAAGGTCTTAAATAATCAGGCCCCATCTTATCTCAATGACCTTGTAGTACCATATCACCCTATTAGAGCACTTCGCTCTCGCTCTGCAGGCCTACTTGTTGTTCCTAGAGTATTTAAAAGTAGAATGGGAGGCAGAGCCTTCAGTTTTCAGGCCCCTCTTCTGTGGAACCAGCTTCCAGTTTGGATTCGGGAGACAGACACTATCTCTACTTTTAAGATTAGGCTTCAAACTTTCCTTTTTGCTAAAGCATATAGTTACGGCTGGACCAGGTGACCCTGAATCCTCCCTTAGTTATGCTGCAATAGATGTAGGCTGCCGGGGGATTCCCATGATGCATTGAGTTTTTCCTTTCCAGTCACCTTTCTCACTCACTATGTATTAACAGACCTCTCTGCATTGAATCATATCTGTTATTAACCTCTGTCTCTCTTCCACAGCATGTCTTTATCCTGTCTTCCTTCTCTCACCCCAACCGGTCGCAGCAGATGCCCCGCCCCTCCCTGAGCCTGGTTTTGCCGGAGGTTTCTTCCTGTTAAAAGGGAGTTTTTCCTTCCCACTGTTACCAAAGTGCTTGCTCATAGGGGGTCATATGATTGTTGGGTTTTTTTCTCTGTATTTATGAAGCGCCTTGAGGCGACTTATGTTGTGATTTGGCGCTATATAAATAAAATTGAATTGAATTGAATTAACAGTTATTATCAGTACAGGCGTCTTAAGTTCATGTTTATTTTTCTGGAGAAGCGCACAGAGTAGGTTGATTGTTGAGATAGGGCATTGTGTGTTGCTATACTGGCGAGGCCAGGAAAGGTGGTTGTTAGGCTGAAATTGTTAAATGTTGCCATTATTGTACTTAAGTTTGTAAGCCTGGCCTTAAACTGTGTGCTCAGAGACATCCTTCTGTTTCTGTTGCCCTCCCCAGCCTGTTGAATGGTGAGGGGGGCTATAGCGTAACTGTAGGCACATCCTCAGCAGGAAGTCACACAAACGTACCCCCATCCACACACACTCACTCACGTGCACATGCGGACACACATACACACAGTGTTTTAACCTTTTGTGACCATAGGGTTTTTTACAATGGGTGTTTGTGTAAACTGTGTGTCACACAAAAAAAGTCTGCAAGCGGGGGCTGGTTCTTTGGAGTAATCTGAGCTCGAGCGCAGAAGGTTTGCTCCGAGATCCTCCCCTTGCTGTAGCATGTGAAAACCGATCGATTGCTGTTCTGTATTTCTTCACGGGAATCAGTCTGAACCAGCGGGCCTGCTGTAGCGCAGACCCAACAGCGGTATTGAGTCTGTTCCAGAAGTCGAGATAAATGTAAGAATTCAGAAGAAGAGAGGGCTGTAAGTTAGGTAGACGTAAAAAAAGTTGCACCTGTAACATGTGACACAAGGTTCAGCAAATAAGAAGCAACTTTATTCCCGTGTGTGGATCATTGATTCCTTCTTTTGTTTTTTTGAAGGTGCAGCACCCAGTCCTGGAGAGAAGGTGGTATTGTGTTAGCACACACCTGGATGCTCCACAGCAAACTGACAAAATCTGCTGTTAAAGAGGTGCACACACTTACTGATGACCAACCAATGAACTAAATCTGATTAGACTTGATTAGTATTTGGCTGCTCATTGCCCTCCTAATTCCTGTGGAAGCAATGAGTCCTTACTGACCTCCTCCTCCTCTCTCCTCTTCAGCACCTCCACAATCCGTCCGAACTCTTCTTCTCTTTGTATGGCCTCGGCATCTCGAGTCTCTTCTTGCTCCGCTCGTGTCATGACAACCACCGCCAAAATGAGACTGAGCAGGAAGAAACAACCCGGGAAGAAGACGAACAGAAAGACGATCAGATAGGATTTTCCTGCAGCTCGCAACGTCTGTGGAGGGACAGACAGGTGAGAGAAACGGATGAGACAACCGGAGTACTGGGAGGAGCCTGCATGTGGTCATCAGTGAGTTACTGACCAACTGCATCAGGCCTTCCCAGAAGTCGTGCATCATGAGTCTGAAAAGTGACATCAGAGACCAGAAAAACGAGTCGTAGCTGGTGTATCCGAAGTTTGGGTTACTTCCTGCTTTCACACAGTTGAAACCATCTGGACACCACCTGAACACATAAAAAACAGTTTGTTTTTATTGTTGTTGCTGTCAGTGAATGTAAGAGACTCATGTTTACTTACTCGGTGTCTGACCGGTTTCCACACACCAGAGGATCAGGATGTCCAGGAATGTAGTAATAGTTTTCTAGAAGGCAGACAGACATCCAAACCGTACAAACAGATCATGTTTCACCTTTCTAATTTAAGGGCAGGGGTGGCAACGATGACAGGTGCTGAAGTCTGCACTACAAAGCCAGCTGAACATTTCTAAACTTTCTAATACCAGGATCAATTCTCGCAGAGCCCCAGGTCCTGATAACATCCCTGGACGAGCACTGAGGGACTGTGCTGCAGAGCTGTCTTCACGGACATGTTTAATACATCACTGAGCCAGGAAATACTCTCAATGACAGATTAAAGGTCACATTTACTCCGCAATTTTCAGCATCTACATTATTGTGGGTGATTTTAAAATCTGATAACAACAAATAAAACTGTTTTTGGACTTTTTGTTTTTGGACCTGAAGACTTTTCCTCAGAGGTTCACCTGATCGTGGGGCGATCGTGGCTCAAGAGTTGGGAGTTCGCCTTGTAATCGGAAGGTTGCCGGTTCGAGTCCCGGCTTGGACAGTCTTGGTCGTTGTGTCCTTGGGCAAGACACTTCACCCGTTGCCTACTGGTGGTGGTCAGAGGGCCCGGTGGCGCCAGTGTCCGGCAGCCTCGCCTCTGTCAGTGCGCCCCAGGGTGGCTGTGGCTACAATGTAGCTGCCATCACCAGTGTGTGAATGGGTGGATGACTGGATGCGTAAAGCGCTTTGGGGTCCTTAGGGACTAGTAAAGCGCTATATAAATACAGGCCATTTACCATTTATCTCACATGAGATCTCTTTCCACTGCTTTCATTGTAATGTTGGAAGAAGACCTGCGAGTCAGCCATCTAACTGTCTTAAAAGGCTAACCGGCCAATCAGGATGTGGTACGACCATCATACCTGGAGAGGTGGTGTGGTTGTGGAAATCGAACTCTGTCGTGTTTGTGTTCATCGACCAGATGACACATTTGTTCTTCAGGGTTCCCGTGAAGAGCTGTAAACCAATCATAGCCAAGATGCTCAGGCAGAACAACGTCAGGATGATGACACAATCAAGCCTCTTCACCGATTGGACAAGAGCTTCGACTGTCTTCTTCAGACCTGTGAAGACAGCCCCACGCTGTGAATACAAGTCACATGCACATGCACACACACGCACACACGCATGTGCATGCACACACGCACACACACAGACACACACACACACCTCGGCTGCATGTGAAGATCTTCAGCAGCAGAGAAATCGTCATCAGCACAGCAAACTTCCCCAAATCTACGAACTGTGACACCAATCTGAGACACAGAGTCATCATCACCACCTTCATCATCATCATTATGAAGCAGTGATTAAAGCAGCTGTAAAACATAAAGACACATTTACAGCCGAGCAGGAAAAAGCCAAAGTGTGTCGAGCAGAACATACAGAAGCAAAGCCGGTGATGAGGACGTGACAGTTAGTGTCCTAATATAAATCTAAAACCTTTATCAGTGACAAAGGTAGAGGAGACGTACACAGGAAAGCAGAGCAGCACAGCGAGCGTTCAGCTACAGGAGGTTAGCTTGTTACCAAGCCTTAAGAAACATCAAGAGTCTCTGTGTGGTCAGTTTGCTGGGACAGTGTTTGATGTCATCCTGGATTCAAACACTGAAAGAGTCCCAGACCTAAACAAGGAGTTTCAGTGCCTGAACCAAGGAACAACTAAACTCGAAATATAAGGGTAATAACAAAGAAACGGCCCCGGGGCAGACCCAGGACATCGTGAAGAGATCTCGGCTTTTCTGCTTAGGCTGCTGTCCCTGCAACCCAGCTTCAGATAAGCAGAAGAAAACTAGATGGATGGATGTGGTGGTGAAAGCAGCAAAAAGATAATTTTCATCTTTGCAGCTGGAAAAAGCCCACCTTATTTGCACGGACATGGATCTATGGATATGAGACCACACTGACAAGAACTGTGTTGGTGTAACTGTAAAGGTCACGTCCAGCATTGAGTGGATTCAATCGGTGGATCACATTTCTTGAGTATTTTCTGAGCTGCAGTGAGCCTTGTTATTCAGGACTGAGAGGCTCTTATTGTGAAGGCTCTTTTATACTGTTTCCTGTTTTTTGGATCACGTTAATCTGTAACCAACATTAACCCCCTAAGATCCGAACTCTTCCTCGGCATGCATTTTTAATTTCTCTTTGATATTTGGGCATTTTGGGACCTGATGAATGTAAAAATAAAGAATTACCAGATTATTTTTTTTTACCTAATTTTTGTTTCTAAGAAAAATGAAAGCCACATATGAGGATATTTGTTTAAAATTTCAATAGAACAGTAGGAGTATAATGTCCTCGTGAGTGGATATCAGGCCGTTGTAGAGCGAAATTGAGTATTTCGGTCTAAATAACCCAAAATGTGATGTCCACACGTGGACGCCAGGTCCTAGGAGGTTAAAGAAGTGATCAAAGAGGAGCTCTTCCATTAACAAACTCACAGTATAAGCAGTCCTAATTGTACCTCATCAATGAGCTTGGAGAGACACCTTCAGCAGCAACAGCTTGATGTGATCATTTTCTGTATGACTAATCAGTCTGGCTCGATTAGGAGCACCTGGCTGCTGCTTACCCTCTTAACTCCCATGAAGGCAATAAGGCTGGACTTGTTTTTTTCTCAGGATCGTCCTGTGAAAACTTTCTTTTCCAATAACTGTACGTGTCGGAGAATCACGGCAGAGAAATAAGTCTCACCAACTTCATGTCAGCCGTTTTCCAATAAATCTAAAACAGATTACACTGAATTTTGTTTTTGCAACCTGAAGTTGCCCCCTGCTGGTCATTAGAAAGAATGCAGATTCATGGCTTTACATACAGTCTGTGTGAGAGTGTGAGGTGTGTTATTGAGCCTTACAGGGTGCTGATGATGATGATGTCCAGCCAGTTCCAGGGATCTCTGAGGAAGGTGAAGCGTCCCACACAGAAGCCTCTTGCCACGACTTTCACCAGAGCCTCAAACACGAAGATTGCCATGTACACGTACCTGTTCACATAAACGTGAGACAGAGAGCTTTCACACCAGAGAAGTCTGGGCTCGGGAGAGCCCGAATGCCCTGGAGGGACTTTCCCTGCCAGATACACGATGGACGGGTGGCAGACATGGAGGATCGTGTGCCTGGCAGGACTGTGGATCGAGGACGCTGAAGATATCTACCTATTCGGAACCATGAAAACAGGGTTCTTGCTGATCGGAGCTGGCTTGGCCCTGGCTTATCGGAGAATTAAGAAAGTGGAACCGGCTGTTCAAACCCCCCCAAGGCTGCCCGCTGGGATTGAAACAATGGGACGAGGCGCGACGTCTCAGAATGGGCTCACTGAGTGCAGCACGGTTAAGAGCTTGGAGAATCTTATGGCTGCCGTGAATACTCAGAATAAGACCTCTGAGCGAAAGTTGGATCACATCTTGGAGCAGCTCTCTGCTCCAAGATGACAAGACCACGGAGCGCAAGTTTGATAACATCATGGAGAAGCTCGCGGCTCTGCAACGGGAGATTGAGAGACCAGTGTCGGAGTGTTAAAGAACAGCTTTGAAATTCTCATGAGTTGTCCGCATAAAAGAAAAATCACCATCATAATGCAGCTGTCCCTTCGGCGCCAGCTGTGGGCTCAAGGCTGGAGCCGAACAACAACACCCTGATAACGACTGTGTTTAGTCTGTTCCTTCCCATTCCCTACAAGGCCACCTGGGTTGGCTGGAAGACTGTTTACTTAGCCTGGCAGGGCGAAGGACACTGTCTCATCTGAACTCTGGACACGCACACACATCCCCCCGCCCTTTCCAAACGGCTTCGATGCTTGCTCCCTCCTCGGGAACACAGCGGGTCTGAGACAGTAAAGTGCTTCCATTATACAGGGAGTGCAGAATTATTAGGCAAATGAGTATTTTGTCCACATCATCCTCTTCATGCATGTTGTCTTACCCCAAGCTTTATAGGCTCGAAAGCCTACTACCAATTAAGCATATTAGGTGATGTGCATCTCTGTAATGAGAAGGGGTGTGGTCTAATGACATCAACACCCTATATCAGGTGTGCATAATTATTAGGCAACGTCCTTTCCTTTGGCAAAATGGGTCAAAAGAAGGACTTGACAGGCTCAGAAAAGTCAAAAATAGTGAGATATCTTGCAGAGGGATGCAGCAGTCTCAAAATTGCAAAGCTTCTGAAGCGTGATCATCGAACAATCAAGCGTTTCATTCAAAATAGTCAACAGGGTCGCAAGAAGCGTGTGGAAAAACCAAGGCGCAAAATAACTGCCCATGAACAGAGAAAAGTCAAGCGTGCAGCTGCCAAGATGCCACTTGCCACCAGTTTGGCCATATTTCAGAGCTGCAACATCACTGGAGTGCCCAAAAGCACAAGGTGTGCAATAATCAGAGACATGGCCAAGGTAAGAAAGGCTGAAAGACGACCACCACTGAACAAGACACACAAGCTGAAACGTCAAGACTGGGCCAAGAAATATCTCAAGACTGGTTTTTCTAAGGTTTTATGGACTGATGAAATGAGAGTGAGTCTTGATGGGCCAGATGGATGGGCCCGTGGCTGGATTGGTAAAGGGCAGAGAGCTCCAGTCCCACTCAGACGCCAGCAAGGTGGAGGTGGAGTACTGGTTTGGGCTGGTATCATCAAATGTGAGATTTACAAGGAGGGAAAACAGTACACCTCTCTGAACAGTGTCTGGGAGGCTGTGGTTGCTGCTGCACGCAATGTTGATGGTGAACAGATCAAAACACTGACAGAATCCATGGATGGCAGGCTTTTGAGTGTTCTTGCAAAGAAAGGTGGCTATATTGGTCGCTGATTTGTTTTTGTTTGGTTTCTGAATGTCAGAAATGTATATTTGTGAATGTGGAGATGTTATATTGGTTTCACTGGTAAAAATAAATAATTGAAATGGGTATATATTTGTTTTTTGTTAAGTTGCCTAATAATTGTGCACAGTAATAGTCACCTGCACACACAGATATCCCCCTAAAATAGCTAAAACTAAAAACAAACTAAAAACTACTTCCAGAAACATTCAGCTTTGATATTAATGAGTTTTTTGGGTTCATTGAGAACATGGTTGTTGTTCAATAATAAAATTATTCCTCAAAAATACAACTTGCCTAATAATTCTGGACTCCCTGTACTGAAGAGGAGGCAAACACTTCCACCGCAGATCTCTCCTAAATGGACGAGTCACACAAAAGCTGTCTCGATGGACAAACGCCACAACAGGCCTTTTAAGCCGTCTCTTAATTGTCTGTATGACAAATCTGTTCACATATCAGAACATTCTGAGCATTTCCTGTCTCGACAACAGCGAGCAAAGTCAGTTTGACCTTTACAGACCTGTGTGTGCTGCTGCTGTCAGACTGAGGACAGACTGAGGACAGACTGGCTCTTTGTCTTTGAGCCTTAGCATGGATTTAGACTTTAAAACCATTCTCATGCTGTGACTCATCGATGCTGCCATCAACAGCCCTGTTCATCACTTAGTCGTGTTTTTCTGCTCCAGATGAAAGATCTGTGTGTGTGTGTGTGTGTGTGTGTGTGTGTGTGTGTGTGTGTGTGTGTGTGTGTGTGTGTGTGTGTATCTTACTTCACCACAGGAAATTTGAACTCCAGAACACCGAAGCCCAGGATCGCCAGTAGGATGAATATACTGAAGAAAGTGTGAGAGTTCAGGGAAAACTCAGCTCACCTGGTCCAGAGAGCTAAAACCTGACCACACAGAGGCTCCTGACACTATGACATCATAAAGGATATGGATGAAGAAGGGTCTTGATGGCGAGGGTCCTCAACGGGTTGAATGGACTCAGCAGGTAACAAGACGAGTCAGCACTAAACCTGTTAATGATGTTTCCTTTACTGAGAACCATGAAGGTCTGCAGAGAGACCGGTGAGGGACAGACATGTGAGAGACAGACAAGTAAGAGACAGACAAATGGGTGAGGGACAGACAGGTAAGAGACAGGTCAGAGACCTTGCGTGATTGGTAGAAGGGATCTAGATCCTCCAATGGGATGTTGAGAAGCTGAGGGGGCAGGTCCCCATAGATTAAGGGGAGTGACTTTCCAGTCTCCAGGTGAGCAGCTGGTTTGGGCAGGTTTTTCTGAGTTACCTAGGTTACACACAGGACCTTCCCGTCATGCCGTTGATCAGCGTTATCGAGTGCACTTATTAGTTATCAGTTACTGACAGCTGAAAGTTTGATCAGTACCCATTTATCCTTCCACGTCTTTCGCTCCTTTGCCCCAGTTACATGTTGCTGTTGGACTTCCTGTGAGGCCGTCGTGAAGTGTCTGAAGACCTCCGTACCCACAGGTGGCAGCAGAGACACCATGCTGTCATCCTGCAGTGCTGCCCGGATCTTGTTGTCACCTAGCAGCAGGGTTCTACGGGGAAAATAGGGGTGGCATTTTGATGTTTTGATCGGACCATCATGAGACAGGTTAGTTTCACTGTTTGAAACTAACCTGTCTCATGACAGTCCGATTATTTAGAAAACATTCATTAAGTCGTGAGCACTCTGGGATATAAGCCCGAGCTAAAGCACTAAACGGGTTTACTTTAGGGGGCGCCACAGACCGCACACGTTTAGAAATCAGTTAAATGTATTTGTGTGAAAATAATTTTGTCAGATTTAAGACACCAGAGATAGGCAAGTAATGCGTTACTGTAATCCAATTAGTTTTTTTTAAATTAACAAGTAATATAAGGGACTACTATTGCAAAAAAAGTAATTAGATTACTGTTACTTTCCCATAAGCACGCTGCGTTACTGTGCTACTAAACCGTGATTTTGTTTGTGAGAGTGTCTCATGAGAATGACATAAGCGTGTGCGACATTCTTGGTAACAGACGTGTGCAGATCAACAATGGATAATATGGAGCGATGGAGAAAGTAAGACCACGCAGCGTTTAAAGCGTGGAAGTAATCACATTACTTTCAGTTTAAATCCGTAAAAAGGGACACAAACATTAGCGTCTGCTGTACACTCTGCGTGGGAAGAAAACTCTTTTCTACAGCAAAAGATGAAACTTCAAATCTGAGCGAGCAGAGAGCACGCTGCCACGGGAATGTGACATTCACAGACAAACCGCCGGATCCCCCCATGACATGACCGCTGTGGGCAAACCTCCACCCGCCCCACTCCTGCTAAACAGGTGACAATAGATTTAGGAGCTGCTGAATCTTTGATTTTTCTGAGCCTGTCAAGTCCTTCTTTTGACCCATTTTGCCAAAGGAAAGGACGTTGCCTAATAATTATGCACACCTGATATAGGGTGTTGATGTCATTAGACCACACCCCTTCTCATTACAGAGATGCACATCACCTAATATGCTTAATTGGTAGTAGGCTTTCGAGCCTATACAGCTTGGAGTAAGACAACATGCATGAAGAGGATGATGTGGACAAAATACTCATTTGCCTAATAATTCTGCACTCCCTGTAAGTTACGTAAGGCTTCCTCTTCACACATTCAGGACTCTTGACGTGTAGTTGTACCTAGAGTGCGTAGCTGTACGTGTGTTTTTTATGTGCTCATTGAGGAAAACTTTGCAGAGATGTGAATGATAAAGAACAAAGGCTGTCTTCAATACAAACTCAATACAAATCCTTTCTGAAATGCTGTGCCGCCCACCTGATCCAGCCCTAACGATATGCTTTATCAAAAGGGAAGTTTTAAGCCTAATTGTAAAAGTAGAGAGGCCTGTCCCCTGCACACTTTGCCCCTCTTTCCTCTCCACTCTCAGATGCTAAAACTCTCAAATAAAGCAAAAAGTAAAAAAGAAGAAACCGTAAAAGAAACATATGAAGCATTAATTTTGATCCATATAACCATAAACCACCTACTTTATGTGCCAATAACACAGTTTTATTTGTGGTATTATTTTTCTTAGTATTTTCTTACTTTTTTTTGCTAAAGCAATGCTTCTAAAAAATATCCTCCATTGTCATAAATGGCCTGTATGTGTATAGCACTTTACTAGTCCCTAAGGACCCCAAAGCGCTTTACATATCCAGTCATCCACCCATTCACACACTGGTGATGGCAGCTACATTGTAGCCACAGCCACCCTGGGGCGCACTGACAGAGGCGAGGCTGCCGGACACTGGCGCCACCGGGCCCTCTGACCACCACCAGTAGGCAACGGGTGAAGTGTCTTGCGCAAGGACACAACGACCAAGACTGTCCAAGCCGGGGCTCGAACCGGCAACCTTCCGATTGCAAGGTGAACTCCCAACTCTGGAGCCACGATCGTAATAGTAATAGCATTTTAGGAGTGCAGTTCTACACAGAGGAAGGAGTGCAGGTTTGTGAACCAAAGTCTATCACTGTCCCACACGTTTCACTGAAAACCAGTTTAAATCAGACTTACAGCTGTGAAGGATTCAGCCTCAGCTGATTGGCTCTCCTCAGCAGCGCACCTCTCTCCTTCGTGCTGCTCCAGAAATCAAAAAAAGACATTTTTCTGTCTTCGGCGTCCCACCTCTCACTGATACAGCTCTGTCTGTCTCTCTGTCTGAATCTGTTTTCAGTGATCAGCTCTCTGCTCCAGCTGTTTGTCAATGGCTCCTCCCACATTAGTTACAAGACACACACAAAGGAACAGAATTGGGAACCGTGTTCTCCCAAAGAGACTCCCACATCCTGATTTCCTGGAAACAGTCTCTCTATCACACACAGAGACACAAACACAGGAATGAAGCTGTTGGTTGTTTTATAAGAACTCTGTTCATCTGTGGATAAAAACATCCACAGATGTTTTTATCATCTGTGGATAAAAACATCCACAGATGTTTTTATCATCTGTGAATAAAAACATCTGTGGATGTTTTTATTCACAGATGATAAAAACATCTGAAAACCCTGAAAACCCATCTGACTGACTAACTCTGCACACTTTCAGCTAGATTTCTTTTTTTTAACTCATTTTTGGCTTCACATTCCTCATCACCTACTTATTATTGCTTAGGTTAATAAGTATGTTTAGGTCGTGTTTCATCCTAAACATCAAACTTTGTCTTCATCAAACAGCTGCTGGCAATTTCCACGATTTCCATAATAAATAGAGTGAATTTGACAAAATTATAAAAAAAAAGTTCACTGCATACTTTCCTATTGTGATATCCACAGGGAAAAAAAAACAACTATGTAATTTTTGGAGAAACTGTGGTGGGATAGAATAGTGTGAAGTTAACACACTTAAAGCTTGAAGTAATTAGTGAATTGGAAGTGCTCTTGTGGCGATTGAGCAAAACAAGTGATTACTCTAGGAAGAAAATTCAAAATAATTTAATAATGTGGTAAGATTTAAATCTGTCTTTCTCTTGTCACGGTAACTTCCTGAGATATGACTCAGTATGCAAATTAGCTGAAATGAGTGGTGAGAAAGAAGCTTCCTGTGTGGAAACAGAGCAGTGACTGAGGAGGATTACTTGGTGAAATATATAATGTAGGTGAAATTAAGCCCCGTGTTTGCCTTTGCTCTCTGTTGCGTCGTACCCTCAACATGCTGTGTGTTTGTCCAGTTTTCCTGCACCTCGGTTCAAAGTCTTGTTTTGTTTTTGCTTTGCTTTTGTGAGTTTTGCCAGCAATAAAGCTGTTTTGAGTTCCAGTCCCGCTCTTTCCTGCCTGCCTGCCACACAGCCAACAATGCCAGTTTCTGGTAGTTGCAGCTCTGAGTGTTTGTTTCTTAATGGTATGAAAAAGATGTCGTCGGAGTGTAAACCAACTGGTCCCAGCTGCAGAACCCTTTGGAACCAGAGAGTGTTGTTCACACATGAAGCCTAGTCATGGAGCTCCAGATATGTTCTAGAAACATATCTATTTACATCCTGTCTCAGAGCGACGCTGGAAAAGTCATTTTTGACCAGAATATGTCCTTCAGTGTACAGATGTGCATATTAGCTTCTCTTCACTGGTTTTCTTTTAAATCCAGAATTACATTTAAGATCATTGTCATCACATGGAGAAGTGAATGACCCTTAACCGCTCTAAGCCATGCAGCTGTAACCTCAGGCTATGGAGAGATGAATGCACTGAACGCCTCTTTTCATTCCCCAGGTGTTTATACACACACTACTGCCGACCATTCAGTTTTGTCTTCTCTCTCCCAGTTTGAGTTGGGTCCTCATTCTGTGCGACCCGCTAATGTTACCTGATGCTACAAAGCTACTGTAACCATAACACGCCTAATTACTGTTATCAGGACAGTGCTAACATTAGCACAACAGTCTGTAGTGAGTTAACCAGGCAGCTGAGTGCATCTTTATTCAGTACAGGGCCCATTTCTCCACTTTCATCACCTGTTGGTCAACAGTCTACATCTCCAATCTCAGTAACAGCCCCCTGAGTTACATTGACATTAGCTAGCTCTGTGCTAATTGATGCTAGCCTTTTCTTTTTGGCCCTTTTTTCTGGTGTTATTTGATAGCAACAGTGAAGAGTGACAGGAAAACAGAGGGAGAGAGAAGACATGCGGCAAAGGATTCGAACCCGGGCCGGCCGCTGACCTGCACAGGCAGCACAGTAGTGGTAATGGCCATAGTTTTGGAAAAACAAAGCTTATTAAATTAATCCAATCTCAGCTGCGGATCACACGACTTCACAGTTACAGGAATTGTCAAATAAAATATTGCAAAAGAAACAAAATGAAAATGGTAAAAAGCCTGTATTTATATAGCGCTTTACTAGTCCCTAAGGACCCCAAAGCACTTTACGCATCCAGTCATTCACCCATTCACACACCGGTGATGGCAGCTACATTGTAGCCACAGCCACCCTGGGGCGCACTGACAGAGGCGAGGCTGCCGGACACTGGCGCCACCGGGCCCTCTGACCACCACCAGTAGGCAACAGGTGAAGTGTCTCGCCCAAGGACACAACGACCGAGACTGTCCAAGCCGGGGCTCGAACCGGCAACCTTCCGATTACAAGACGAACTCCCAACTCTTGAGCCACGATCGCCCCTGAAAATGAAGTAACAATGAAGTAACAGAAGCAAAGATTTTGACCAATCTTACAATCTAAATTAACAAAGGGCGTGCAATATATAGAATACTTTGCTTTCACCCCTTCACGTGTCATTGCTGTAAACTGGAAATATGCAGAATTATATATTTAACCAGGAGTTCAGTTTTACCGACTGCTGGTGACAATCAGGTAAAATTACCTGTCGAAATAAATGAGCAGCAAACTGAGTCTGATTTGATCTTTTTATTGAGATTAACACGAGGATTAAACATGGAAGTAAAAACTATAGAAGAAAATACAAGTGGAGCAGTTCTTGTCTTCGAGACGTTCGGTCACCTTCGATCCTAAAACACACAGGTGCTGTAGACGGTCACCTTGTGGCTGATCTCCTGCAGCAGCCCCTTCACTGCTGCCTCCAGCTCCACCAGCTGCTCTGCCTTCTGCTCCAGAGCGCGCTCGTTGTCTTCATAAGACTTCTCCAAATCTGAAATGGGAAGAGCATACATGAAGGGATGTCCCGCCTGCTCAGCTTGAAACATTTTCTGTACAGTGTGGTGTCACCTTTCAGCAGCTGCAGCTTGTCACTGGCCTGCAGCAGCAGCTCTTTGGCTTCCTGCTGAAGTGACTGTGCCCTCTTCTTGGCGTCAACCATGCCTCCCGTCTTCTGACCAATAAGCTGCTCCACGGTGGCATACTTCTCCTTCAGCTCGCCGTCCAGCTCCTAACACAAACACCTAATTTTACAAAGGAAACAGACCAACCTGAAAGCCTCTAATGATCACACAGGTGAGCTCACCTTCTTCAGCTCCTCTGCCGTGCTTCTGACGCGCACTGATTCCTGATTGGTCAGTTTGGCACTAAGAGTAACGTTCACAGCTTTGTCCTTCAGCAGCGTCACATCCTGTTCGAGCTTCTGCAGCCTCTGGGTGGCATTTGAAAGCTTTAACTCAGCATCTGCCGTCTCCGACTCCACCTGAACACAACACGGGCATTTGACATGTTACCTGCATGTTTCTGATAGGAAATAGCCGTGTGCAGAGTCAACAGGCAGTAACCGTGAGACTCACCGAGGACAACAGGTGGCTGGTGTTGTGGATGTTGGCCGTGGCCTGCTGGATAGCACTGCTGGCAGCCGTCTGAGCTCTCTGAGCTTCTTCCAGTGCTCGCTTCACTTTCTCCACAGAGTCTCTGACATCACGCGCCTCCTCGCTGAGGAATGCAGGAAGACAGCTGATCAGGTTCAGTGGACAGGTGAAACTTTCAGGTAGGTCAGGGAATCTGAATTTAGTGATTCCAGTTCCATTATCAAAATCACTTATCTATTCGATTAGGAATCGAATAGATAAGATTCCTATTGATTTTCATTGGCTCCACCATCTCAAAGACATTACACTCATGGACATTCACTGTGATCTGTGGTCACATACACTGCCTGCATTTGTATAGTGCTTTACTAGTCCCTAAGGACACCAAAGCGCTTTACACAACATTCATCCACCCATTCACACACACATTCACACATCGGTGATGGCAGCTACATTGTAGCCACAGCCACCCTGGGGCGCACTGACAGAGGCGAGGCTGCCAGACACTGGTGCCACCGGGCCCTCTGACCACCACCAGTAGGCAACGGGTGAAGTGTCTTGCCCAAGGACACAACGACCGAGACTGTCCAAGCCGGGGCTCGAACCGGCAACCTTCCAATTAGAAGACGAACTGCCAACTCTTGAGCCACGATCGCCCCTGCTGCGGGTCACATGTTTGTGCATGTTGGAGGTGTTTGTTGTGATCAGCGCTGTTACTCAACAAAGTAATTATTGCACATATTACACAGAACACTTTTCTTTAAAGTAATGCAGTAGTTACTTAGTTACACCCAGGAGAAAGAAATTTGTTACATTATTTTCAAGTTTCTCCGTAAAATAAACTGAAACTCATCATTTAACACTATAAACCTGAGGCTTCAGCCCCACACAGACACAAAGCCTGTCCTCATGAGGACACACATCATCTTTCTCTTAGTGTTCAGGTATGAACACAGCGGTCGTCATGGTGATTCTACTGTAGAAGCATGAACAGACAGAGGCTGCAGCCTGACTGCTCAACAGTTTGTTCCCTGTTGAAGTCCAGGCTCTGGGTGCTGAGGTCTGCACACACTCAGCTTTAGCATCATTCTGGGTTCTTGGCTAGCTTAGAGTTAGCATGCTGTCTGTGCAAAGAGCCGAAGTCTGTTAGCATCATAATGGAGCCGTTTCTGTCCTGGAGCAGTCTCCACTGTACCATCGTGCTCTCATCCTTTAATGCAATAAAAATAAAAGTCATGTCTCCACTGGAGACGGCACCACTATTTTCCTCTGACACACAAACTGAAATCAGCTGATTGTAGCGAGGTTGCAAGACCCGATAAGCATGATCGATAGGAACAAGGAATTGGACTACTGGGAACCAGTTCTCCTCCATTCCCATCCCTACGTTCAGGTCTTTTAATCAATAAATTTGACCTGTTAGTAAGTACAGCAGTATTGATAAGACAAACTGTGCTGCTATCAATATTTATTAATCATTAATTCATTGTACCAGCTGTTAAAACTTTGAGAAACTCTGACAAAAAGGCAGCCGGAGCTCTCTGATCATGGCCGACAGGACAGGAAGGTAGGCAGGGTCGCTTTAATTCACTGCACGTAGCTAAATGCAGCCAATTCAATTCAATTTTATTTATATAGCGCCAAATCACAACATAAGTCGCCTCAAGGCGCTTCATAGATACAGAGAAAAACCCAACAATCATATGACCCCCTATGAGCAGCACTTTGGCAACAGTGGGAAGGAAAAACTCCCTTTTAACAGGAAGAAACCTCCGGCAGAACCAGGCTCAGGGAGGGGCGGCCATCTGCTGTGATTGGTTGGGGTGAGAGAAGGAAGACAGGATAAAGACATGCTGTGGAAGAGAGACAGAGATTAATAACAGATATGATTCAATGCAGAGAGGTCTGTTAACACATAGTGAGTGAGAAAGGTGACTGGAAAGGAAAAACTCAATGCATCATGGGAATCCCCAGCAGCCTACGTCTATTGCAGCATAACTAAGGGAGGATTCAGGGTCACCTGGTCCAGCCCTAACTATATGCTTTAGCAAAAAGGAAAGTTTGAAGCCTAATCTTGAGATAGTGTCTGTCTCCTGAATCCAAACTGGCCACAGTGAAGTAGCTCAGTGGTTAGCACCGCTGCCTCACAGGGTCTCCTGGCTTGAACCCAGCTCGGCCACTCTTACACGTGTCCACTCAGGGCATTGACACAGAAGAGATTCTTCATCTCAGAAGCCGCTGGTTAAAGGAAGGAAAGCAAATGTAGCTGTGTGTGAGCAGAGAAACGCGTACAGCTGTGGGCAGAAGGTTCATCCATTCACTCATCACAGACACGAATGGGCTACATGCAAACACTACCAAAAACAAACAGAAAATAACAGCATATTTCAAGACAATAATTTGAAACAAGTGTACGCAAGCACGAGTTTTTCCGATATGCAACTGATTTGCAGAGGTCTGGAAGAAGATCCAAGTTGTCACAGAAGAGAGCAAAATGGGTAAGATATTCAAGAACAGGATCAGTTTGTGGAGTATACTTAAAGGCTGGGTCCGTGCCAGGAAGACAAACTATGAACGAATGAATTCAGATATCAGACAGAAGCTTATTACTGGCTACCAAAAGCATCCTGTTGAGCTGCAACAGCATTCATCCCTTCTGAAAGAAAGACAGATTTCCGTCTGGAGAACTTGTAAGATATCATCCCCTGAAGCTAAAGCAAACCAGGCAAACATTACTGATGGACAGGTAAATCTCACCTGGCTCGGCGAGCCTCGTCCAGCAGCTTGTCGGCCCTCTGGATGTCGTCGGCACTTTCCTGCAGGATGTTTTCCACATGTCCCAGTTCTCCCACTTTCTGCCGGATCTCGTCGGTCAGGTTCTGCAGCTGAGCCGGCGTGGTTGGCATCTGCATGTCCAGAACCTCGTTTGCCACAAGTTCAATGCTCTCAAGATCTGCAGCGTCCTCTGAAGTGCCACAAATGCAGTCAGTTTATCTGCAGCCAGCCTCTTTAAAAAGAACTTTTAATCTCCGATCAATGAAAATAAATACCCGAAATTATTCTCAGTCTATCCAACCGTGTCTGAAAGCTTGTCAAGTTATCAGAAACCAGTTTTCAGAAATAATTTCAGCTCGTTAGCGGTTTCTTTAATGTGCCGTACGCAGCAGATGACACGAAGGAACGAGTCTGTGAGCGCGTCGGCCTCTGAGAGTGTCCCAGACACACAAGAGTAGATGGCTTAGTTTCTGATGATTTCATGTACACTACACGATCTAGGATCCTTTAATGCTGCTGCACAGACAGACAGAGAGCTTCTGAGTTCATGTTTGTTAAACAGGATCTATGAGACCTGCAGAAATACAAGAACAAAACTCAACATTGATTTGCTTTTCCATCAGCTAGGGAGTTTTGGTTGTATCATGCACTAGAAGCAGCTTTGGATCCAGGTGTCGGCTATAACCTGGATTGATTTTTTTCCCGTAATGTCATGTGACGGTTGAGCAGGCTGTAAGAAGCCTGCTAATATTATGTAAGAGGGCTGTTTGTTCCACATGAAATGTGATCTTTGCTTTTGAAATGAAAGCAGTTTAAGACTGATTTAGTTTTTCCTGAAATAAAAACGCGTTCCATTCAGGAGAAGAGGGCGGGGAGCATAATGGTCACCATCAGACATGGCGTTCATAAAAAGAAGCTTATAGTTAAGTTCAATAAGGAAGATCTGTAGTCACACATCTGTTTGCTGTCCAGCTGTTTGGTGGTTCATCTACGATTACATCACTTTCTCACAGTGATACAACGTTACCGCTCTAGTCCAATCATCTGCAGTCTAATCAGCCTGGACTCTACTTTCAGTCTCAGTGCACCTTTGTGCAACCCACCCCCCTAACCCTCTCCCATGTTGCTCAGGCTCCATCCAAGCCTCCATCTTCATCTCCACCACCGATGTCTAGACTCTACGGGGTCCCTGTCACAGCTTGCATGCAACTCTGCTTCAATGGGTCATCAGAACCTAATCGCTAAATACCTTAACTGAAGTCTTTATGTCAATGAATCAGTTTCACTTCCTTCCAATGATCTCTCCTGATTGTCTCAGGGAAAACTGATGTAACTGTAACTACGGAGGCATTTGAACCAAACAGGAAGTGACACATACGGGTGAGGAAGTCTCTGATGTGTCTGATGAGGCTGCGCAGCTCTTCGTTGCTCTGGTCAACTTTCTGTTTGGTCCTGTTGGTCTTCATCAGGACGTTCTGAGCACTCAGCCTGGCCTTGTCCGCCTGTAGCTTTGCTTCTGACACCTGAGGACAAAACTCAGGTGAGAAAACCCAGCACAGTTCACCTGGAGTGAACACGGAGCAGCAGGGCTCACACCCACCATCTTAGACAGCTTCTCCACTTCCTCCATGGCATGGACAATTTCCTGTTCAGAGTCCCGAGCCTTCCTCAGGACACTGTTGGCCGTTGCTACCGCACCACTACAGCCTTCTCCTCCACACCTGGCCCTGCCCTCGGGATTCACGCAGCCCAGACCACCGCAGGAAGAAGACCCGCATGCGTCTTGACCCAAAGATGGACTGCCACAGGTCTGGCAGAACCAGGACAGACAACACTCAGTGTTCATGCGTTTATACTGAAACTAACAAACGTTTGTGTTTGTAATACACCGAACTCTGACAACCTGACCTGTGCCGCTCTCCCACCTTGCTGCTGAGCTCTGCTAGGTCCAGACTCTGCAGTTCTCCTGCCAGGTCATCCAGTTTTTGAGCATGCTCAGACTGTCTCTTCATGAACTTCTCTCGGGTCTGGTTCAGTTTGTCTTCTGTGAGCTGCCGTAGAGCAGCAGAGGCTTCAACCGGGCTGCCGCTGTCGATGGTGGAGGCGTTAGCTCGGGCCTCGGCCTCCTGGGACTGCAGGAAGTACTTAGTGATGCTGTCTGTGGCACCTAGCAACACACAGAAAGTCAAAATCAGCTGAAGGCAACTTTATTTAAATTCTGAAATCCCTGTACTACCTATTTTAGTACTCCTTGGCCCACCTAGTTTCCCTGTGACCTTTAACCCTTTACCTCTGATGTCGGAGTTCTTGATGAACTCGACCTGGTCCAGGAGCTCCTGGACTGTCCCCTCCAGTTTCTGTGCCTCTGACATCACAGTGTCCAGTTTAGTTCCTGCAGCAGAGTCCAAGTCCTCCACCTGGACCAGAGTCTGTTCAGTAAGGTTCAATGTGTGGCTCAGGGCTCCCATCAGGTCACTGAGGGACAAACACGGGTCCGAGGTTAGCATGAGCTGCTTTAGTGCTCAGAGTTCTTGCAACAAAAGTGTTCTCAGCAAACGGCCTTTGGATCTTTGGACCACCAAGATTAATGATTCCTCATAAAACACCAAAACACTCTGATGAAGTGCTAACCGGAGATCGCCACACGCCTTTACCAGCTCAGCAGACTCTCACCCTCTGCTGGCAGGAGTTCTCAAAGTCCACAGGCCAAAAACAATGTTTGAACGGGCCACTAACGACCCGCAGGCCACACTTAGAGAACCCAAGCTTTAAGGAGATGAGATTGAGAGCACATATGTAGTTTAAATGAGAGGTGGTGAGGATTCGCCCAAATTAAGAGTTCTTATGACCTAATGGCCCATCTATATTTTTACTGGCTTGTAAAAAAGGTTTTGTTATATTTTGAAATATTAACCTAATTTAATTGACACAATATTCTAGATTATTTCACTTTTAATCTGGAAAAGGATAGGCTTCCACTAGGGGTGGATTATTCGATTAAAATCGATTCTGGCTTGGATAACGTGATATCGATTCATTAAAATCCTGAATCAATTTTTAAATATTAATTTATTTTGCTCGAAACGCCAGAATCTCGAATTAAACCTCACAAAATTTCAACAACCACCAAACAGCTAAAACAGTAAATGAGAACAGACACAAAGCTCGGACCCGTCGACGCATCAGAATCAGCGAGCTGTCGGCTTTCTCACCCGACGGCACGGACACGGTCAGGCTGAAAGCCGACAGCTGGCCGATTCTGATGTTTTGGCGGGTCCGCGCTTTGTGTTCACGCCCTTTTTGCGCTCGATTCAGAAGCTGCAGGTTTGATCTCTCTCCAAACAATATTGACCGAACCAGCAGCAAAAGAAGATCCAAACTACGCTTCACGTAAACATCGTCTTAGTTTTGCTTTCACCACGATAAAAATCACACTTCATGCATATGGCGTTATTTTTGTGCCGCTATTCTGAGCGCACGTAAAAAAAGTTTGCAGGTGCAAGTGTTGCATTTTGAAGAGAAATTTATTTTGAGCGAAGAAAAGCTAAATTTGAGTGAACAAAATTCATTGCTGCGTGCAAAAACTGTATTTCAGTGTTTGCTGTTATCCACACACACACACAGCAGCCCCTCTCGCTCAGTTTTTGCGTTTGCACTTGTTCGCAATGTGTTGCTCACGCTCTCAACATTTCTGCTCAACTCTTTCTCTACACCGTTATATTTGTGCAAAAAAATCTGATTGGCTGTTCTGGTCTCCAATCAGCTCGAAATGACGAAATGCAATATCCCAGAATGCATTTTGTCCAAAACTCAAACCAGGCAGTGGCGGAGGAACACAGAGGGGCGGAGTTTGAAATATTACTCTTTCTGGGTCACAAAATAAACTTAAGATATTTTCGTGTGAGAATGTTTCTGTGTGAACTTCAAATACCTGCTCGGTTCATCAAGACATCACATATTTCCAAACGTGCTCTAATGTTTTCAGAGATGCCTGTTACCCAACAGGTGGGGGGATTTAAAAACAGTCCTAAAATGTACAGGTAGCCAGTGGAGTGAAATTAAAATGGGGGTAATGTGCACAGACGTTTTTGTCCCAGTCAAAAGACGTGCTGCAGCATTTTGCACAACCTGCAGACGCCTAATGGATGCATCGCTAACCCCACAATAAAGTGTGTTACAATAATCCAGCCTAGATGTAACAAAGGCGTGGACTACTGTCTCACAAAGCCGTTTCGATAAGATGGGCCTTACTTTAGCTAATTGCCTCAAATGAAAAAAGTTATATCTTACAACAGCTCTGAGCTGGCTTTCAAGTTTAAGATCTGCCTCCATTTTAACTCCCAGATTAGTGATGACTGGTTTAACAGACTGTGCCAGCGAACCAAGATCTATAGTAGTGGCCTCATCACTTCTGTTTTCTGCTCATTAAAATGTACAAAGTTCAAAGCCATGCAGGCCCTTATTTCATCAAGACACCTGAGCAAAGGGTCTACTGAGAAGTAATTTAGGGCTTCAGGTGAGAAACGGGCTCAAACCTGTCAAAGACAGCAGAGCTAAGGACAGAAGGGTCGAGAACGGACCGGGAAGTCTGCGCAGATAGCACTTTATCAATAAAGAAGTGCAGGAAGTTTTCACAAATTTCCTGAGAGGACTCGACACCAACCGTCTGTGGAGCATGAAGGACCCTGTCAATAGTCTTAAATAAAGCACGAGGCTTACGGCAGTTTGCCTGAATAATAGCAGCAAAATGTTTCTGATACGAATTCCAGTAATTATGTAATATTTGGTACGACACCTGAAGTTTATCCTCCTCCCATTTACGTTCAGCTCTCCTACACTTCATTCAGCCAGGGTTCAGATTTGGCTTTAACTTGCCTAAGCTTAAAGGGGGCCACCGAATCTAAAACGGTTTGGCAGACTGAGTAAAACCAGAGGAAGGGTTCAAAATAGGACAGCACCGAGCAACAACAGGAGGAGGATTAACTTTGGTACAAGGAAGGGAAACCTCAAACAAGACAGGCTTATGATGCGACCATACAATGTCACAAACCTCTAGAGGTTAGAGACAGGTAAATCCTGAGTTAAAACAAGACCCAACGTGTGCCCATATTTTTGTGTAGGCACAGACACAGGTTGCACAAGATCAAGAGTCAATAAGATTTAAAAAGTCCTTTGCCATTGGCTTGTCGGGGCAGCACACGTGAATAAGTCCCCACCAATAAAGACACGATCATATTTTGGCATAATTTCAGCCAACAGATCAGAAAAGTCGTTTAAGAAGTCTTGATTGTATTTGGGGGTCTGTAAACCACGACACAGAGCACTGTGTGAGAGCGACCCAGCTCAAACACACTCAGTTCAAAGCTACTAGGTGATGTTGATGAGGACCGTGGTTTACATTTATACTGCTTCTTAAAATCAACCGCTAGTCGTCCTCTGCCTGATATTCGAGGAGAGTTTAAAAAGCAGCTGTCCTCCGGTAAGAGATCTGTGAAAGCGCTGGACTCACCTGCCCTTAACCATGTCTCAGTTATACAGAGGAAATATAAGTGAGACAAGATCATTTGTAACCTTCACTAAAGCTGTTTCTGTGATGAGCTCTGAAACCTGACTGAAACTCTTCAAATAAACCTCTGCAGATGATCTGTTAGCTGTTTGACAACTACTCTTTCAAGAATGTTTGATATGAAGGTTGGAGATTGGCCTATAATTAGCTAAGACTGCTGGGTCTAGAGATGCTTTTTGAGTAAAGGTTTAACTACAGCCAGCTTGAAGGCCTGTGGTACATAGCTGATTATTAGCTCACGTCAGAGAAGAAAACTGATTGAATTCCAGCTGCGATGTCTGAAATCATGAAAACAGACAACAGTAAGGAGGGTAAACAGTACTTCACCTTTTACTGCAGTATTTTTTAACAGTAGTATTTGTACTTCTACTTAAGTACAGATTGTCTGTACTTGTATCACCTCTGCTGATGTTCAGGTCTCATCAGCACGGTCAGAGATCATCAGAGTGGTCGACAGACACTCGAACAGCGTATCTGTTTTTCTGGTGTAAATTTGTCAGACTGCACTTAGAGAAGGTGTTCCTGACCTTTTTGGTGACTGAGTCTGAGAGAAACAGATTAATCAGAATAAATGCAATCCCACCTGGCCTCCTGCAGCAGCTCCTGGATCTCCGTTAGCGGTTGTGATGCCGGATTCCCATCTAGGATGGTCTGGATGTCGGCAACGCTCCTCTCCATGCTTTCAATGGACTTCCTGTACGGCCCGTTGACGCCGCTAGCTTTGAGGGCGTTTACCTTGTTGACCAGGCGGTGTGTCTGATTGGTCAGCTGGCCAACGATGTTGTCCCACTCGGCGAAGCACTGGTGACAGCGGCTGCAGTTGGGGAAAGTTCCTGAGAATCCGCGAGCGCAAGTGTCGCAGCGCGGCCCGGACACACCCTCCACGCACATGCAGTGACCGCTGACTTTGTTGCACTGCTGCTCGGAGATCCCACGAGGGTCACAGTCACAGGCTGAGGAGACGAGAACAATAACCAATGAGTCTGCCGGGCCAACTACAGGAGACGCACTCAAGTACAAAAACACGCTTGACTCCAACACAGTTTCAGTGACTTCCTGTTTGCACATTAAGAACATGTGTTTAGCATTTGGCTCCAATCAAACATCTGAAGCTTTATTCTGCTGCAGGAACAACAAATTCAGGCTAATGTTTGTTTTTTTAAATTTGATTCACTCTGACCAGGCACGCCCTCAAAGGCCAGAGAGTCACAGGGTTTAGGGTTAGTCTGGATGACTGATGTGGAGCTCTGCCCGACGGCTCTGACAGGAGACGAGTTCAAGAACCTGAAGGAAACATAATGTCTACACTGCTGTTTAATTCATCTCCAGCAGAGGGCGCTACTCTCTCATGTGAACTGATAAAAAAAACAAACAAAGGGACTGATTGTGTTCCTCCAGGCTGCTGTCTCAGTTCTGCTTTTCTTCCTCTCTTCTCCTTGTTTCTGTAAGACCTCCTCCTCCTGACCTTCACCTTTACTGAACAAAGCGTCTTTGTGGACTTCTGGAGGCTGAGACGGACAGACCGGTCCCATCTCTGTGGAAGCTGGGCCTCAAAACATCTGGGTTTAATTTGAGCTGCAGCAGCCGAGGATGCTGGGAGCTGAAAGGATCCCACAATAAAAGCGTCTGCAGTTTGATCTCAGTCAGAAACAAGTCCCAGACTCTGCACCGAAACTCTGAACCGGATTCTGACCTGGGGCCTGACAGATCGGGACTCTGTTCCAGGTCTCAGAGCTTCACTGACAACTCAAAAGAGTCCGCTTTATTTTTTATTACACCATCACATCTATCACGCCGTCTCACGAGCACATGGCATGGCAAGCCTACCGTGACATTTGATCTCAGGGTCTCCCCAGAACAGTTCTTTACACTCGCTGCACATTCTTCCTCCGAAGCCGGTGTGACAGGAACACTGACCGCTGATCTGTGAACAAATAAACTACAGTCAGACGTGTGGTCTGACGGAGCACAGAAGTACAATTCCATCAGATCTGCGGTTATAAAGCTCACACAACAAACCTTTAATGAAATACAACATTTGTTTTCACCTCGAGGACTTTCGGTCCGTTAATCGCCAGGGGCTGCTCACCTCATTGCAGGATGTCCCGTATGAGTGTTTGGGGTCGCAGTCGCAGGTCTGACAACCGGTGCCCGTCGCCATATTCCAGGTGTCAGGTGCGCAGCGGTCGCAATGCTGGCCGACCACATTGGGTAGACAGTGACACTGACCACTGCTGCGGTCACAGTGACAGTCAGAGGACGGGCAGCTGGAGGGAACGCTGCCAAGCCGGTTACAAACGCACTCTGCGGGTACACAACCGTCAAGGTTCAGCGACGATCGTTCGCCTGATTCTGTGAATGTGGTTACCATGGTAACCCCAGCATACTTACTCCTGCAGTCCTGGAGTAGGGCATTGCCATAGTAACCCAGCGTGCAGCTCTCGCAGGCGGCACCCTCGCTGTGGTACAGGCAGCGCAGACACTCACCGGTCCGGGCATCGCACGATTCGGGGTCCAGCATATCAATGTTGTTGTTGCACTGACACGGCTGACACTGCCCACCCGCCTCCTCGGGGTTTCCATAGTAAGCAGGCGAGCACTCGTCACAGCGAGTACCTGCAGAGGACAAGTAAATGGTTCTTATAAAGACAGGGAGCATAACAATCACACGCCAATTCATACTGGACGCATCGCAGAGCAACATGGGGTTAGCCCACGGATATTTGGGAGGCAGGCTGGAGCAGCAAGCGATCGAACCACCACACTCTGAGTGAGACCAGGTGACCTGCTCCTCAGCTACAGCCACCCCAGGTGAGAGCTAGACACCATTTATGACCAACAGGTGATCGTTCCTCAGGTGTGACATCATCACATAACCTGAACCAACAACATGCCTCACATCGAGCTTCATCCTCAGGTTTGACTTTGTTTAAATACAGTTTTAAACTTAACAGCCAATCAGCAGCCAGAGATTCATGCTTATTTAAGGGAACCCCGGCTGTTAAGACATGTTTGTGCTAAAATATGTACTGTGCTTTCAATAACATATATGTGGTATTAATGGGGGCGATCGTGGTTCAAGAGTTGGCAGCTCGTCTTGTAATCAGAAGGTTGCCGGTTCGAGCCCCGGCTTGGACAGTCTCGGTCGTTGTGTCCTTGGGCAAGACACTTCACCCGTTGCCTACTGGTGGTGGTCAGAGGGCCCGGTGGCGCCAGTGTCCGGCAGCCTCGCCTCTGTCAGTGCGCCCCAGGGTGGCTGTGGCTACAATGTAGCTGCCATCACCAGTGTGTGAATGGGTGGATGACTGGATATGTAAAGCGCTATACAAATACAGACCATTTACCATTTAAAATAGTTACTCCTCGGCCTCCTTTAGCAGTAATGATATCTGTAACAAATGTAGCATATTTGCAGCTCTGGAGGCCAGGATTACTGAATTGGAGACTCGGCTTCGCACCCTTCATTCACCCGTAGCTAGCCAGGCCCCTGTAGCTGGTGCAGCCGAAGATAGTGTAGGCCCCGCTAGCTGTTCCCCGGCAGACCCCAAGCAGCTGGGGAAAGAGGGTGGCTGGGTGACTGTGAGGAGGAACATAGTCCTAAACAGAAGCCCCGGGTACACCACCAAGCCGTTCATGTGTCTAACCGTTTTTCCCCACTCGGCGACACACCCGCCGGGGGTCAAACTCTGGTAATTGGTGATTCTGTTCTCAGACATGTGAAGCTAGAGACACCAGCAACCATAGTCAGTTGTCTTCCAGGGGCCAGAGCAGGCGACATTGAAGGAAATTTAAAACTGCTGGCTAAGGGTAAACGTAAATTCAGTAAGATCATAATTCACGTCGGCAGTAATGACACCCGGTTACGCCAATCAGAGGTCACTAAAATCAATATTGAATCGGTGTGCAACTTTGCCAAAACAATGTCGGACTCTGTAGTTTTCTCTGGTCCCCTCCCCAATCAGACCAGGAGTGACATGTTTAGCCGCATGTTCTCCTTAAATTGCTGGCTGTCTGAGTGGTGTCCCAGAAACGATGTGGGCTTCATAGATAATTGGCAAACCTTCTGGAGGAAACCTGGTCTTGTTAGGAGAGACGGCATCCATCCCACTTTGGATGGAGCAGCTCTCATTTCTAGAAATATGGACAAATTTATTAAACCCCCCATAATATGACTATCCAGAGTTGGGACCAGGAAGCAGAGTTGCAGTCTTACACGCCTCTCTGCAGCTTCTCTCCTCCTGCTACCCCCCCAAAAACCCATCTCCATAGAGACTGTGTCAGCTCCCAAACAGACAAAAAACAAACTAAAAACCAGCAACAAACAACTTAAACATAAACAATCACAAAGAAAGAACAATACAGTATCCACATCTGAACCAAAGAGTAAAACAGTGAAATGTGGATTATTAAATATTAGGTCTCTCTCCTCCAAGTCTCTGTTAGTACATGACTTAATAATTGATCAACAAATCGATTTACTCTGCCTTACAGAAACCTGGTTGCAGCAGGATGATTATGTTAGTTTAAATGAATCAACACCCCCGAGTCATTCTAACTACCAGAAATCTTGAAGCACAGGCCGAGGGGGAGGTGTGGCAGCAATTTTTCACACAAGCCTATTAATTAATGAAAGACCAAGACAGACTTTTAATTCATTTGAAAGCCTGATGCTTAACATTGTCCACCCCAGCCCACCCACCACTTTAATCACACTCTAGATCTTGTTTTAACATATGGCATCGAACCTGAACATTTAACAGTGTTTCCTGAAAACCCTCTCCTGTCTGATCATTTCCTGATAACATTTACATTTACAATAATTGATTACACAGCGGTGGAGAGTAGACTTTATCAAAGTAGATGTCTTTCTGAAAGTGCTGTAACTAAGTTTAAGAATATAATCCACCCACTGTTATCATCTCCAATGCCCTGTACCAACACAGAGCAGAGCAGCTATCTGAACGCTACCCCAACAGAAGTCGATTATCTTGTTAATAATTTCACCTCCTCACTACGTACGACTCTGGATACTGTAGCATTCCTACAAAACTGCTCAAAGAAGTCCTGCCATTAATTAATTCTTCGATCTTAAATATGATCAACCTATCTCTAATAATCGGCTATGTACCACAGGCCTTCAAGCTGGCTGTAGTTAAACCTTTACTCAAAAAGCATTTCTAGACCCAGCAGTCTTAGCTAATTATAGGCCAATCTCCAACCTTCCTTTCATATCAAACATCCTTGAAAGAGTAGTTGTCAAACAGCTAACAGATCATCTGCAGAGGAATGGTTTATTTGAAGAGTTTCAGTCAGGTTTCAGAGCTCATCACAGCACAGAAACAGCTTTAGTGAAGGTTACAAATGATCTTCTTATGGCCTCTGACAGTGGACTCATCTCTGTGCTTGTCCTGCTAGACCTCAGTGCAGCGTTCGATACTGTCGACCATAATATCCTATTAGAGCGATTAGAACATGCTGTAGGTATTACAGGTACTGCACTGCAGTGGTTTGTATCATATCTATCTAATAGACTCCAGTTTGTGCATGTAAATGGAGAGTCCTCTTCACACACTGAGGTTAATTATAGAGTTCCACAGGGTTCAGTGCTAGGACCAATTCTGTTTACATTATACATGCTTCCCTTAGGCAGCATCATCAGAAGACATAGCATACATTTACACTGCTATGCTGATGACACCCAGCTCTATCTGTCCATGAAGCCAGATAACACACACCAATGAGTTAAACTGCAGGAATGTCTTAAAGACAAAGACCTGGATGGCCGCTAACTTTCTGCTTCTTAATTCAGATCAAACTGAGGTTATTGTACTCGGCCCTGAAAAGCTTAGAAGTATGGTATCTAACCAGATTCTTACTCTGGATGGCATTACCTTGGCCTCCAGTAACGCTGTGAGGAACCTTGGAGTCATTTTTGACCAGGACATGTCCTTCAACGCACATATTAAACAAATATGTAAGACTGTGTTCTTCCATTTGTGCAACATCTCTAAAATTAGAAATATCCTGTCTCAGAGTGAGGCTGAAAAACTAGTTCATGCATTTATTACTTCCAGGCTGGACGACTGTAATTCATTATTATCAGGATGTCCAAAAAACTCACTGAAAAGCCTTCAGCTGATCCAAAATGCTGCAGCAAGAGTCCTGACAGGGACTAGAAAGAGAGAGCATATTTCTCCTGTTTTGGCTTCCTGTTAAATCCAGAATTCAAAATCCTGCTCCTCACATACAAGGTCTTAAATAATCAGGCCCCATCTTATCTTAATGACCTTGACCAGAACCACGAGGGGCATCAGAAACATCTGTGTCACACCTGTCCATCACTACATCTGTGTTAGTGACACTGCTGGAAGAATCCAGATTGCTTTGATTATTGTTTCCTTCCATTTTGTTTGCACTAACACTGCAAGCATCAGACTAAATCATACTTAGTATGTATGACCCCACAGTACCATATCACCCTATTAGAGCACTTCGCTCTCGCTCTGCAGGCCTACTTGTTGTTCCTAGAGTATTTAAAAGTAGAATGGGAGGCAGAGCCTTCAGTTTTCAGGCCCCTCTTCTGTGGAACCAGCTTCCAGTTTGGATTCAGGAGACAGACACTATCTCTACTTTCAAGATTAGGCTTCAAACTTTCCTTTTTGCTAAAGCATATAGTTAGGGCTGGACCAGGTGACCCTGAATCCTCCCTTAGTTATGCTGCAATAGACGTAGGCTGCCGGGGGATTCCCATGATGCATTGAGTTTTTCCTTTCCAGTCACCTTTCTCACTCACTATGTGTTAACAGACCTCTCTGCATTGAATCATATCTGTTATTAACCTCTGTCTCTCTTCCACAGCATGTCTTTATCCTGTCTTCCTTCTCTCACCCCAACCAATCACAGCAGATGCCCCGCCCCTCCCTGAGCCTGGTTCTGCCGGAGGTTTCTTCCTGTTAAAAGGGAGTTTTTCCTTCCCACTGTCGCCAAAGTGCTGCTCATAGGGGGTCATATGATTGTTGGGTTTTTCTCTGTATCTATGAAGCGCCTTGAGGCGACTTTTGTTGTGATTTGGCGCTATATAAATAAAATTGAATTGAATTGAATTTTACACTGATGATAAAGTATCAGAAATACTGCCGATGCTGTCGTCAGTAGACTGAAACAGCTGTTGTGTTGGCGTGCTTTTCAATGATTTTAACAGATGCGCACCAGAATCCCCGCCTCAACCAGACCAACATGGCAGCTGGACTGACGCTGCGACCAACAAAGCATCTGCATCTAAATATCTGTGATGAGGTCTTACCTCTGTGTCAGCGTCTGTGTAAATAAAGTTTTCACCTTTGTATCCTGTGTTGCAGACACAGGTGACCTGCTGAGAGTCATCGCTGCGGTAACAACTTCCTGCAAACTGCCGCGGGCTGCCGGGGCCGTCGGGACACATGCAGGGACGACAGTGGTCACCTGACCCCAGTGCTGGGTCACCATAGTAACCATCCAGACATCTGAAAGACAAGAGCACCGATGGCATCATCCTGCTAAATAAACCCAATGGCGATTGGCTGACGGACGGTGGGTAAGTTACCTGTCGCAGGCGCGTCCCGTCGTGTGGTCCCTGCAATCGATGCAGTGGCCACTGTCGGGGTCGCAGACATCGGCGTGACCGTTACAGAAGCAGGGGCGGCAGGCGGGGAAACCCCAGTGACCCGGCAGACAGCGGTCGCACTGCCGACCGTACGCACCCGGAACGCAGGAACACTGTCCGGTCAACTGATCGCAGAACACACTGAGAGAACCCTGAGGGTCGCACCCACACGCTGAAAGACACGCACGACGAGGTCACACAGAGGTCAGCGTCAGTAAAGCTTCAGCGCTGACTGTAAACAGATTTTTGATCGATTATAGGCGGAGGTGGTTTTGACCTCGGCAGCCGTTGGGTCCAAACTGAAACGTGGACGGAGAACACCTGTCACAGTTCCTGCCGACCACGTTGGGGCGGCACTCACACTGCCCGCCGTGGGGGTCGCACACGGTGCTGAGCGAGCCCTGAGGGTCACACTGGCATTCTGGGAAATGGCATCAGACAAGGAGACACGTCAGAATAACGAGAAGACGCTAAAGCCTCAGTGACAATAGATTTATGACCGCAAGGAATGCGGAGGAGGAGGAGGAACCTGCCGGGTCCTGTCGAGGAAGTGAAGCCTAAGGCGATGGTGAGAGGATGAGTGACAGAGATTAACGTGAAGCGGGGGAGGAGGGGAAGGGGATAAAGATGTGAGGGATCAAAGGTTGGCGTTGGAATGAGGAAGAGGTTTTTGTTTCAGATTTTAAACTTCAATGTTTGGAAGGTTCTCTGAATCTGATTCTGGTTCCTCCTTCCTGGAGTCCTTCCTGTCCAGAGTTGGACAGCAGAAATATTTTCCCCTTCTCTTTCTGACTCTCTCTGATTCTTCCGGGAGGTTTGTTTCCGTGAGGAAACCCCAACCCCTCCAAAGTCACCATAAATACAGACACTGCCCTGAGCTCTAAGCCCTGAGTGTCTCACAAGCAGCCCTTTTCTTTTAAACTCCAGCCAGGAAGCGAGGTTATTAAAGTGAAATCACAGTGCTAAGCTGTGCTACCTTTAGCTCCCTGGTGCAACATGGCGGAGATGCTGAAGATGAAGTTTCTGCAGATGTCAGTTATCGGCGTCTTGACGACACTCTGGCTGTTCTCCAAGCACCGATAACGCTGGAAAGTCTCCCAGGCGACATTCCCGCCCGAGTCCCCGCCCTCTGAGCCTGTGAATATCTCCAAGTTCTTACAGTGAGGCATCAGCACGATCTGAGAAAAATCCCAAATAACCAGGTCAGGAATGAGCATGTTTCACTTTCTGTAACCAGGCTGGCTGAATGTGGTTTTGGTCTGCACTGAAGAAACTGACTGACTTCACGCTCTACTTCCTGAAGTAGAAGATCTAAGCACGCTCACCGAGTCGATCAGCGTATATGGAACCTGGACATCCCCAAAGGTAGCGTACAGTGGCAGGCTGAGGCGGATGGTGTAGTTCAGACCTGATTCAAAACAAACCGGTCTGGGAAGAACCACGTACCTGTAGGGAGAGATCGGGTTAGATACTGAAACCCCAGCAAGGCGAGATAAGCAGATAGACAAAGGCCACGCAGAGGGTCAGCGTGACAGGATGATGGGCTGAGATCAGCTGGGTGAAGAAGGGATAAGGCTTGCAGGAACTAGTCGGTGCTCTTATATTTCACACTTCGACCGGGTTCTTGTCGAAAACTTGTCATGATTTAGAAACTTCTCTCCTGACCGTGAACTTGGGTGAAGCGAGATCATCTGGTTGTCGTCGTCGGGCACCGTGTTGATGCAGCGGCTGTCCGGCTGGATCGGTCCGGGTCTCATCACCGTCATCAGAACCTCCTCCCACACGTCCGGCAGCTGCAGAGCCGACAGACACACAGAGATGTTACCTCTATGCACATAAATAAGCAGGCGCGTGCACGTTTATCTTCTTTTTCAGGCTAACAGATGAGGCAGGTACACGGGTCAACAAAGGCTACAACAACGAGATAAGTGCCAAAATTCTCCCACTGATTCGGGACATGACGACGCACACGTTCAATGGCAGACTCACACCTGCGGTTCGTAGCGGATCAGGATGTCATATTCCATTGAGTGAGGGACGTTGTCTACAGTGAACTCCAAGAAGGCCCCCTCTGGTACGTTGGCTAGCCCGATGCCTGTCCAAGTGGGACTACGGTCCTGAGGGTGTGGCCTCTGGACCACCGTCACTCCCTAAAGAGATGAGATGCAGACACAAAGCTGATGAATACCCTCAACACCTCACATAATCCTGCTGAACTGACATGGAGATGAAATGTGCGAGCCAGCAGGAGGAGAAACTAATCCTCACAGACTGCAGGTCCACCTGTAACAGCCGCCCTGTAACCCAGAGTAAGGTCAGACACTGAAAGGACACTCACAGGTCCAAACTTTGCATCCTCAGCCTCGTAGGTGTAGTGATCCAGAGCAATGAAGTAGAATCCAGACTCCACCTGATCGCAGCGGCGGCTGAACATGTGATCTCTGCAGATGCACTGACCGGTCACGTGATCACACCTGCACGCAGACAGGAAATACAAACATCACAACAAAATAAAATTGTTGGTTCAACTCCCGACGGAGCAAATGTGACATAATACCTAACTCACTGATTGTTGATGGCGCCTCCGAGGTCGCAGTCACATGGTCTGCAGCCGTCCATGTCGTTACTGAGACCCCAGTGTTCAGGCTGGACACACACACTGTTTACAGTCATCTCTCTGCACTAATGTGATGTATAGTGTGTTTTGCATAAATCTCATTAAACAAGACTGATCTTACAGAGTGTGTGTGTGTGTGTGTGTGCGCGCGCGCGCGCCTCACGTCCTGACATGTGTCTTCTGTTTACGTCGGGGTAAATGTCTGAGAGCTCAAAGCTCAGGCTGACTAACAGCAGAGAGCCAAAAGCAAACATTAACCCGATGACTTCATGGAGAGCATGAATGTGGCTCCACAACAAAGGCTCTGCAGCATTAAACGTCCCTCCCAAAGCCAGCCGCCTTTAAAGACTTTTGTTGCTGGTGTGAACTGGTTATCCTCTAACTGGACTGGAGCAGCTCTGTATGACATACTGGGAGCTTTGTTTAATATGAACTGGTCCTTCTTCATCCTGTCGCACTCACTGCAGTGTGAACGGGATCTTTCTTTAGAAGAGATCCCGTTTGCCCCTGCAACAGATTCAACTCGTGAAAACCAGCCAATCAGAAAACAGCGCAGCCTTACAGAGACGGGAGCTGAGAGTGAGGTGTGAGACGACACGAATGTTCCTTCTGCTGCTGGTCTGACTCCAGTCTAACCAGAATGAATGGTCTGAATGGGTTTCTCACCACACACTGGTCACAGTCTCGCCCGGTCACCAGACGTTTGCAGAAACAACTTCCTGTTTCTCTGTCACAGGGGTTTCCTCCAGGTAGAGTTCCCAGAGGACTGCAGGTACACGCTGTCCAACACAGTAACACACAAAAGTACATCACCAAGGCAACGCAGCTTCATTCATAACAACAATGTTAAGTCCCAGCCACGCCCCCTCGAGGTGCTTTACAGCGTGAGGTGTCTGTGTGGGAGTAATCTGGTATCAGCTGGTCCTGCAGGTGTTTCGTTACGTTTTGTACCTTTGCAGCCTTCAGGCTCATCGCTCAGCCCGAAATGCGCCGGCTTGCAGCGCTCGCAGCGTTCTCCCTCCACGTTGGCTTTACAGCGGCACTGACCGGCGATCAGCCCGGCTCGGAAGTCCGTCGTGCCGTCACAGAGTCCTCCGTTCAGAGAGCCCACGGGGTCGCAGTCACAGGCTGCAGAAACAGGACGTTTAGCCAGCTTAACCAGAACCACAGGAGCAATTTTGCCAACAGGGCGTGTTTAGGTGTGAGACTGACACGGATCCACAGACAGGTGAGGACATGATTCACACACTGTGAGCTTCTCTACAGCGCCACCACCAGCCCAGACGCAGGCACCTCTCTGATATGTTGAAGCATTTTATAATTCAATAAGTTAAATGATGGACATATAAGTGCCGTGGAATGACATCATCATAAAAACCGTGAACGTTTCTGACTTTGACCCAAAATAAGATTCGTTTCTATCCTGGAAATTAAACTCCCGCCTCCATCTTTGATCTCTGGAGCACATTTTAACTCTCTACAACGTTGAAGTCACATCACCCACAATCCTTTGCTACTTTAAAGAAATGCAGTGGCAGTAATAACAGAAGGTGCTGCTTATTCAGCCCTCAGAGAGGGATGTGCGAGCTAAGTTGAACTGATCCTCTGTGAGGAGGGCAGGTCTGAGCCTGAGGGAAACCACAAACCTTCATGTGTCACATCAAAAACCCACCTCCATGTTTAGTCTGAGATCCAGCCTTTAATCTACTTCCTGTTGACAAAACAACCTCCTATCCGCGTCTGCCTGTGTCATCATGAAACGTGAACTTCCTCAGAAAACAGCCAACAATTCTTTGTTGATGTGAAAGCAAAGATTGAGGACAAAAAGTCCTCAAAGAACAAAGAAGATGATCAAAAGAGCCATAAAAAACAACCTCGATGGAAGTTTTGGGTAGATGCTTTTAACTTTTAGCCTGGCACCAGTAAAATAACGGTTTACAAACTCTGACACTAAAAAAAAGAGTCAAAGTGGCCATGAACTCACGCTGGCAGATGTTGGTGTCTCTGATGTCACTCTCTGGATGCTGGTAGTAAAACGGTTTGCACTGCTCACAGTTGTTTCCAGCTGTGTTGTGCTCACAGTCGTCACAAACTCCTCCGCTCACGTTTCCCGAAGCCGCAAAGACTGCCCCGTCAAAGTGACACGAGTCCGAGTGCTGGTTACAGTTACACTCTGAGGACACCACAGAAGAAGAAGGGGGACAGTTAAACTACTCCCAGTAGTGATTATGGGCCCTGCCCAGTATGGACCGGTGCAGACTCACTCTTGCAGGCGTTGGTGTTGCGTCCCTCTGCGGGTCTCCAGGGGAGGTCGTGGTAGAAGTCCTGGCACTGTTCACAGTTCAGACCTTTAGTGTTGTGGTTACATAAGCAGTGACCATGAACCTGAAACACAGTCACAAATAATCAATCAGCGTTCGCTTACATTACTGGTCATAAGCTGGGTTTGGGGTTTTTTGTACATGTAGTCAGTTGCCTGTTGCACCGTTTCTTCCAGTGTCTGTGTGATTTTATATTTTTCTACGCTGGTGATGGTTTACTTTCACCACCGGCTCAGCTGCTTATGAAAGAACAACGACGCCAAAGCACAAAGCCTACACTTCGGTCCCCACAGACTGCCATGTTGAATTTCACAGCAGAAGTCAACATGTTTACAACTTGATATGCTGTTTGCTCACATGTTTAAACTGCTTTAAGCTTAAAGTGTTGATTACTAGGGGCGTGGCCTCTTTGACTCACAGGTGGACGTAGCTGCTAGGTGTCTGCTAGGCCTCACCTCAGCTAATTAGAGTCCCTGATTTGATTGGATGTTACAGACACTAATTGGCAGGTATCTGCGTGACGCTCCCTGGAGCCACTTTCCCATTAGCACCCACTCAGACCAACTGGGCTTCCTGTTACAATCGGGTACCTCCTAATGCGCATGGCTGTCGTCATAGCAACGTGGCCATATAAATACAGTCCGTAATTGTCCTCACCATGCCCTCTGTTATCTGCCCAGCTCCCTCGACGGGGGCGCACTCAGAGGCGTGTCCGTAGCAGAAGCAGTTTCCTCGGACCACCATGTCATAGATGGCGTAGTAGTACTTCTCTTTGATCTCCATACGAGAGTCCAGAAGGTTGTCTCCAAGTGTGTGGAGTTTGGTGAACTTCACCCTCAAGTTGGTGATTTTCAGCATGTCTAAACAAAGAACCAGTAAAATTCATCAATAACTGGTTAACACCCCTACGCTTATTCAGTCTCCGTGACGCAGAGAAGGAGACGTACTCTGGATTCGGGGACTGTAGGGGTCATCGATCCTGAATGCTGGATCCAAAACTCTGAAAATCACCTGAGGAAACAAAACAAACAGCATTACCCGCAGCAGTGTGAATAATACTGATGTTAGTATTATTCACAGAAGCAGGAGCAGCAGATGTACCTCTCCTTCAGTGGATGGCTCAATGTCAGAGTAACGCGAGTCACAGATGACATCGTCAACCTTTCTCATTGGACCCCGGTAAACGGACGGGAAGGACGACTCGCAGTCATAAGCAAAGTAACGGTAAACCTGCCACGTCTTCCCGAAGTCAGCTGACCGCTCAATCACCATGGCAGCAGGTCGAAAGGTCTGAGGAAATAAAAACAAAAGTGGGCAAACTGAGGATCGTGTGGTGAGGATGATGGCGTGGTGAAGACCCGGGCTGGACTGCACAAATCTGGTTTATGCACCATGATCACTGACAAAAGCCCAATTAGATTTCCCCTCTGGCGCTGTGGGCAGGATTTATCCTTCAAGCTCAGTCCTCTACCAGAGGCGTCATATGCAAACATTTCATTCTGTTTGATTTCAGATTATTGATACATAATCAGGTTGGTGCAGGTGTTGTTGTCCTTAGTTGCACTGCAGCATGTGACAATAATTAAAGTCTACACTTAAGCTGTTTGTAGTGACTCATGGTCAAAGCAGCCTGAATCCTTGAATCTCTGTCTTCCCGATTCCCTCCATCTGTTTTCTTACCATGTTCACCTCCTCTTCCTCACTTCTCCTCAGCTGGTGCAGCTGTAGCCTCCTGTGATTGTGAGGTCTGGTTACTGGCTGTTACTGGTACTGCTGTTCACGGTGCAGCAGCTAACATGTTAGTAATTTCACTTTAATTCATTATTTTATTGTTTTCTCAGACTTTCAGCTCCACTTTCTTCCACACTAAACTTTTTCTACAAGCTACGTGAGCACACAGCAAAGGTATGGGAGAAGACAGTTGCATTGTGTAATGCCCGACCAGTCCAGCCCTGGTCGTAACCCTTCCCATTATGGAGTACTTGCTATGTCCTTTCAATACACAACAACTCCTCAATCACTGTGTGCACCTGGTTCTTCAGATTAATAGAGACCAGAATCACCTGTCAACTACCCAGAATCCCCTGCTGCATGTGTAGAACTCACCTTGAAGGTCATGATGAGATGCGTGAAGTGAAACTCAGCCTCTAGGTTGAGCTGGATGGTGACGTTCTCCACACCTACAGACAACAGATCATCAGTTACCAACACTCTGTAGATCAGACTCTGTGCGCCACATCGGTTAAAGAGCCCAGAAATCAACAACACGCTGCAGTCGCTGCACATTAACATGATCGGACCTGAGAAAAGAACTAAATCTGTGTCCAAGAACCAACAGTTCAATTCAGTTGTATTTATATAGCGCCAAATCACAACAACAGTCGCCTCAAGGTGCTTTATATTGGACAACAGGACTCCAAAGAGTGACGACCAAAGGTAACAGCAGATCATCTGTGTTAACATGCCCACTGTCAGAGGATGACACCATAAAGGAGTCCACAGCTCAAACACTGCAGCGAGTACCTGGTTCTGCACAAAACACCGCGGCGCAGACGCACTCGCTCTTGTTGGTTTAAAATGGAGCACTGTAACAAAAAATAATTTCCCCCAGGGATCAATAAAGTATTCTGATTCTGATTCATCACGGGAACAGCGAGTTCATCTGGGCAGCAGAGCTCGGCCGAGGCAACAATACAAGCTCACAGTACCTACCATCAGCCAATCAACGCAGACTTACAGATACAGCGAGTAATGGAAAATTAACAAAGACATGAAGCTGCCTGGCTAGCGTTACTTTACCACACTGGGTTTGTGGTGAAGAGCACAATGTGTTGTATGAACCTGTAAGAGGTTTGTTCTGCAGTAAAACTAAACTATCTGTTTGATGAACCTGGACAAATGGCAGGTCGGCTGTTTGCCTCCTCACTGCGGGGCTTTTTAAAGCTGAACATCCCCCACCCCTGGGAATAACTACATGGCCTCCAGCAGGGACCCGCCCCACAACCTGAGAACCTGTAATCATGGAGGAGTGGAGGATAGAGGGTGATAAAACACAGCCTAGCCACAAACATCTTTTCTTCTGACAGTGAAAACCTGTCTGCAGCTCTCAGTCTTTAAACCTGTAACGACACGTCTGACTTTTGGCCTCTCTGAATGTTCTTCCTCACCATTCTCAGTCTGCCACCAGGTCTTCAGTCTGTTTGGGGCAAACGTAGTGACGACGTTCTCGATGCGATGGCTGTCGGTGCGATTGGCCAGCTCGTTGTAGGGCTCTGACGAGTCGCACACAAAGCACTTCTTCTCCTCCTGGTTTATGAGACAGAGGGGGAGGAAAAGGTTAACAGGAGGTGAATTCCTCGGATTCCTCAGTGCCGTAAGTTACTGCAGATAAGAGGAAACTTTCTGACCACAAACTTCCCACATAAGAAAAGTCTGACTTCACCTGAAATAATGCAAGCTTCTCACTGGTTTTGTTTTTAGAGTTAGTGACAAAACTTTGGAAAACTTCCTTCCGGGAACGTCTCAGTCATTAAGAGATGTCAGAAAGTTGCTTGATTCCCGGACAGCCCAACGTGTTTCAGCTTCTCTCAGGGGGGAAACCAAACCCGAGCGATGCAGTGCAGAGGTTACAAAGGGGGGCAGATGAGGGCTTTTACAGTGAAACAGTGTTACTAGCCACTCAAGACAAAAAGCTGCACGCCGCTCTTACATAGAGGAGCACTAACAGACACATCAAGTCCGACTGAGAACTGAAGCGTCCCTGTTTCTCTGCTGCCTCTGGACAGAATTATAAAAACAACCAATACATTTTATAGTTTTGATGTTCAAGCAGCAACCACAGAGCGAGGATCTGGGACGAAGGACTGAATGAAAGGAAGGAATTAGAGGATGTATAATCAAAGTCACATGACGGAAGAATGTAGGCGACTCGGAGCGAACACGCTGTTATTAGCTACGGATGACACATGTCCACACACATTTGCCTCAAACATTAAAACCTGATGTTTACAATCAGCCTGTGTGGTTTATTGACTTTTGATTGGATGAAAACAGCGTGACCTTTGAGTTTGCTGTGTTTTCTCCACAGGAACATCTGGACAAACATCTGTCTGCAGCCAGCGCTCATGGTTTCCTTATAGGGAGCTCATTTTGCACAGGAAACACTTCAGACTGTAACACACACACGGAGTGGGACTGAGCTGAAGGTCGTTTAAACCGGATGGCTGAGTTTGTCTGATGATACTGGATTCTCCGGTAACGTCGCTTGCGTCTCCGGTACTGAAACGCCCCTGATAAAAGCGCTGCACTGAACTCTTAGCGATACTCAGACCTAATTAGACCACCTAACGTTTAATCCGATAAAGACATCTGAAGTGATCGCTTACACTTCATCCATGTATGAAGACTACCTGAGCACTCATAGCATAAATGTCCCATTCTTTGGACTTCGATGGAAAATTCATCCTGAATCCTTCATATAGGATCTTATTAGAGGTCAGAGGTCACCAACGACTTGTCTCAGTTTTTAAGTTACAGTACTTTCAGTATTTCTGAAAGAAGCTAAAGACTAAGCAGTGATGAGTTCCTGATTGTTGAGCTAAATAGACTGGTACACTCCGGCATGCAGCATGGAGGCGCACGGAGAGGCCGAGCCTGGGGGCGGAGTCTGCTGGGCGATGTGCCCCTTTAACCACAGCTGCCCCCTGTGTTGCCTTTACCTCCTTTTATAAGACGTTTGGTGCCCAGTTGTGTTCTTCTTGGGTCTCTCTGGACTTTTCTCTCTGAGACCTTCAGTCATGATCTTGTTAACCATTAAATTTACCTGCAGGTGGCTGACGATACAGAATGGTTCGGGTCGGTTCATTCCACAGGTGGAGGTGGATGACAACTGATGGGCTCGGCCAATCAGAAGGTCTCCTGTTGCTGGGTAACAGCTGCCTTCAGTGCACACATCACTGAGCTCGGGTTGGCTGATGTCGTCCGCCGCCCCACCCTCCTGAGCACAGGTAAACACCTGCAGACCTGAGAGAAAAAGCTTTAATGGTAAAAATCTGAGCGCAGGATTAACGAAGCCCCGCCCACATTTATTGATTAAAGAGACAAAGCGCAGCTGATTGGAAACTAAACTCAGAGCTGCTTCTCCTGGGCTTGTATTCTGGAGGACATCATGAGGAGAGAAAAATCAGTGAGTCAAACCTTCACGAGTGACTATCTGCAGATTACTGATCATCACTAAGCTGATCTCTGAGAGGACCAAACATGTTTAAAGTCACATGTTACAAACAAACTGCACAGATTTCAACTAAACTTTATTTATCACACATTGACAAAATGTGTGCGTTTGCTTTGAGTTTCATGATCATCAGCTTCTGAATTCTTTTACACATCAAACATGTGGACAAATTCCTAAAGATTATTCCACTAGAACTCATTACAAAAGCCCTCCGAGCCCATTTTATTCTGAAAGTTTCCCGAAGTGTCTAACACTTATTTTCATGTTAGATTATTTCATCATGAATGAAACGAGCGGCTGAGAGGAAGCAGCAGCATTTTGTAATTTTCAACAAAGAAACACGAAGATACAACTCTGGATGTTTGAAATCAAACCCTGACGTGTTTAAGGAAAGTTTGAAATTGGAAAAGTTCAACTTTATTTAACTTACCGAGCAGCAGCGCGAGCTGAAGCTGAAACATGCTGCAAATCCTCACAGTCTGAAGACCCCCCGGACCTCCTCGGACCTCCTTAGCTCCCCTCAAACTCCTCCTCCGAACAGACCGGCTGACTTTCAAATTAAAACATCCGGCCCGAGTAACGTGGTTGTGCTCGCAGCAAGAAAAACACCAAGAACTAAAGAGTTCAAACTGTTGGAGCAGAATAAAGTGATTCCAACACACACACAGAGTAAACAGCTGTTAGCCCTCCTCATCGTTAATTGCCATTATTTGACTGATTGATTGGTGTCTCTGCAGCTGTTTGAAACATATAAAAAGTTTTTTTCATCTTAAACTCGGTAAATCCCCCCCACTCTCCCCCTCCTCCCTCTCAGGTCCACAGACAAAAGAAATTCCTCACCCCTGCCCCCAATTCTCTCTCTCTCAAGCACACACGTATTTTCTTTGTTGTTGCAGGTGGGATTGAAATCAGGGGGCAGGGCTGGGTGTGTGTTTCGGACCCCCCACCTGAACGCCTGTGGCTGTGTCGCGCGCTTGAAGTATGCGCACTACGCACGGTGCGTACTATAAGTACGAGAAGTGCGGAAGTGAGAGGCTTGTGAAATGGGACGGTCTAGCCATCGTCGCGCTGTTCAGGTTGCCTAGCAACCATGATACTAACCGCGAGAAACGTCCCATACAGCTTTGTGTGACAGAAATGAAGGAAACCAAACACCCTCTGGCTAAGAGGACGGCACAACACAGAAGAGCCACCTCGTCAGGCCAGGACTCTGCAGCCTATTCACACCTACAGGCCAGTGGACACTCTTTCAAGGATGAGGATGTAACATCCTGGACAGGGAGGAACGCTGGTTTGAGGGCGGAGTCAAGGAGGCCATTTACGTGAAAAAAGGGAAAGACCATCTCTGAATGGAGGAGGGGCCTAAGGGTACATCTGTCACCATCTTACAATGCTGTGATTGCAGCCATTCCCGTTATTGATCAATGAGCTTTGATCAGTGGTTGTTGATCAATGGTCATGTGAATTTGCATAATAATGATGACGCAACTGACCTCCCAGCCCATTGTTCCTTCAGTGGGCTGGTTTCAGTCACTGTGTAAATGTCCTGTTTATAAGATTGGAAATCTGCAGTCAGCTGAGACTGAAGACGTCACCTGGATGAGTGATGAAACGTTTCTCCCACAAAACGCTGCGTCCAGATGAACAGAATCAACTTTTGGAGAGTCACTTCCTCCTAGTTTCATGTTATCGATGCTCCTTTAACAGGACCCAATGTAAATAAAGTTTTTTATGATATCCACACAGGATAATTCAGTAGCAGATCAGACTTATTGCTTGTCATGTGATTTCTGCTGCAGAACAAAAACATTCCTGTCTCTGTCTGATGACTTTTCCGGGAGCTCGATGTGAAACACGATGAAGCTTTGAGGAGAAATGATGAGTCTATTTATAATAAAGCACTTTTCACAGAGGTGTGGTCACAAAGAGCTGTGCACCAGGATAAAATAAGTACATTAATACCAAAACAGCACAAACAGAAAATAAGACTCCACAGAGTCAGCTAAACGTAGTGTTGTGTTAGACTGTTGCACAGCCTTGGTGTCGCAGACGAAAAGCCCTTTTTCACTACAACGTCGTCACATTTTAGTACCTGCTCGGATGGCTATAAACCCCGGCCAAGCAGGTACTAAAACAGGACCTGGTATTAGTGTCATTGTACCACCCACTCAAGGTTTTGGCCACTGGGATGTGATTAGTGTTGCTTGAAGGGCCTCCAGGGGTAATAAACTGTCTTTAATGGAATGACAGAGAGGGTGTGAGGTTTAAGAGAAGAGGTCACTCAAACATCTCAAGTTTTTCTGCTTCCTTCCTCTTGTCAGTGCGAAATTAATATTTTATGTCACGTCATTAAATACTAAACTGTTGGTGGAGTGAGAGACTGAAGATCGACCGGGCTGCGTGAGCTGGCCCCAGAGCCATGATTCCACACAGATGGTTGCTGGCCTGGCGAACCTGGAGCTGTGAACGTAGACAGTGAGCAGCGGGAGCTGAGATAAATGATGTGGGCCCTGGCTATTTAGTGCTCCATATGTTAAATGAAGAGATCTGAAAGGAATCCTAAACCTGCAGAGGTTCTGCAGACATGTGACCAGTCACCACCTAACATTAACATGTGGGCCATTTTGGACATTTGATAATCCTGCTAAAAAAAACAACAACCTACTAAACATCATGTAAATTAAATAAACTAAGGCAACTATGATTAAACAAAAGAGTGTTTATACTCTGAGAGGAAGTAAAACACTTTCATTTTGCTCATTATGTGGAGAAACCGGGCAAAGAAGGCCTGAAGATGGACGTTGATCTGTGCCCTCCGAGTGTGTTTACTGATGCTGTGGAGCGTAACCCTGGCATTCTGTCTGTCTTATATCATTATGTTATCAACAAGCCCTCAAATTATATTGGAGAAGATATGAATGCCTACAAAAGTTTGAATGCTTGTCCGTATTTAGTTTAAGATAATAAACCTCTGTTACTGGACTCACCGGACAAGTGGGCCATGGTCACCGCTCAGGTATTTACCTGATTTTTACTCCAACATGTGGGCTTCATAGATAATTGGCAAACCTTCTGGAGGAAACCTGGTCTTGTTAGGAGAGACGGCATCCATCCCACTTTGGAGCAGCTCTCATTTCTAGAAATATGGACAAATTTATTAAACCCCCCAAAATATGACTATCCAGCGTTGGGAGCAGGAAGCAGAGTTGCAGTCTTACACGCCTCTCTGCAGTTTATGTTACCCCCCCCAAAACCCCATCTCCATAGAGACTGTGTCAGCTCCTAAACAGAAAAAAAACAAACTAAAAACCAGCAAAAAACGACTTAAACATAAACAATCACAAAGAAAGAACAATACAGTATCCACATCTGAACCAAAGAGTAAAACAGTGAAATGTGGATTATTAAATATTAGGTCTCTCTCCTGCAAATCTAATTATAAGCTAGTCTAAATAAATGAGTCTTAAGATGATGTTTAAAAGAAAAAATACAATCCAGCAAGGGTGTAGATTTGGTTGTGGCGTTGGTGGGGACGGAGAATTCAACCACCGAACCCTGCCCTGATTCTTTTTTTTTACTTTTTGTCTTTGCTTCTTTATTAAAAAAAAGGAGAAATATACTTCTCTACGTATGCTATTCTACCTGCTTTTAAAGCATTTAAAATTACAATTCATAGTTTTATGTCACGGCGGGGTGCGCCGATGTGAATGGAAACAGGACCCAAAAGCAGATGATGACGAGTAGTGTAAGTTTGAACAGAAAAGTGATCCTTTATTGGATGACGGCAGGAGTAAACCAGGAAATCCAAGTAAACTGACAAGACACTAAGAAACAAAATACTAAACGGTACTGAGACCAAAACCTAAACTATGACTGTGGTGGAAAATAACAAGCAAAGACCATAACTAAGACTAATAATACATAACAGACGAAAACCGTAACTAAGACTGAGGTCAAATAAACAGACGACCCGACAATGGCATGCAGAAAACAAAGGGCTTAAATACATACATACATACATACATGCATGAGGTGATCAGGGGAAGTGGAGACACATGGGGGAACAGCTGACTGACATAAACCTAATGACAGGACCAGGAGGAGGAAAGCTAAATACAATGAACAAAGAACACATGACACTGTCAGAATAAAACAGGAAATACTAAAACTAAACATGACAACACAACTTAACAGACCTAATACGTGATGAATAAATACAAAACCCCAAAACATAGAAAAACCAGGAACAATAACTGCCTAAACTAAAGGCAAAATAGGAAATAACACAAAAACTATTCACATAACAAAATGAGAACTCAGAGCGCTGGGTCAGAGACCCAGCCTGTGACAGTTTTATATGTGAATTATATAATGTTAAATTACTATTAAACAACTGACTAAGTATTTCAGGCTTTAGTTTACTGCAGCCATATTCCATATAAATCAGGTATCATACAAAAATAAAAATGGCTTCAAATACAGTCGTGACAATGAAAGAATATGACTTGAAGGACTTAACATCATTACTTCAGTTAGTACACCAACATCGCTGATACATCAGCACTAAGGGAACACTGAATGACCTGCTGGTTTTTGTCTCATCTAAGATTAGCACAGAGTAAAAGACCTCTCAGCAAAATTATGCAACATTTTAGGCACTGTTGCCCCGATCAGATCAGTGAGCTGGGATTTTCTATTCTCAACATGAACTACTGTTACAGCAACAGACATGGACCCACACAACAACTCAATGTCCACTATGTGAAGCAGCCAAACACATGCCTGCTCCTCTCGTTAACTGAGAAACTGCTGGCATATTTGTTTTACATCTATACTGTCCAGTGTCTCCTGGTGGACATACGGCAGCATTGTTTAATCTCATTTGAGTCATTGTTGACCTTAGCCCTGTTTTTAGTCTTCTGAGAGCACTGAAGCTTCTTTCAGCCTCAGTACCTGCGTTTTATCCTCAGATTAAAAGTATTATTATGTGCTTGCTTTGCCTCACCTTTGGCCCTGGCTCCTCCCCTCTGCCACCTGATAAAATAACACATGGATTCGTGCCATATAAAAAGTGAGACGTGTCAATTCAGATTCTTTGTCAAACATACACTAATGAATCAGTTTACATCAGCAGCCTAACAACTGTCATGATAATAAATACTAGTTAATCTACAGCACCGAATCATCAGTCACCTGCGACCTCGGCTCTTCACCTCTCAGCTACAACATGGCAGAGCTGCCTCTGTCACCTGATGAATAACAGTGAGACACTCCACATACATGCAGCCACACATGTGCTTCAAATACAGTCACGAACCACCAGGTCATCCTCCAGTTTCACCTGTGATCTTGTGTCACCATTACTCTCTATCACCTGACAAACAGGACAAACATGACAATAAGAATAAAACGTGGAGCTGCTTCAGTGTTTCTGTCACTTTGTGCAGATCCTGACTCGTCAGTAATGTTTGTAGGCTGAGTGCATTTTTAAAACAAGTTGTGCAAACTGCACTACAAGGTGGATATTTGCAAAATCATGACTACCTCATGATATATTGTCTCAAAAATGAACCCTATGAATATGTCAGTGCCATTAGGATGAAATTATTGTGTCACCAACATTTTGACGTTAGACATATAATTCTAACAGCCTCTGTAAACTAATATCCTGGCTGCTCGAGGCTGCTGTTTTCTCCGACAGCTTCAATCAAAATTAGAAACGCTGCTCTGAGACTGAGAGAACTAATAGTGCTGCTTGTTGTGCAGTTAGTTTCCAAAATACTTTTTTATATCCAGGCTCTTCCTTGTTGCTGCCGTCCTCCTCTCCTCCTCGCAGCGCAGGCTTGCCGCTGCTAAAACTAAACAGAGCTCCCTGAAAGGCTCAGCCAATCACATTGGCCATAATTGTCACACGAGGTAGGACTGCAGTAGAGAACTTAATTTAACTCTTTCTGCACCGCTGGGTGAATGAGACGCTGACAGATCGTTTTTTTGCCAAGACGGATGACGTATGACCAACTGGGCACCCCATCTTGCTACAGTGTTTGTTGTAATTGAATACATTGTGAATAAGACTGACCAAGCTAAACTGTACAGCACAGTGAGAAAAGCATTTCCCAGCCTCAAAAGACACAAGGTGAAAGCTTTTATACAGGCTGTTAGTGCGGATGCAGTTGACGAGTACAAAGTGATGACAAAGAAAGACTGTATTACTGTACCTAAAAAAAGCCACATGCATGTTGAGGGTCGTATAGCAGCAGGGCCATTTAAACAAGACATGGTCATGATATTTGAGCCAGACTTAAACCCCCAGTGGCCAGACGATCTTGAGTTTTTTGACACTTTGGTTAAAGTTAAGAAGGGTACTTTACCCGTCATAACACTAGGTGTCTCTAACCCAACTGACCGTGAAATTGTCATACCAGGCCGTACATTAGTTGGCTCGGTTCAGACTATTACAGCTGTTTTACCTGCTCAGGTGTTTGAAAAAGCCGCATCTGTAGCTACTGTTAACCAGACAAATACACAAGCCCAGTGTAGCGCTAGTGAAGAGTGGGACCCACCTGTAGATCTTAGCCACCTGGGTGAAGAGCATAGAGTATTAGCGAAACAGATGCTCAGAGAGGAATGCCAGTCTTTCTCTAAAACAGACAATGATATAGGCTGTATTGAAAAACTGAAAATGACCAGATGACCAAAGACTACGAACCAGTCAAACGCACATACCTGTCTGTGCCACGGCCGCTCTACCAAGAGATGAAAAGTTACCTGCATGATTTAATAGCACAAGGCTGGGTCAGGAAGTCAGACTCGTCATACTCCTCACCAGTTGTTTGTGTTAGAAAAAAAGATGGTACTTTAAGACTGTGCATAGACTACAGAGACCTGAATCGGAAAACCCATCCTGATCGCCAGCCCATCCCACGCGTCCAGGATATTATGGACAGTTTGGGTGGAAACTCCTGGTTTTCGCTTTTAGATCAGGGGAAAGCGTACCACCAGGGGTTCATGTCAGAAGAAAGTCGTCCACTCACTGCTTTTGTGACCCCCTGGGGATTATATGAGTGGATTCGCATCCCCTTTGGACTTATGAATGCCCCTGCAGCATTTCAGCGCTGTATGGAAGAGTGCCTGGATGGGCTGCGCGACAACATCTGCATCCCCTATCTGGATGACACATTAGTTTACAGCAAAACGTTCAAAGATCACTTGGAGGACGTGAGAAAAGAGCTCCAGAGATTGAGAGGCTTTGGTATAAAGCTTAAGCCAAGTAAGTGTGACATGTTTAAGTCTGAGGTGCGCTATTTGGGCAGAATAGTGTCTGCAGAGGGCAGTAAAGTGGATCCTGCAGACTTTGAAGCAGTCAAAGCACTCAAAGGTATAAAACCACAAAATGTTGGTCAGCTCAGAAAAATGTTAGGCCTTCTCTCCTACTACAGACAATACATAAAAGACTTCTCCAGAAAAGCAGGTTGTTTGTATGAACTGTTAAAAGCTGACAAAACCCCAGAGAACTCAGACACCACAAAAGGGCCAGCAAATGTAGCCTTGTGGGGCCGGCCGGGCAGGCACGGAGACCATGACACTGTTTGCTCCACCCACCAGTGCTGGGGTTCCCAGATTTCACACAGACGCCTCACACAAAGGGCTAGGCGCAGTGTTGTACCAGAGACAAGATGGTAAGCTGCGAGTTATTGCTTATGGCTCCCGTACTCTAACAGCGGCTGAAAAAAAACTACCACTTCCATGCAGGAAAACTAGAATTTTTAGCATTGAAGTGGGCTATCACTGACAAATTCAGAGACTATTTGTACTATGCCCCAACATTTACTGTCTACAGCGATAACAACCCGCTAACGTACATTCTGTCAACAGCCAAACTGAATGCCACCACATCAAGATGGGTCGCTGAGCTCGCTGATTTTCACTTCACCATTAAGTACAAACCAGGGAAGGAAAACAGTGATGCAGATGCTTTATCAAGAATGCCACTTGATGTCGAAACCTTGATGAGAGACTGCTCGGAGGAAGTGCCACCGGACACTATTGCAGCTGCTATCCAGGCCATTGAGGTACAGAAAGACACACCTGCCGCATGGACACTCTCAGCTGCAGCAATGTCAGTCACAGCAGACGGTGAGCCAGCAGAAGCAACATTCACACCCATACCAAAAGAACAGCTTAATGAAGTGCAAAAGTCTGATCCTGTTATAAGCCCTGTATTACAGTGTAAACAGACAGATTCAAAACCACTGCCCAAAGAGCTAAGAACATTTGACCCTAAGACAAAATGTTTGTTCAGAGAGTGGGGCAAGTTAAGACTAGATAACAATGACATCTTGTACAGACTCACTTCTGCCCGGAAACAGCTAGTCCTGCCAGATCAGTTCAAAAAGACTGTACTTGAAGAGCTGCACAATAATATGGGCCATCAAGGTGTTGATCGCACAGTGTCTTTGATACGTGAACGCTTCTTTTGGCCACACATGCAGGCAGACATTGAGCATTATGTGACCAACGTTTGTTCCTGTGTAAAGCAGAAAAAGCCCAGCCATGAAACAAGAGCTCCTTTAACAAACATCGTAACTACGCAGCCCTTTGAGCTGGTGTGTATAGACTTTCTCCATCTTGAAAAATGCAAAGGCGGTTATGAATATATTCTAGTGATAACTGACCACTTCACACGTTTTGCCCAAGCCTATGCCACCACCTCAAAGTCAGGCCGGTTCTAGGACAACACCCTATCACCCAATGGGGAATGGTCAAGTTGAACGTATGAACAGGACATTGTTGCAAATGCTTAGAACGCTAACCGAAACACAAAAGTCAAACTGGAAGGAATCTATCAATAAGCTAATGTATGCATATAATTGCACACATTGTGAAGTCACTGGCTACTCCCCATTTTACCTACTGTTTGGACGGTCACCAAGGCTACCAGTAGATATGCTCTTTGGACTGTACTCAGAAACAGATTTTAGTGACCACAGAGACTATGTTGAAAAATGGAGAAAGGGCATGGAACAAGCATACTCTATAGCAAATGAGAATGCAAAGAAAGCTGCTGAAAAGGGCAAAAGACACTACGACACAAAAGTAAGGAGTTCTGTGTTACAACCTGGCGAGAGAGTTCTGGTCAAAAACCTGACACCTAGAGGAGGCCCAGGGAAACTGAGAGACTATTGGGAGGACACTGTTCACACAGTAGCCAGACAAATGGGGCCTGACCTCCCTATCTATGAGGTAAGACCGGAGAGAGGCAGAGGGCGCTCTAGAGTGCTTCACAGAAACTTGCTTATGTCATGTGACCACTTACCTTTTGAAAAAGTGCCTGAAAAAGATAATCGTACAAGACATGAACAGAAAAAGACTGATAAACCTGTCGCTGTTGTGCCAGACTCTGATGATGAGGGCAGTTTTGATGAATACCGCTGTCATTACGCACCACCTCAACCTGTGTCCCAGCCATCAGAACAAGAACTTCTCACAGCAACGTCTCAGCTCGCAGCTTCAGTCCCTGCTCTTGCACCAACACCAGAGCTTCTTGCTGGAGACCATCTGGAGGCGCCTGACCCAGCTGTCGTGGAGACAACTGGTGAGGAGGCAGAGCCCACTGCAGGTGACATACCTGCCCCTCCTCCACCTGTTGTACTCGAGAGACTTGAGGAGGAGACACCTCAGCGGCCACAGCGAGAGAGACACCCGCCAAGACGGATGACGTATGACCAACTGGGCACCCCATCTTGCTACAGTGTTCAGCCAGCACCGCAACTGCTTCCTGTGTACCCGGGCCTGGTTCCATGGTTTCCAGCTGTGCAGTCATACTGCACCCAGCCCATTGGTTTGTATGGACTCCAGCAAATGTAAGTTGACACTTTTTCACTGATGACTTGAGAACTGTACTTACAGACTGTCATCAAGAAAAAGACATGAACTTTTTCCCATCTGTGGATTATAACCATAGACAATAGACTTTGTGAAGACTCACACATGGACTGGTTATAGACTTTGTCTTCAGTCACCAGTGATGGACTGTGGTGAAACAGGTGTTAAACCCACAGAATTGAGGACATTGGTTCACCGTACTGTTGATGTTGTTAGATTATAATATTATTTTATGCCATGTTAGACCCCTAATTAAAGATTGTGAATTATTATGTAGTTTTAGTTTGCATTATTCTCCTGAATTAGAAGAAGCTGATAACTATTACATTAGTTAAACTGATTTGCATTACATTAGACTGCTGATTTATTGTGGATGAATGATATTGTTTTATGATGTTATAAGAAATACTGTTTGCAGAAAGTCATCGCCTTATTTGTCTGATTAGAAGAGAACGGAACATGCTGGAGTTTTCTGCCCCATCTCAGCAGGAGCAGATAAACGGGGAGCCAAGGTCGTAGCTTAGGCGCTGTGTGAGAGAAAGCATGTGAATGTTTAGGCTTTTATGATAAGGTGGAGACACCAGAGGCTATAAGAGTTTGATCAATGCTCCACCATTTTGAGATCTGATGCTGTCTGCATACATTGTCCATCTCCCACGCGTGTGATCATTAAAATCATCGTTTGACTCAACCCTGCCAGACCAGTGTTGTTATTGTGGTTTTTTCTCTTGTCTCCATCCCCAATTTTGAACTCGTAACAATGTCCTGACTACAAGAGAATATAGACTGAAAAGCATCTTGTTGGTATGATGTCGGGACGACATTTATTTGAGTGGGGGAGAGTGTGACAGGTTGAAGGACTATTTTTTTTGCCTGTCCCATTTGGTTCTTTAGCCGTCAGAATTGTTGTCTGAAGACCAACAAGGAGACCCAATGGATTTACTTTGCCAAATGGATCATCGTGGCATTGCCGTATTGGTCCATTTGATCGACCTTTGTTTTTATTATTTATTAAATTTTATTTTCAGATGTTACAGACGGGACAGACATGAGTGAGGGATAGGAAAGGGAGAGAGAAAGAGGAAGGAAAAGAAAAACAGAAGGGGAGAGGGACAGTGAGAAAGGGGGGGGAGAAAAAAAATCTCCTGGATCAGCTGTTGAGAGAAGAAGAGAAAACAAGCAAAAAACAAAACAAAACAAAAAAACAAACAAAGCAACATACTAAACACAACACCATCGCATCAATCTAGCTAAGTGTAAACAGCAGTAAATACTAAATATTCAATGTTGTTGTGCAGCACGCAGGACAGACAGCGCACAATGTGCTTTGAAGAAGCAGCCAAGAAAGGTGTAATTTAAGTCTACGAACAGTGAACATCCGTGTGCACACCTGTGTGGATCAGCGTGCTTGTATTCAAATGGTTTCCACATGTAATGGTCTGCAAGGGGATGTAGCGAGCCATAGCCCCGTCCCCCAGGGCATGAAGCAGGCCTGTGCTTCAAGGTTTCTGGTAGTTAGAATGACTCGGGGGTGTTGATTCATTTAAACTAACATAATCATCCTGCTGCAAGCAGGTTTCTGTAAGGCAGAGTAAATCGATTTGTTGATCATTATCATTGATTATTAAGTCACGTACTAACAGAGACTTGGAAGAGAGAGACCTAATGGTATTGTTTTACTCTTTGGTGCTGTTGAGGACGCTGTATTGTTCTTTCTTTGTGATTTTTGTGTTGTGTTTGGTTTGTTAAGTTTTGGTTTGTTTTTTGTCTTTTGTCTTTTGCAGACACACTCTCTAAGGGGTCTAGCGTTCTGTGGGGGGATACCAGTAGGAGAGAAACAACTTGGGGTCCTGGACCCAACTCTGGATAGTCACGTTTTGGGGGGTTTATTAAATCTTAATTATCTATGAAGCCCACATAATTTTTTTTTGAAAGAAATTATTTATTTAAGCTGGTAAACAGGGCATTAAAATAATCTGAATGCAAAGAAGAGAAGAAATGTTAGACATGTTCCTTAAATGGAATAAATAAGAATGAGACAAAGATTTTACATGAGAGTCGAAGCCCAGAGAAGAATCAATTGTTACACCAACATTTAGTAGTTAAACAAAAAGAAGCAAGGAGCTGACTGATGTTGGATTTAGTTTACAAGGGCTATAATTATGGTCTCAGTCCTTCTGGCAGTTAAAACAAGGTAACTGCTAGAGAGCCAATCAGTAACCTGAGTTAAGGAGTGAACTAGGGTGGACAGCCTATCCAGCTCATGAGGCTTAAAAAACATGTACAGCTGAATGTCATCAGCATAGAAATAATGAAAAATGTTATTAAAAGATTGAATGATGCCACCTCCTAGGACTTGCTGTCCACATATGTGGACATCACATTTTGGGTTATTTAGACCAAAATACTCAATTTTGCTCTACATGGGCCTGATATCCACTTACGAGGACATTATACTGCTACTGTTCTATCAAAATTTTAAATGAATATCCTCATTTGTGGCTCTCATTTTTCTTAAAAACAAAAATAAGGTAAAAAAAATCCGGTAATTCTTTTTTTTTTACATTCACCGGGCCCCAATATGCCCAAATATCAAAGAGAAATTAAAAATGCATGTTGTGGAAGAGTTCGGGTCTTAGGAGGTTAAAGGAAGCAGAAAGCAGAAAGAAAATAATGGACTCAGAACTGAACCTTGTGGAACCCTACAGGTTAGAGATGCAGTGTGAGAGGTCCCACCAGTAGAAACAAACCCAGTCTAACAGGAGACACCAGGCAAACCTTTTAGCCCATTATGTAAGTTTTCTTGGTCAATCACACAAAATTCATTTTACTCATTACTGTAGTTAAGTCATTGAGTGCAATTCGAGCAAAGGGAATAAATGACTCACACTACTGAGGACCATCTTTCATGTCAATCGCCTTTTTTCTCAGAATGGTTGAGAAATGTGTTACAGTTATTATCAGAAAGGAACAGCAGGAGGAGTTCAGTGCTCTAAAAAGTTGATCTTACATAGGTGACTACATCAACGAGTAACTGTAGGAGAGGAAAGGTAAAAAGGTAAGTTGAGAACAATCCCTCAACTTCCCCAGAGATAATGGAGAGAGACTCCTGCATCACTCAGGCATTTGTGTCTGTCAGATTTACTGATTTAAACCAAATCCAAACATAAATATAACAAGTCTTAATATTTGTTTTGTCCATAAAGTTTTAATTGGACATTTCTGTCATATAAGGCATGAAGCTATTTGATTAAGAGTTTATTACAAAATAATTGAAAAATGTTCATCTGTGTAGTTTTCTGTCGTCATATTTCTAAAGGCATGTCTTCAGTTGTATTGTAACATACTGTATTTAAAAACAACTCAAAACCTCATCAGAAAAACTTTAAAAAGTTTGAAAACTTGAAACAAAGGTAAAAAAAAGGTAAAAAACAGTGAATAAGATTCTGATTAAATTCAGCTACAGCTGATTCTGGGCAGCACTGCTGTTTGCAGTACTCACTGGTATTTATCACAGTATATTTATCCAGTACACTCAGTGTATACTTGAGTGGAGATCTCCTGTCGAATTGACTCAGCCATCTCCAGCAGGTCGGACACTTCAGCAGCTTTCTGGTTTCTTCTGTGAAGCAGCTGCTGGATCTTCTGCTCCATGTCTGCAGAAACACAAAGAAACTCATTTGAATTCATATCTATCTATCTATCTATCTATCTATCTATCTATCTATCTATCTATCTGTGTATGTATCAGGGTGTGGCAACCCTGGGCACGCATGGTGATTTTTCGTTTTTATGGGCCGATGATTTTTTTTTCTTTTTTTTGTAACGGTATAAACAATGAAAGGTGGTGGCCGATGTGTAAAAATAAGTCTAAATGTTTGGTGGTGGCTATCGTGGAGCTGCCACAGAGGCCAGCAGGTGGATGAGGGAAAGGTGAGACAGGAGGAGGAGGAGAGACCCGAGGCGGCCGCCGGTCCGAGTGTCAGGTGAACTGAACTTCAGAAGTTATGACCTGCAGTCTATCTGGGTCAGATATAAACCAAGTTTAGGTGGAGTTTATTTTTGTTGTGCTGACTTTTTACAGTCAGTTGCAATAACTCGTACTGCGTACTAGCTAGCATGACGGAGTTTCTATACAGCTGGGTGGGTGCTGTGATGTTACTGATAGTGAACTTTATTTTGTTCAAAAGGTTAGTTAGTAGAGTTGCCAACCGTCCCGTAAAAAGGCGGTCCCGTATTCAGAGAAAATATTACGCGTTTGTATTAAGGTGAAATGGAACAGTTTGTCCCGGACTTCAGCTAGAATGGAAAAAGAGACAAAGCTGGAGTTATTCTTCTTCTCTCATTCTCTCCTCTCCCTCTCCTGTTGCTAATTCAATCATGAAACTGATTAATGATCAGCTGATCAGCTTTTTTCTCTCGTTTGTTTATCTCCCACTTTGCGCCAGAAAGAGGACACCAGTGGATGTCGCGCTAAACATCAGCAGCACGTTTGAGCTTGATCAGCTGTTGTTAGAATGTATTTAATAATATCAGCTTGAGGTTCCAGGTGCAGACACAGACGAAGAGACAGTGCCTTTATTTGGGCTGATTAACGTGGCAAACAACAGAAAGCACTGAGACAAAACTAAACTAGAAGCTGAACTGGGAAAACTAAGAACTGACACTTAACTCAGACAGCAGGGAAGGCTAAGACAGGGTGACAATGATGCACATGACGGAGGCAACTGTGAACAGGTCTCTGTGCTGGAACAACAAGGAACTATGAAACGTATATACGTAAGTAACATGGACATGACCAGCACAGAGTCCTGAAACCTGGCGTAACATGGGGGAAGTTGAACAGACGACGCGGCGATGAACAAAGCAAGACTGAGGACTTAAATACACACATGAGGTGATCAGGAGAAGTGGAGACACATGAGAACACAGCTGACTAGAAGGAAACATAATGACAATACAGGGGAGAGTAACACTAACTACAATGAACAAAGAACACCATACTCTTTCAAAATAAAACAGGAAACACAGAGACATAGACATGGAGATAGAACATGAATTTAACCTAACCAGAGACATGAAACATGACAGGTAGACACACGGACCAGGGAGAGATGACAAAAGGGACTAAGAAACCAAGGACTAAACTGCAAACTAGAAAACAACTAGATGCGTTAAACTACACATGTGGATACAAAAATATGCATTAGAACTTAAACCCTGGGCCTCATGGCCTAGTACCATGACACAGCTGATGTTTGCTGGAGCCACAGCTGTAAAGCTGCTGGTCATGATGTCGGTTTGGATATGTGGTGAGAGGGAAACATGAAGATGAAACCAGGAGATGTCCTTACTGAATCATCAGAGCTGTGATGGAGAAACAGGTTTACCTTTTAGGTGACATGAATGAGTTGAAGTTATGAACTGTTTCTGAGAGACAAATAACACCAGGATGCTTTTCTAAGCAGCTGACAGCTGGTAACTGTGCAGGGACGGGTCTAGTAAAGTGTTGCCAGGGGGCAGGTAGGGCATTAACAGTCTCTCACAGAACAGACTGTGAGAGACTGTTCCAGGGAAAGTAATACAAAAAACACGAGACTAGACAAGGACATAAGAGCTAAGCAGGGAAGATAAGAGAGAGAGGAGAGGAGAAAAGTGCGACCGCCTTCGCCAAGAGCCAAACGAGAAACCATAGTCTTTTGCATGTTTCTTTAACACCGTTGTGTCTGCACTGTCTTGTGCCTGTATCCTTCTGTCTGGTGTTGCACTGTCTTTGTTTTTTTTTTCAATTTTTTACATTTAAATAATATCACTGTCTTCCTATTTTCATCTTCATATTATTAACCGCCTTCGTCCCTCACTCACTCCAAACAGTACCGCCATATTTGTCAATGCTCTTGTCACATCTCTTTTAGATTACTGTAATTCTCTTCTCTGTGGTCTACCTCATAAATCCCTCCATGAATTGCACTTAGTTCAAAATTACAGCTGCTCGTATTGTATCCAGAAATAGATGCACTGAACATATAACAGCTGTTTTTAAACAGCTCCATTGGTTTCCAGTTCACCTCTGTGCCAATTTCAAGATCCTGCTTCATACTTTCAAAGTGCTTCATAACCTCGCTCCTCCATATTTATCTGATCTTGTCCTTCAATAGGGCTTTGGAGCAATCTCTTTGCATCCAGACGCAACCTGTCTCTATACCGTCCTTTTTCTCTTGAGCTGTTTTTAAAGCATGGTTGGTAGCAATCGTCCTTCCAACACAGTTTGTTTTGATACGTGCCCTTCAAATGTGGCGCCGTGCACCCACAATACATTGTGCCGTTACATCAGTTCCAAAGCCCTATACTCACCCCCTCGTACACTCGGCTCTTTTTCAGCTTCCCTTCTGTCTGTTCCACCTTGCCCGCCTGATGGGACTCAGAGCCTTTGGTAGACTATGGATGTACTTCCACCAGATCTCCAGACCACAAACTGTTTCTTCACTTTTAAATTGTATTTTAAAACCATCTATTCAGAACTGCATTCCCTTCATTATGACTCTGTCTTAGTGCATTTTTACCATTCTTAGCTTTTATACTTTCATGCTTGTTTTTTTTCTCATTTAACTTGTGTTTTTATTTAGTTTTACTATATTTTAATATGTTGTATTGTTGTTACTGTTATTGTACTATTGTAAGGTGACCTAGAGGGCCTTAAAGGCACCTAGAAATAAAATGTATCATTATTATTATTAGCATTACTCTTAATAATTTTTGCACATTGCACCTTATGTAGTCTTGCGCTTATTGTCTGTTATATGTAGCACCATATGGAGGAATTCGTTTCACTGTGTACTGTACCACAGCACAAAGTTGGAATGACAATAAAGCCACTTGATTTAGTTTGAGATTTAGTGGGTGTTAACCATCGGGTGCTTAGTTTATGTAAAATTGTAGTTTGTTGTTTTGGTTAAATTAGCTTAAATTATGTGTGTGTTGTATATGAGTAGACTTGTATACAGTTAAACATGTATGGATTATATAATATCGAAGTCTGAATACTGATTTGTAAATACTGGAATTTGAAATGAGGGGGTAGGTACAGAAAAGGTGCAAACTTTATCCTACTCATTTTCTAGCATACACATTGTGTAGACATAGAGATAATCACGAAACTTGATGTTAAGGTTTTTCTTTTTTCTTGTTATTTCAGTTATATTTACGAAATAAACATTATTGTATTTATGCATCTATATATAGAAGTGGGAGTGGAGATACATGACCGGAAACATACAATAGTTAAACACAGAAGCAAAGCTGTGATGGGGACAGGGATTTTACTTTGTCCAGTGACGACAGAAATGACATTTCAGTGCCTCAGAGTTTATCTGAAGGTCACACCTATCACGCCTCAAACACACCAGCAGGTCAGCGCTCTGACCTTGTATCTGCTGGAGTTTGTCCTCCACTTGTCTCTTCATGTCCTCAGCTTCCATCATGATGTTCTTCAGTCGACCAGCAGCTTGACCCTTGACCTCCTGATTCTGTTGATTTTGCTTTAAAACCTCAAACTGCTTAGTGACATCACTGAGCTCCTGTTGGGCAGAAACAGTGTTCTGATTTTCATCTGAGACTTGAAACTAAAAACAGAGACTCAAAGTTGTGTGCAAAGTTTTACATAGATTTTTCTTATCTTAAAGCCTCAAACACATATAAATGTGTCTGTTGGTGTTTTTACCGTCTCTGCATCAGTGGTCATGTTTAAAGCACTCTCTGCCACCTCTCTGGCTTCTCTCGCTGTCTCTCTGTTCTCTTCAGTTTTGTCCTTCATAGCTTCAATCTCTTTCTGCAGGTCTTTGGTCTGAATCATGAGCCTCGCCTCGATGTTGTCCAGTGTGTCTTCAGCCTGAAACAGAAAACAAACACGAGCACATCAGCATCAGGCTGAACAAACGTCTCAGAGGTCATATGTGAAATATTTTGGATGTTTTACATCTTGGATCCTGTCTTTGGTCTCATCTTTGTTTCTGCTCGCTCTCTCTAAGAGGTTGTTAGCTTTGGCCTGAGCTTTGTCTGCTTCATAAATATCCTGAATGATCTTCTTCACATCAGTGTTCTCCATCTGCTCCCTAAATACAATAAACAAAGACGATTAAGGTTCAGAACACGAAGAGGACAAATATGTGTTCCACCTATAAATCACTAATCAGAAGGACAGGAAGTAAAAACATCAGAGAGCAGTGACACTCAGACTCAGAAAGCTGATTCTGCTCCTGCTGCCGAACATCCGAAGGACCAGTTCAGCACTGAAAGCATCTCACTATGCCTGAGAAAAACATCTAAAACATATGAAGAAAAATAATGTTTCATGCAGTCACAGATCAGCTGTGGATGTGTCCAAAACTCCTCAGTGTTCGTCTGAAAGACTAAAAATGAAAAATGGCCTCTGATACTGTCTGAGGTCATCTTCACAGTCACGGTATTATATTGTTCATGACATCATGAAGCTCCTGTTGGACAGCGTTGTAGTGAGAAGTTGTGTCCTTACCTTTTCCATTTTGAAATGTTATAGAGTCTTTCATTGATGACAAAAATGGGGGAAACACAAATGAGACAGAGCAAATGATCTAAAATCAAAAGAGTAAACATGGACGTATCTGTGGTAAAGTCTTAACTAGGGATGGGTACCAGTATCCGGTGCCATTATGGCACTGACATAAACGGTAGTAACCAGGCCGAAAAGCAGCGCACATTTCGGTGCTTGGTTTCGGTGCTTTTTTTTTTCTTGAGATGTCATACACTTTGGATTCTAGCCAATCATTTTACCTTTCCGAGGATAGTAGGCGGGTCCAGGTACTTACAGTCTTTTATTGCAGAGCTACAGATTAAAAATGCCCAAGGCGAAGCAGTCAAAAGTCTGGCTGTACTTCACAGCAAAAGATGCAAACTCAACAGTCTGCAACAAGTGCTTTAAGGTGATACTGTGATACTGTGCAAAGGAGGTAACACCTCAAATCTGATGAAACACCTGGCGACGTATAGCATTTTTTTAAAAGCTGAGAAATGCACCGTATTTGATAGCTTGCTGTGAGACCTCACACCGAGCACAACTACTGTGGGTGGGTTGCCTGTTATCTGACCCGGAGTTAGCAACATCCCCCAAGCACCTGAAGAGGAGAGTCCTGCCCCCTAGCCCTGCCAGTGTAGCAGAAATGATGAGGATGATGATGGCAGCAGCAGCCGTTCTTCTCTGCGTGAGTAGCTTAATGTTGTTCGTGTGTAATTTACGTTGAGTAGGCTAACCACGTTATTACATTAATGCACGTAAGGTGAACTAGCAAACACCGTCATAGTTACATGCGGCTGTCTTCTTGTTTGATAGAGTGATACCATATATGCCCTATAGCTGCAAAAAAGGCTAACCTGGTAATCATTTTGCAGAAAAAAAGAGACTGCTAAAAATAATAACATAAGAGATTTTTGGACAAAGTTTGTGTTCTCCATTCTTTAAGCACCGGTTCGAGCACCGTTTAAGCACCGGCACCGTTTCAAAAGTACTGGTTTGGCACCGGTATCGGATAAAACCTAAACGATACCCATCCATGGGGGTGGAAAAAAAAAAAAAAAAAAAAAAAAAAAAAAACATGGGGATGACTCCCTGCTGGAGCCTCTGCTGGATGTCAGCGGGACTGCAGCTGATGGTGGTTTTAGGGCAGGGGTGGGCAACTCCAGGCCTCAAGGGCTGGTGTCCTGGAGGTTTTAGATAGCACCCGGGGTCAGCACACCTGAATCACATGATTAGTTTATTACCAGGCCTCTGGAGAACTTCAAGACATGTTGAGGAGGTTGTTAGCTCTTAGAAACATATAATCATATATGCTGAGAGGTATATAATCGATTGCATAATGATATAATGCCTGATCCTCAGTAGTCTGCAAAGACTCTATGTGCGTTCCAGAATGCTCTGGCATACCACACGTCCTAAGGTCATGATAGAGGTCTTACCTTCTCTTTCTGATATATAGTATAGGAGGACACCTACTTTATCTGTTTGAGTATAAGAGCCCTTTGTTTAGGCGGACCGCATGCCTGGTTGATATGTTATATGTTAATGAGACTATGCATTTTCATGTAACCACAATAAAGAGCAGACTACAGAGGGGCTGACATATAGTGACTGGCGTTTGAGCGGCAGGAACAGCGCTCGTCCCGGTCACCTCCCTCATGCACGAGATCACACAAATAGCTCTGGTGTCTGGTGTGTTGTTTTTGCCATTGTAGTGGATTGTCTCGGTTGTTGCAGCAATAGGTTTGTGCCTAGTTAAAGCTATCAGAGGTCATTTAGCCATTTAAATCAGCTGACATTTCTAAAACCTGCAGGACACTGGCCATTGAGGCCTGGAGCACCCCCACCTCTGTTTTAGGCTAAAGGTTGCATTTCATTTCTAGTTTCTAGTTTAAAGTTTTTGGTTTGAATTAAGCTTTTATGTCATTTTTATGCTCTCAGCACTGACTTGAGTTCCAAAGCTTCCTGCTGCAGGTCCATGGCTGCCTTGGCTTGCTTGTCCAGGTTCTTTAAGTCCTCCAGGAATCTGGTGGCATTTTTCAGCAAATTATTGACGTTGCTGATCATGGACTGGATGTTAGCAGGTGACTGTGGGAGCTCGATTCTCAAAACTGCTTGTGCCATTTTCTCAGTGTCCTTTGGAGGAACCATGTCATCTGTCAGGGAGGAAATGTGAAGAGCAATGAAAAGGTTTCCTGCAGAGAAACATTACATACTCACATACAGCAGCATCACAACAGCACCAACGTTCTCTGTAAAGCCACGCTCTCTCTCTCTGACTTCAAAGGATCCATCCTGTACTTTGCTACCATCTGGTGGGTACTGCCTCAAAGTGGACATGAAACACTACATGTATAAAGCCTAATTTACACCATTCACAGAGAGTTGGGGAATGGCTGCAATCACAGCATTGTAAGATGGCGACAGATGTACCCTTAGGCCCCTCCTCAATTCAGAGATGGTCTTTCCCTTTTCACGTAAATGGCCTCCTTGACTCCGCCCTCAAACCAGCGTTCCTCCCTGTCCAGGATGTGTACATCTTCATCCTTGAAAGAGTGTCCACTGGCCTGTAGGTGTAAATAGACTGCAGAGTCCTGGCCTGACGAGGTAGCTCTTCTGTGTTTTGCCATCCGCTTCGCCAAAGGTTGTTTGGTTTCCCCGATGTATAAATCCTGGCAATCCTCCTGGCACTTAACAGCGTACACTATGTTACTCTGTTTGTGTCGGGGGACCCGATCTTTGGGGTGGACCAATTTTTAAAAGCCAAAGAGACGCAGTGTTTAGAAAAAATGCGTCTCAGCTGCTCCGATACTCCTGTCACCTACGGGATCACTACTACAGGTTTTCACTTAGACAGCAGTTGTCCTTCTCTCCTGGATCGGCTGGAGCTTTGTTTAGGTGCCTTCCCAGGTTTGACAAAAGTCCAGCTGGGATAACCACATTTACTCAGGGCCTTCTTCATGTGATGTTCGTCTGCTTCCCTGGCCACTGTGTCAGTGGGGATGGTGTTAGCTCTGTGCTGTAGCGTCCTAATAACACCCAGTTTGTGCTCCAGTGGATGATGAGAGTCAAGCCTTAAATGGCCTGTATTTGTATAGCGCTTTACTAGTTCCTAAGGACTCCAAAGCGCTTTACATATCCAGTCATCCACCCATTCACACACACATTCACACACTGGTGATGGCAGCTACATTGTAGCCACAGCCACCCTGGGGCGCACCGACAGAGGCGAGGCTGCCGGACACTGGCGCCACCGGGCCCTCTGACCAGACTAAATACTTATCCATATGTGTAGGTTTACGGTGCACGTCAGCTTTTAGATGTCCCCCATTACTGATGGAAATCTCACAGTCTAAGAAGGCTAACCTGCAATTATTTCATATCCTCCCTGGTGAATTTGATGTGTCGGTCCACCGAGTTATTGTAATCCGTAAAATGTGGTATGTCCTGAGATTTGATTTTCACCCAGGTGTCATCCACAAATCTGAACCAACGGCTTGATGGTGTTCCAGGGTAGGATAGCAAAGCCCTCTTTGCCACTTCTTCCATGTACAAATTGGCCACAATGGGTGAAACTGGGGAGCCCATGGCACACCCGTGATTGCGGTGCCGTGCAGAGGAGGTGGGCGCACCTGCACGGCATCCGCAATCACGAATTGAATATTGTACTGGGTCCTGTGGTTGGCGTTGTTGTTGTGATAATGTTGAGCGGGCAGCAGTAGAGCTGCAGCTCTGTGAGTATTGTGGACAGCATCCGTCAAAGCATTAATAAAAAGTATTAAAATGCCACTGGGTCTGCCGTGTATGTTTACACATATAGTTAGGGCTGGATCAGGTGAATCTACCCATGACCCTCTTAATGAACAACCCCCACTACAGTTTAAATACATGGGATGATCCATCAATTAATTTTAGACCTGGTGAAGCCTCTTGGATGAAATATGTTCACAAACTTAAAGATGTCCAGTTGTTTTCTTTCCAAACTCCTTAGGCTTCCGTGACCTGACTGAGGACCTACACTGAGACTTATCATTTAGTTCTATTTGTCTACTATTTATATTTTATTCTGGGACAGTTGGTGTGCAGCACCCACAATTTTGTTGTACAAGTACAACAACAATAAAGGGTTATTCTATTCTATTCTGGCTGTACAGGACCTCCACATCTGTCCTTTTATGTGGCTTATAAATGATCTGAATTACTGTCTCTTAAATCTGTTGATTTGATGATGATCTATGTCTCACTGAGGAAAGTGAGATGATCTGATGATCATTGCAGGCTGAGAAAGAACACACTGTACATGATTGCTCTACAACTTTAAACAATAAGTTAATGAATGTGGAGTGAGCACTGACCCATCAGGTAGTCTTTGACTTGCTGAATAAGCTCTCTGATTTTGTTTTTCTCTCTCTCACACGAGTTTGTATTGTTGTTGATCTGGTCCTGCAGATCTCTGGCCCAGTTTTTGGCATCCCAAGTCATCTCATTGGCATTATTGATCTGACAAAAGAAATCACCTTTTAAAAGATTTAGTTTGTGGAGAGGGATGTGAAATATTACACTATGGTAATTGGTCTACACGTAAGTTTATAATGCTACAACACTAGCATCTGCAAAATTAAAAACATCTTTGTGAGGAAGAAAAGAAAGTGTGATTTGAGTCATCAAATTGAAAAAAACATTTCTGTTTGTTCATCCAAAAAAGTAAAACAGGAAGAGCTCTACTGTTCTGTCGATCACACACAAATATCAAAGAAATGTAGATGCAAAACTCACTGGTCTCGTCAAATGACACCACAACACACCACCAACACACTTCCAAACCAACGTGGTGCTTGGTAAGAGGCCTGCAGGTTTAACCTGTGTTTAACCCTCACCCACTCCCATAGAGAGTAGAGCATTCACCAGTGTTTCCAGTATAGACCTGCCTTGTTCTTGGTGTCCTGCAGTCTGGAAGGCAAATTCATGAGCTGGTCTTTCAGCTTCTCTGCAGTCTTAGAAGCATCCTCACTGACATGAACAGCTCCTTTACAGTTTGGACTTCCGCACTTCCTCTTCCCCAGATCACGCCCACAAAGAGCTCCAGTACACCCTGAACAGTCCTCCAAACCTGGATCGCCACAGACCTTTATCGCATCACAACAAATTGCTTAAACAGTATTCACATTTACCCAGCGGTCATTGTTGATTTGATTATATGGAATCAATGATTTTCACAGCAGCATTGAGACAACAGGACAATCAGCTATTCATTTAATCCTGCAGCTACTCATGTGATATATTAGTCATATGACCTTACAGTTCAATGTTTACATTGTAGGGTTTTTGGTTTGTTTGTTTGTTGACAAACTGCATCTGGTTGTTCTAGATTGGTCATTTTCCAACAAAGAACAATTTCCATGTTTACATCATCTTATCTTGACTTAATGAAAGGTAGGTTTGGTGTTGGTGATGTCTTGCCTAACATCATTGGGTCAAACGAAATTCATAGGTTTGTTCTTTGTAGGAAATGTGCCAGTGGTTTTCAGGTGTACCTGTGTGACCTAACGGTACTGGCTAAAACAGGTGTGGTTTGCTCAAAGCAAGGAGACGCTCGACATTTTGTCTAAGTGTTCGGGTTTTCTAATGGAGAGTGCTGTAAACTAAACATGTCTGCTGAGTTTGGCATCAACTCTGATCTGCTGAACTGTGATTGTGATTTAAGCACCTTGAGACAACAGCTTTAAGGTTTGGTGCTATGTAAATAAACCTGAATTGAATTGCGTTTAAATCATTGGCTAAAAAATTATTGATCACCATACCCTCCAGTTTTATAGGAGCTGAGTTGCTCCCAGTCAGTGACCGCACCACAGGTTCAAACTCAAACCTCTTTGGTAAAGATAAAGATATCTTTATCTCTATCTTTTGGTAAAGATAGTCACCTTCTGTTTGAGCTGAACCACACTCAGCTCTGTGACCTTCTTCTTCAGCAGTGCAAGGTCTCCTGTATTGCACATGCTCAGTTTGTGTTTGACTTCCTGTCTGGTGTCCATGGAGTCCTCTACAGCTTTGCTGACATTTCCCACCCTCTCATCCTCCAACATGAAGAATCTGTAAAGCGTCTGGATCTCATCCAACAGCTCTACAACAGGTTCAGATGAGACACGTGCTAAGCAGAGAAAGTGAAATCATGAAACATGAAGTCTGCTCTGTGATGAAAACAAAGGTTTATGTTTAAAAAGATGAATTCATTGCCTGACAAATAGATCTGCTCTGTTTTTAACTGAACCATGAAAGCAGTTTCTGAGAATATTTATGTTTCTTCACTTTCTGTTAGAGATAAGTGAACATTTTTAGGTATTTAGCTTCACATTAAGACCGTGCATGTCCTGATCTTTAATTTAAATGTGGAGTCTTCAAAAACTCAGAAAAGGATCTTGTGTAGTTTATCTGAAGATGTTTAAAATCCTCTGATGTGATGTGATGTGATTTTAAAAACAAAACATATAAAAAAAGGAATGTACCTTTCTGTTGGTCATTTACGTTATCAGTTGGCACACTGGTGAGTTTCTTCTTAAGGTTCATGATTTCTAGATGAATGTCGTCAATTTCAGTGTTGAAGAGGGGAGACATGTCAATCAGGATCACATTTGTGTCGATGGCATCTTTCACCTTCCTGTGAGATGAATACACTCTGATTATTCAGCATAAGCTAAATCTTCCTGAGTGCTCTTTGATTGTACAGTATTGTGAAAAAGTCTTGAGTCAACCTCATTTCTTAATATTTTGCTAAGTTAAAGGCAAATATGTGACTATTTATTGAAACATGCAGCCATAAATTGAAATAGATAAAAACAGACTGCACAATTCTAACAAACTTGAACGTCAGTATTTGGCAGAGGTGTGGACTCGACTCAGACTCGAGTCATTAATTTTATGACTTTAGACTTGACTTGAAAAAATGTTCTAAGACTTGTGACTTGACTTGGACTTTTACACCAATGACCTGGGACTTGAATTGGACTTGAACTGGTTTACTTGAGAAGACTTGATATTTCACCCCAAATATAAAATTTAACATGCATATTATATAGAGATTGAAAATGTGACGTCATTCAGGGGTAAAACCGCAAAGGATTCTGGGAACTCGTGGCAAGCGGTACTAGCGCATGCAGGCTTTCAATTGAAATCAGTCACACAGCGATAAAAAGAAACACAAAAATGGCAAGAAGCTGTTGTATTATTAACTGCAATAGCCGGTCGCATGACAGCCACGGGAAGCCGATGGGTAAAGAGATCGGTTGTTATCGGATTACGTCGTTGAAGAGAAATTGTTCGACCCATGTTTCCAAAGTAACAAAGAGGCGACGGATGGCCTGGATTGCAGCCATTCAAAGACCAAATTTAACATCCCAGAACACTCCAGCTCACATGTTAGTCTGCTCCAAGCATTTCCACAAAGGTCAGTCTGCTGTTGTAGTTAATGCGTCATTTTTCTTAACATAATTGGTGATATAGGTTACAAGCAAGTCTGGCGCTGAACAGAAATTGTCGCGCTATGCTCCTTTGTTTATTGTGCATAAATAGTGAATTGTCCTGACACAATATTGCGTTTCGCTTCTGTTATTATGGTACATTGACAAAAACATATACTTTTATTCACAGGATAAAACAGTTGTTTTGTATCACTAATTGCCCAGTGCGATTACAGCATACAATATTATTGTCACTGCTACATTTCTGTAATGAACCAGAAATTATTTCCACTACTAATTAATTACCGTTGAGCTCAAAGGTTATATTAATAAACTGTTAACGAATGTGTATTTATGAAGACGATTTGTGAGACTGGTAAACTTATGATACGTACGATGGTCCTTCGTTCGGTGCATTTCAAGGTCCTGTACCCATCCGTCGGTAAACTGTACCTGGGCTTGTTGCATGACCTGAAGTTACTAAACTTCATGAGTGTATGCACTCACTCCAAGAACCGTATGATTATAAATATGCATATAAATATGCTACGATGAGATAGCTGACTTCATCTAACTGGCAAATGTTGTCCAGGCTACGTTGGTGATGCAGTTTTTTTTAATGTGTATGATATTTTTGTCATGCGATTTTAAAGCCGGTCCTACAAGCGCATCCAAGAATAACATGCAGCTTATCTCAGAACTGTCGGTGAAAATTATTCTTGGAGCTAAGTTTAATTGAGCTGCATTTTAAAGAGGTGTAATTTCACAATTTGTGTATATTTTCCAAGTTCACTATTTTGTCATGTGTTGAGAAAAACACAGATTTAAAAATTACATGGTCTAATATTTACATTTAGCATATAATGGCAACATGCTTTTTTCGGGTTTTTTTAAAGACTCGAAAGGACTTGAAATTCAAAATTTCAGACTTGTGACTTTACTCGGACTTTTACACCAGTGACTTGAGACTCGACTCTGACTTGCCTGACATTACTTGAGACTTGATTTGAGACTTGAGGATAAAGACTTGAGACTTACTTGAGACTTGCAAAACAATGACTTGATCCAACCTCTGGTATTTGGTATGATCACCTTCATTCTTCAGCACAGATTGAGCTCTCTGAGGTAGCTTTCTGTAATTTGTTTTAGTCCACAGAAAGAGTTCTCCACGCTTCTTGAAGGACATCCAAAGTGCTTCTTTGGATGATGATCCCACACTGCTTAAATATTGTTGATGTGCAGGCTATGGGGAAGCAACTCCATGTCTAACAGTATTCTGTTATGTGTTTTGGTATTACATGGTTTTGTATGGTGGATCAAAGCTGGTGGTACTTTTCTGCATTCATCAGTTTTATCAAAGATCTTAATTCTGACCACCTCCTTTAAATTTGTCAGTCCGTCAGATTTTAGTTTAATAAATTTTTTGGCATTTCTTAAGGACATGATGTTTTAGACACTGTTCATCTGAAATGTTCAAATTTTTTAGGCCTGGCACTTCAGATACATATCAAATTTCCTTCCTCTGAATCTGGTAAGTTACAAGAACTGGACTGAAAATGAGTAAAAAAGCAGCCTATGTCCAAAGAAAAACTTTGAAAGACCTTCAGAAACTATGCTCAAAAACACTTTACAAAATTACGGGAAAGTCTGGCTCCTTGGAAGCAAAATATAAAGAAATGAGGGATGACTCAAGAGTTTTCCAGTATACTGTATATTTTTACATTTAGCATTAGTGGAGTTCCTTTTAAGTTCATCCTCTCATGCCTTACCTAACCTTCAAAGACATTTTCTCCAGTTTCTCCACGCTTGGTGGGGAGATTACTCTCAGGTTGGCCAGGCTGTCCAGCATAGAGTGCATGTTAATCATCTCCTGCAGGTGCTGGTTATCTGTGGGCTGTACATTGTTATGAGGGATAAGGGTCCTCATTTTCTGGGCAGCTCGCTGGACATCAGTGACAATTTGAGTCCAGAGTGCGTTGCAGGGATGGCACGGTTCACAGGCTGGGAATAATGTATTGAAGCCGGGCGTGCACTCATCACAGAATATACCGCTTACACCCGCCCGACAGATGCACTTGCCAGTCTCAGGGTCACATGATGGTTGTTTGGTTCCCTCCAGATTGCAGTCACAAGCTGAAAACAAGATAAAACATGGTATCTTCGCATGAAAACAAGGGGGATTTAGAAAAGGTTAAAGTGGACCTGCGCTGCTGCTACTTAGAATACACTTTCCCCCAATAAACTGTAAACTCAATAAATCAGTGTGTCTATGCCTTAAAAGTAGAATGGGAGGCGGAGCCTTCAGTTTTCAGGCCCCTCTTCTGTGGAACCAGCTTCCAGTTTGGATTCAGGAGACAGACACTATCTCTACTTTTAAGATTAGGCTTCAAACTTTCCTTTGTTCTAAAGCATATAGATAGGGTTGGATCAGTTGTCTAGGCTGCTGGGGGATTCTCAGGATGCACCAATGTATTTACACACCTGTCTGCATTTAATTATTAGTTAATATTAATGTCTGGTTCTCTTCCACACCCTGTCTTTGACCTGCGTTCTTCCTGGAACAGTGCAAAGTTTCCAAATAAGACAGAAGTGGTAGATGTGGATGTTGTGCTTTGAGTGCAGCTCTTTCAGTGACCATATAAGAATATCCCCATCCTGCGACATCAAGCAGATCAAAGAGTATAAAAAGTGTGATAAAATGAGTCTTCAGAACAGTCTGCACCCTTTTTTTGGTTTTTGGTTCACTGCCCTCAATATTTGAAACTTTGGAACGATTTATATGAATAAACACCACTGGAGACATATGTCAGAAAAGAAAAGAAGAATTGTCCACTTAAAGGAAACATTGAAATATTACTCACAGATACACTGCAGGTCTGGATTCCTAAAATGATTTTCTCTGCATTCATCACAGTGCCTTCCTCCAAACTCAGGATGGCATGGACAATGTCCAGTTACCTGAATATGTCACAGCACATTCATTCAAAGTTTAACCATCAGCATCTACTGCAGGTGATTATTTATAATTTTGTTTTTTATTTGAAATAAAAACAACCTTGAAATGGACACACAAACACACAAGGCTGTTTTTCTGAGGTGAGAGGAGTAGCAGAGTGACAGTCTCACACCCTAAATGATAAATGAAAACTGAACCCTGTGGTCACACGCCGACACTGTCTGTGGCTGTGGAGCTCTTGCCTTGTCACAGATGTTGGAGATAGATTTGATGAGGTCACAGCTGCAGGGCTGACATCCCGAGGCTATGTTCAGATTCCAGTATCTGTCCTCACATTCATCACAGAGTTTACCTATCACACCTGTCCTACAGGGACACTGTCCTGTCCTGGGATCACAGAAACAGGGTCTCCCCAGAGGACACCGAGTCTCCTGAGTCCCCCGTCGATCACAGGAGCATTCTGGAAAATACTTTTATTTTAGTGTTTGTCAGACCATTGTGAAATATAGAAAAGAAATACAGGGTATACAGTATAGATGGAGCAATAAAGAAGAAAATTTATGCAAGAAGATTATTGATGATGGAAGCATTCATCCCTCTTTCAAAACTGCAGTTTAACTTTAAAATGGTTATAGTAAGAATCAGGTTTTAAACAGGATCTTTAGATACTTTGCTACTAGCAGCCTGTCATAAAAATACATAACACATTCCTTAGCATTTTCACAGCTTTAATTGAAAAAAACAACACATTTTGACAGCATGAAATAGTACTTTTGCACCAGCAAGTTTATTCTCGCAGACCTGTTAGCTGAAAAGTTTGCACATTTTGGCATTGTGAGCAACGTGCCTTTGTAAAAAAAAAAACTGAGGACAATGGAAAAGTGAAGGCCTAAAGAAGAAGTGTGAGGCCTAAAACGATATCTACAGCAGATAAACAGTACCTGATATCATGAAGTCATGTCCTTAAGAAAAAGGGGAAAAATGCTTTGCCTATCGATCACACTTATCGGTTCTGCTTGCACTTGGACAATCAGCTAATTTCAGTTTGTGTGCAGGAGAAGGAAAATAGTGGCACAGCCTACAGCATGAATATGGATATTTTATGGTAAAGTGGAGACTGCTCCAGAACAGAAACAGCTGCATTATTCTGCTAACACAACTTCAGCTCTTTGCAAGCACCTTCACAGATGGCATGCTAATGCTAAGCTAGCCAAGAACCCAGAGTGATGCTAAAGCTGAGTAAATGCAGACCTCAGCCCAGCAGCCAGAGCCTGAACAACAAGTAAAAAACTTGCTGCAATCAGGCTGCAGCCTCTACCTGTTCATGCTTCTACAGTGGGATCACCATGACGACTGCTTTGAAGTCTCTTTGTGCTGGTCTCCATATTTCAATTCAATTCAATTTTATTTATATAGCGCCAATTCACAACAACAGTCGCCTCAAGGCGTTTACATTGTAAGGTAGACCCTAAAACAATACAATAATCCCTGCAGCAAAAAGTCTAATGTGGCTGAAGCAATCTTATTATGACCAAGGAGAGAAAGCAGGTAGACTTTTGGCATGGAGAATTAAGAAAATGCAGAGTGAAGGAGCAATTAATAGTATAAAGACCTCTTCAGGGTATGTAACAGTAGATCCATTGGAAATTAATGACAGCTTTAGAGAATTGTATGAAAATTTGTATAAATCAGAATGTGCTTATGCCTCAGAAGAACAGGACGTATTCTTAGATCAAAATCAGTTCCAGACACTAATGGAAAACACAAAGCAGGAGTTAGACGGACGTCTATTGAAGAGATATCACAGGCTATCAAAGCATTAACAGTGGTAAGGCACCTGGGCCAGATGGCTTTCCGGTCGAATTTTGTAAAAATTTCCAAGAAAAATTAACATTTCCTCTTTTTACCCTGAAGAAGCGTAAATGAAACTCTCCCACCTACTCTGGAACAGGTAATGATTACTTTGCTACTGAAACCTGGTAAGCCCCTGCAGAGAGTTCATCATTTAGACTAATGGTGGTTGACACTAAAATACTTTGTAAAGTTTTAGCAAGACGATTAGACTCCTGTATCGCACATTTAGTTCATGATGATCAAAATGGCTTTGTACTAAAACGTCAAGGGTTTCACAACATAAGAAGGATTTTGATTATAATTCATGAGAAATTTGATGCTAAAGATACAGCATTATTATCACTTGATGCTCGTCAGGCCTTTGACAGAATACAGGAGTCATATTTATTTAATGTTCTTCCAAAATATAGATTTGGAAACACTTTTCTCAAATGGGTTAAACGTTTGTATACAAATCCCAAAGCTAATGTTTTAACAGATAACAAGTTTCTAACCCTATCACATTGGAGCGTTCCACACGCCAGGGGTGCCCGTTATCTCCAATGCTATTTTTCTTAGCTGGCGATGATGTTAGAATGAGAACTGACATATTTGTTTTCCAGTTAGGAGATCAAGAGCATAGATTGGCCCTTTATGCTGATGACCTGATAGATTTTTTTGACTAGGCTCTCCATTAGTATACCAAAATTAATGCAACTAATGGAGTTATTTCTGGCTATAATGATTCAAAATCCTCCATCCTATTTCTGAACAAGGATGAAAGGCTAAATCCTATTATACAAACCTCGCTTATTAATGCAAAAAGGATTTGTGTATCTTGGAGTTAAAATCACCCCAGACATTGACACCATTGTAGCAACAAACTATGACCCTTGATTAGTGAAGTGGAGGAATCTCTAAATAAATGAATGACAATGGCCATATCAGTGAATGGCCATAGAAACATTATAAAAATGAACATATTACCAAAATGTTTATATCTGTTCCAGTCACTTCCTCTGCCTTTTCCAAAAGAATTCTTTGATAAGTTAAACAGTATCTTTGATATATTTATTTGGAATAACAAAAAACCTAAATTAAGACTTCACTTGTTGTAGTTAGTGATATAGATATATTACAATATATATTAGCAATAGTATAGATATGTAAGTATATTACAGAAATGGGTCTATTATGGTATGTTATAATGTACACGGTATGAAGTATGTTGTGAATATTCTATAACTATAAGTATGTACAGGCTGTAGTGAGTACAAGCTATGTACAGGCTATGAAAAGGATATAAATATGAAAAACTATACAGAATATGAAATAAATAACTTTACAGAATCTGGGATATACAGCTATACAGAAATGGGAACTATGCAAGTTGTAAACAGTTGTAGGATTAAAGATTATCGAATGTACAGAATGATTATTTACACAGAGCTATACAGTAGTGCAGTTAAGATAAGTGAGGGTGTAGATAGTTTCTACAGAGGCTATATAAAGTGCTAGTGGTTGTGAGTGGTGGTTCAGTCCATGTTATTATTGTGTGTTTGAGGGTACAGTTGTCCATTGTGGGTGTGTGTATGTTCAGTCCATGAGTTTAACGTGGGTCAGATGTCAGGAGGCAGAGTTCAGGAGTCTGACAGCTGTGGGGAAGAAGCTGTTCCGGTACCTGGTGGTCTTAGTCCGGAGGCTCCTGTGGCGCCTCCCAGAGGGCAGGAGGGTGAAGAGTCCATGTGATGGGTGACTGGGGTCTTTGATGATTTTCCTAGCCCTTTTCAGACACCGCTTCCTGTAGATGTCTTTTATGGCAGGAAGTGGTGCTCCGGCGATGCGCTGGGCAGTTTTCACGACCCTCTGCAGTGTCTTGTAAACTGTATGTATGTATAAGATGTTCTCACCTACCTGTGAGTCCAGCGTTTGGGTCCTCCTTTCGTCACCCACACTGCAACCACTGACAGAATGACACGACCCCGCCTTGTGGACCCAGCGGACTCTGAACTTTTCGAGCGGCAGGAGGCAGCGCTCCTTCACTGGACGGAGGAGATTAGGGGAAAACAGCGGCTCTTCGTGGAGAGAGAGCACGTCTTTGCAGGGACTCGTCTGGCTCTGGGCAGGCCTCGGGGACGCCGTGTTCTTCCGCCTGCTGCCTCTCCTGCATCGAAGCATTCACCGCGGAGAGTGGGTGTCACTGGCCAAGCTTCAGCTGCTCACTCCCTCACTGCTCTGCTCCTCGAGGGAGGCAGCCGACGGGCAAGTCGGCTGCTTCACTCACCAGACTCTCCGCCTCGCCACGGCACAGCGGCTCCGTCTCCCACCTCCGCTCAATGGAGGCTCCCGTGCCAGAGGCTCAGCTGTTTACCCTGCCCGCTTCCTCTTCCCGGAGAAAGCGGCGCAAACGCCACCATAAAATGGACTATTTTGAGGAACTCCCGGTGGTGAGTTCCAGTGACTGTTTTCCACACTCGTCATCCGTTTCCTCACTTAAAACAAATAATAGACTTATCTCTGATTCATGGTGAGTTTCCCTCCTGGATGAGGATGTGGATTGGGAAGTTGTTTTCTGCTCTGCTCCCTCTGAGCTGGTATTTATTTAAGACAATAACAACACTTCAACACCCCCAAAGACTGTTCAGTTAAAGACTGTGAATAGTGGTGGCAGAAGGGCCAGAATAATATTGGATAAATCTGTTGTCACGATTCCTGGGTACGCAAACCCTAGGTCTGCTTATTCTAAGACTGTTTTATCTAAGCCGGCTTCTTCACCTACCTGTCAGCCTGTTCCGGTTTCATCAGCCCAGGCCACTCTTAAAAATATTCATGCACCTAAACCTGCCAGTATCACTCACCCTGTCATTATTTCCACCTCTATCAGTTAGCCAACACCCACACCTGTGCCAGCGCCCAGGCTGAGGGCAGCTGTGACCCAGTCCGCTCCTGCACCTGTTCATGTTCCTCGGGTGGGTGTGACTGATGTCCAACCACCTCCCGTGCCTGTCCCAGCGCCCAGGCTGAGGGCAGCTAGAACCCAGTCTGACCTCCCTAGAGGCTCGGAAGAGCTAGCCTCTCCACCTGTCAGTCTACCACTTCATCCACCTCCTGATCCAGCCTTCCACGCACTAGCACTATCCCTGGTCAGGCTAGCTGATCTGTTTCCGGCTCAAGCACCAGATTTACTAGCCCAGGTTTCTGCACCCGCTGGCCCTGCCTGCCTCCAGCCAGAGGCTCCCACGCTATTGCCTGCAACTGCTCCTCCGCCGGCTCCCACGGTGTCGTCTGCAGCTGCTGCTCCGCCGCAGCCTCCTCATACACGTTGGATTTGGCATCAGCGACCACCTTCCAGGCCGCTGACTGGACCTTGTCACCGGTGTGGCCGGCCTCTGGACCTGCTCAACTGCCGCCACTGCCTTCCACGTGGCCGGCCTCCGGACCTGCTCAGCTGCCACTACTGCCTTCCACGTGTCCGGCCTCCTGACCTACTCAGCTGCCGCCACTGCCTTCCACGTGGCCGGCCTCCAGACCTGCTCAGCTGCCACCACTGCCTTCCACGTGGCCGGCCTCCAGACCTGCTCAGCTGCCACTACTGCCTTCCACGTGGCCGGCCTCCGGACCTACTCAGCTGCCACTACTGCCTTCCACGTGGCCGGCCTCCTGACCTACTCAGCTGCCGCCACTGCCTTCCATGTGGCCGGCTTCCAGACCTGCTCAGCTGCCACCACTGCCTTCCACGTGGCCGGCCTCCAGACCTGCTCAGCTGCCACTACTGCCTTCCACGTGGCCGGCCTCCGGACCTACTCAGCTGCCACTACTGCCTTCCGCGTGGCCGGCCTCCGGACCTGCTCAGCTGCCACCAATGCCTTCCACGTGGTCGGCCTCCGGACCTGCTCATTCGCCTCAGCTGCTGGCCACACAGCCGCCCAGCAGAACTGTTTTGGCTCAGCTGTTGGCCACGTGGCCGCTCACCAAAACTGTGCCTGTTTGGACTCTGTCTGTAGTCCCAGCCTGCTTCAAAATGGCCACCATCATTCTGTGCCCAAATCCTCCACCATCTCATCACTGAACAACTGGCAACCGGTAGCCCTGACCCACATCACTGAATTGAATTGAAATGTAAATCCTTCACCATAGGGAGAGGGCAACCAGTTATCTTTTGGGTCGAGTCAGGGTTACACTCTCAATGGTAGTGCTATAGAAGGACACCATCAGTTTCTGTGTGATATTATTCTTCCTGAGAATTCTCAGGAAGTACAGTTCTGTTTTGGACCTTCTTCAGTAGCTCAGAGGTATTTATACTCCAGGACAAGTTCTCCTCCATGTGGACTCCCAAAAAACGAAAGTCCGTCACCGTCTCCACACAGTCTCCCTTTATAGTTAGGGGTGAAAACTCTGTCTTTTTCTTTCTAAAGTCAATTATAAGTTCTTTGGTTTTTGAAGTACTGAGAACAAGATTGTTGATTTTGCACCAAGACACCAGTTGCATCATCATCATGAGCAAATGTTTCGAGAGGCTGTTCAGGGACTTCATCTGCTCTGCACTATCCAACTGACTGGACCCTCTACAATTCAGATACTGCCACAACAGGTCCATTGATGATGCCATAGCCCTCACACTACATACTGCCCTGTCACACCTGGAGAAGAGAGACACGTATGTGAGAATGCTGTTTGTAGATTACAGCTCAGCATTCAATACCATCGTTCCCTCGAAGCTGGACAGGAAACAGCAGGATCTAGGATTGAACAGCTCCCTCTGCTGCTGTATCCTTCACTTCCTGTCTGAGACGCCAAGTGGTCAGATTGGCAGCTTCACCTCATCCCCCATCATAATGAACTCAGGTGCTCCACAGGGGTGTGTACTGAGCCCTCTCCTGTACTCACTCTACATCTATGACTGCTCGGCCACTAGCAACTCCAGCATCATTGTGAAGTTTGCGGATGACACTACAGTGGTGGGTCTTATCACCAAAGGTGCGCTAACCAGTGCCCTGACCCACTGGTGTCGAGACAACCATTTCACCCTCAACGTCGCAAAGACAAAGGAGTTGATAGTGGACTTCCAGAGGTGCAGAGAAGCACACACCCCCACCACCATCAACTGTGGCGAGAGTGAGCAGCTTCCGCTTCCAAGGTGTACACCTGGCAGAGGATCTCACATGGTCAGTACAAAACAGTGAAGAAGGTCCAGCAGCGTCTCTTCTTTCTCAGGAGACTGAAAAGATTCGGCACGAGCCCCCGCATCCTCAGGACCATCTACTGCTGTGCCATTGAGAGCATCCTCACTGGATGCATCACCACCTGGTACGGCAACAGCACCGCTTACAACTGCAAAGCTCTTCAGAGAGCTGTACCAGTACATGTGATGTGACAATAAAAGTGATTTAATTTTGATTTGATTAATTATTTTATCTGAGCTGAGCACTAAATCAGATAAAAAGTCTGAGAAATCAGGTAGACGATAGATGATAACGAACAAGACTGGCCTTTTTACATCTGATGTGGACAAGGATAAGCATCAGGCTTTCAAATGAATTAAAAATCTGTCTTGGTCTTTCATTAATTAATAGGCTGGTGTGAAAAATTGCTGCCACACCTCCCCCTCGGCCTGTGCTTCGAGATTTCTGGTAGTTAGAATGACTCGGGGGTGTTGATTCATTTAAACTAACATAATCATCCTGCTGCAACCAGGTTTCTGTAAGGCAGAGTAAATCGATTTGTTGATCAATTATTAAGTCATGTACTAACAGAGACTTGGAGGAGAGAGACCTAATATTTAATAATCCACATTTCACTGTTTTACTCTTTGGTTCAGATGTGGATACTGTATTGTTCTTTCTTTGTGATTGTTTATGTTTAAGTTGTTTGTTGCTGGTTTTTAGTTTGTTTTTTGTCTGTTTGGGAGCTGACACAGTCTCTATGGAGATGGGTTTTTGGGGGGGTAGCAGGAGGAGAGAAGCTGCAGAGAGGCGTGTAAGACTGCAACTCTGCTTCCTGGTCCCAACTCTGGATAGTCATATTTTGGGGGGTTTAATAAATTTGTCCATAATTCTAGAAATGAGAGCTGCTCCATCTAAAGTGGGATGGATGCCGTCTCTCCTAACAAGACCAGGTTTCCTCCAGAAGGTTTGCCAATTATCTATGAAGCCCACATCGTTTCTGGGACACCACTCAGACAGCCAGCAATTTAAGGAGAACATGCGGCTAAACATGTCACTCCTGGTCTGATTGGGGAGGGGACCAGAGAAACTTAGATCCAACATATTATTTTTCCAATAGTATATATTTTTTTTAATACCATTTGTATGTTTATAGTGGTGCAGAACTGGGCTTTTATTTTCCCAAATGTCTGCACTGAGTAGGAGATTGTACATGTGTATAGAAAAAAAAAAAGGATTCTACTCTATTCTATTAGGGTAGAGATCTGTTTTAGTGTGTGGGGCTGTGGCCTCAGGTTCATATTATTAAATGGTGATCATGAAGCAGTGCATTTCAGATATTTTTACAGAGTAACATGAAAGTAACGTAACAAGTAGACCAACGAATGTCTTTCTTCTGGGTGTAATTAAGTAACATACTGCAATACTTTGAAGAAAATTGCTCTGTGTAATATGTGTAATAATTACTTTGTTGAGTGACGACACCAACACTGATCACAACAGAGGGAAGCACCTCCAACATGCACAAACATGTGACCCGCAGCATGCAGTGAATGTGCATGAGTGTAATTTCTTTGATATGCTGATTATTGATGGTGGTGACTCTCAAAGTGGAGCCAGTGAGAACTGATAAGGGAAGGAATTGAATTGATAAGTGATATCAATAATAGAACTGAAACTGCTAAATTCTTATCAATTCGAATCCCTAGTCAAGATTGAATTTAAAGTTTTCAATTCACTCAGCCTTACAGACACTCAAGAACCAGCGCTCCTTTACACTGAAAGTTAAGGTAGCTCAGGCACCTGATCAAGACATGTTTAAGTTGCCTCTCAGTGGAGGTTTAGTGGGTTGGGTGTCCAGCTGGGTGAAGACTGTGGGTTCCACCAAAAAAGGGACACATTAGAGGACACAGGAATACTTGGTGCCCCGATGAGGTTTTGCATACATGTAAGCGGATGAAAGGATGATAGATGAAGTTTCTATGTTTTGTTGTCACCTTTGCAGTCCTGGGTTAAGGCGTTGCCATGGTAGCCAGGTTTGCAGTGTTGGCAGTGCAGGCCAATTGTGTTGTGAAGGCAGTGTAGACACTCTCCTGTTGTGCTGTTACATGAGTTGGGATCATCAGGGTCGATGTTGTTGTTGCAGGGACACTCTTTACAGACTGCACCTGGCAATGTCAGATCACCATAGAAACCAGGGCTGCAGCTGTCACAGCTTACACCTAAAAGGGAAATGGAGAGTGATATATTTTATGTGTCTTTCCAAAAATCTGCTGCTAAACACTGACTCTTAGCATCGCTGCTGTCTGTCTGTCTGGTTGCCTCTTTTATGTAAAGAAGGTAAAAGTAAGTAATGCAAACATACTGGCTCTTACCTGTGTGCCCCTCCTGGCACTTACAGATGAGCCTGAGGGACTGTGGGTCATGCTGACAGGAAGTGGCGAAGAATCGTCCACTGCTCAGAACATCTGGACACAAACATGGCTGACAGGCCTGTCTGGAGATTGGGTCACCATAGTAACCCTCAACACACCTGCATCAAAATAGGTTTATCATGATTACCTGAACAGGTACCGACCCTCAGCAGTAAGTACTGGCACACTTATTTCCTGAGTAAATCTAATTTATATAAATTTACTCAGAGACGTAGCAAAGACATTTTCAGAGGGAAATTTTCAGCTGAAAAAAACCCAGCTGAGTTACAGTAAACAAAGGTTCCTTTTTTGAAATTGCATCTACTTGCAGATAAAAGCTGCATAGCTGAAAACTGAAAACCCAGCCCTTTGTCTAATTCTCTCTGTTCTTCATCATTATGGAGTATAGTATGTACTACATCTCTGAGTCGAGGAGAGGGCCTAAGGGTACATCTGTCACCATCTTACAATGCTGTGATTGCAGCCATTCCCGAACTCTCTGTGAATGGTACTCATGGCCATTGATCATGATAATTTTGCATATTAATGATTAAGGACCTGACCTCACAGTCCATTGTTTGTCAGTGACTAACCTTTCACAGCTGGGTCCAGTAGTGTGCTCCCTGCAGTTCAGACAGTCTCCGGTAAATCCATCACACACCTCTGATAGCCCATTACATTCACACGATCGACATGAAGGGAATCCCCAGAATCCCATCTGACAGCGTTTGCAGCGCTGACCCGTAATCTCTGAACGGCATGCACACTGACCACTGACCTGATCGCACAGCTCTGACACAGAGCCATGGGGGTCACAATTACATCCTACAAAAAGGTGAGAATTCATTGTGAATCAACTGTCAGACGCTCAGAGAGAAAACGAAAGGCAGTGTTTCCCCTCTGGTTTGGGTTTCTTACGTTTGCAGCCTTCAGGTCCAAAGCCAAACGTCATTGGGGCACAGGCATCGCAGCAACGACCAATCACATTGGCCTTACAGTCACAAAACCCACCCAGTTTACTGCAGGATGGTCCAGTAGAGCCAATAACATTACACCTGCAAACTGACCACAGGTAAAACGCAGATATAAACATATGAAACACTCATCTTTTCCATTGTCTCAGTCCTGGATCATCTCAGTCCAACTACTTACGGACAGCTCCATTGTGGATTTGTGCTGAAAGGCTCACGATGAGTCCCTCGCAGACTTCAGGTAGCGACTCCTGAGGGCCAGGCTTGACAGCCAATCCAGTACAGTGAAACTGGTGAAAAGTGTCGAGGTCGCTCTGGGAGCAGAAATTTTGGACTGACCCAATTCTATTAAAAAGACTAATCTGAAAAAAGGGGGGCATGATTAAACATGTAGAAATCACCTCATGTAGACACATCCCATCATTTAATTTTGAAGAGAAAAATTGAAAATTGAAACCATGCAATCTTCCCAAATTTATTTATCTCCTCAGCTATGATTGGACAGTTACTGTTAGTAGGAGGATTTCAGGGAATATGTCAATCACTTTATCTGAATAGATGAAGACCTCCTTACCGAGTCAATTAGGATGTGTGAACTATCAGATCTGGGCTGTTTATAAAAGGTGATATCCACAAAATATTGACCTCCAGCATTTAGACAGAGCAAAGAGTCCAGAATACCTCGTCTGGAAAAACAAAAAGAAAAAACAAACAAAAACTGCTGCTACTGAGACACAATCTCTGACACAAGTACACTATTAAGGCTTCAGAGAACCTTGGAGCTCACATAAGTACAAATGTGTAAGAATGTCTCTGTACGTGGAACCAGGAGTACAAAGGCACAACATTTGGCTCATGTGCGTTAGCTGTAGCTGCTGGCTGTCTGCTGTCGTTTTATAGATGTTCTGTTGAGAGTCCTCTCTCAGTACATCCTGGTATGGTTCACAAGCTGCACTAGGACTGACAACAAAGTGCTGCAAAGTTTATTAAATCATCACACACATGCAGCTACGCCCTGTCACTGATATGCACACAGAGCCTGCTGCCTCAGCCACAAACATGATGTCACCCACAGGCCACCTGATCATGGCCTCTATTAACAACTCACACAGACACTGTACAATATCCTGTATGTCTGTGAAGGTTCTCAGTCATCCAGGTCATCGTAGTCAAAGGAGCTTGCAAAGAAAGGCGTCTGGACTTCTTTAAGTTACTTGAAGACGGATGAGAGGTGAAACGTCTTCAAGTAACTTAAAGAAGTCCAGACGCCTTTCTTTGCAATATCCTGTACAATTTGCTAGTTTCAAAGAACCTGCTTAATTTCACATCTGAATAGTGTTGTGCAGTGTTGGTCAAGTTACTTGAAAAAAGTAATCAGTAACTAATTACTGATTACCTCCCCCAAAAAGTAATCCCGTTACTTTACTGATTACTTATTTTCAAAAGTAATTAATTACTTAGTTACTTAGTTACTTTTTAAAAACACGATTTACAACCTGAAGAGGTGATAAAGCGATAGATCTTTCAGCCCAATTCTACTTTTTCTGCATAATCCATCATACAAAATGTAATCAAATGGAAAAGTCTCTTTTTAACTTGTTTTATTAGTTTTAACCTTTTAACTTTATGCATCAAGCAAAAATTTAATTATATGCAACATTCTCTGACTGGAAGAAATTAGTTTAACATTTAAACCTATTTTCTGCACATTCCACCACATAAAATAAAATATTTTGTGTGTTTACACTCAGTCTTTCAAATAGATGCAAGTAAAACACAGCAGAAAATAAATAAAGTCAAAGACTCAGCGGTCCTGTTGCTCTATTTTCACCTGTAAAGCAGGAGTTGGGTAGGCGGAGGTTTACCCTGGTGCAGGTGTGCTGCGGTCAGTGGAAGGATATGGCAGTTCTGTGAGTTTCCCATTACGTCGTAGCTACTCGGTGCTTCCTTGGAAGTTTAGGGTTTTTTTCGCTGTAAAAAGAAGTTTTCTTCCCACGCACAGCGGACACTAATGTTTTTGTCACTTTTTATGGAATCAAACTCAAAGTAAGGTCAGTACTTCCACGCTTTAAACGCTGCACGCTCATACTCTCTCCTGCACTCGATATGTGATCCACTGTTGATCTGCACACAGCTGTTGTCACCAACGGCGCACTCGCTTACGTCACTGTCGTGAGACATTCTCGCAAAAGATTCACGGTTTTAGTAACGCAGTAACGCAGCGTTCCTACGGGAAAGTAAAGGTAATCTAATTACCGTTTTTGCAATAGTAATCCCTTACTTTACTCGTTACTTGAAAAAAGTAATCGGATTACAGTAACGCGTTACAAATAACGCGTTACTGCCCATCTCTGGTGTTGTGGCAGATTTCTTTTCTCATGTATTAATCACATATTTAATCATATCACATTATTTATAGTAATATCACTGTCACGGTCCTGGGTCCCTTGACCCAGCATTTTTAGTTCCTTGTGATGTTTGTAATATTGTACTTGTGTGAGTTATTCTATGGTTTCTAGTTTCGATCCCTTGCCCTTCATGTTTCTCTGTGTCCCCTCTGTTCTGTGTAAGTCTGTGTCGGCATGTTTGAGTTCCCCTCTGTCCCTCGGTTCTTAGAGTCCTCTGCCTTATGGTTTATGTCTCTGTTTCTTAGTTGCTTTCTCCACTGTGCCAAGCTTGCGTCTCTGTATGATACTTCCTGTTTTACTTTGATGGTCCGTGTCTTATGTGAATGTGTCCTGCTTTGCTCGTCTCGTCCAGCCTGATTACTCCCAGCTGTGCTCTCCTACTGTGTCTCATTCCCTCGTTATCCCTCTGTGTATTTAAGCCCTGTGTTTCTCTTTGTCAGTGTCGTAAATTCCCTCATGCTGTGTGTGATGCTCTCCGTGTTTCCTGGTATACTTTATGATTAGCTTTCCCAGTTTAGTTTTGTATTGCCTGTGTTCTATTTTTCCAGCAATTAAAGCTGTGCTTTTGAGTTCAAGTTCTGTCCCCGTGAGTTTGCGTTTGGGTCCTCTCCTGCCTGCCACACAGCCGAAACATGACAATCACTTTCTCACTTTACTATAGTAAGAGCACTCCTGTCCATAGTTTACATGCATGTGGAACGTAAACACAGTGAGGCCGTTAAACAGATAGTGGGAGTCCTGCTTATCAGGGATGTAAATCCTTAGGTGACGCCAAAGCAGAAAACAAGGTCATAATTCTCTCTGAGGGAGGAGGTATTGCTCCACGTGAGAGGGGCCAACATGTAAGAGTTTGTGAATGTTCTTTGTCTGTGTCTCTGTATATATGATGTAAGGGCGGTGGCCACAATTCAGAGATGGTCCTGGTGTTTCACTGGGATGCTCTCTCCATATTGCAATGTGTTTATTAAACCCACTTCAAATCAAGCTCACTGGGTGTTTTGCAGGTAATTGTTAAATTTTCCATAACAATTTGCCGTTGTCAGGCAGGATTCCTCCGGTGAGTTTCGCTGAACTACGGGCACACAGTGACTGGCCATCAGCAGCAGGACCAGACGGCATCCCAGGTCGTATCCTAAGAGACTGCGCATACCAGCTAGCTCCTGTGTTCACTGAGATATTCAACATCTCTTTATCTCAGTCGGTGATCCCCACATGCTTCAAAGAGTCCATCATTGTTCCTGTCCCGAAGAAACCCCACCCTGCTTCTCTCAATGACTATCGCCCTGTAGCCCTCACCTCAGTAGTGATGAAGTGCTTTGAACGCCTGGTCAGAGACTTCATCATTTCTTCACTACCAGACACACTGGACCCACTACAGTTCGCTTACCGTCCAAATCGTTCCACAGACGATGCCATCTCTCATCTCCTCCACACATCACTCACTCACTTGGACACTAGAAGGGGGAATTATGTTAAAATGCTCTTCATAGACTACAGCTCTGCATTTAACACCATAATTCCCTCCACACTCACCACCAAGCTGGAGCATCTGGGACTCAGCTCATCTATGTGTCAGTGGATCTCCAACTTCCTAACTGGCAGACCACAGGCAGTAAGGATGGGCGGACATGTCTCAGCCTCCACCACTCTCAGCACTGGAGCCCCCCAGGGGTGTGTTCTGAGCCCCCTGCTGTACTCTCTGTACACATATGACTGCGTGGCCACTACCAGCTCCACCACCATCATCAAGTTTGCTGACGACACCGTCGTGGTGGGCCTGATCTCTGATAACAACGAGACGGCCTACCTGAAGGAGATTAGGAATCTGGAGAACTGGTGCCAGAGGAACAACCTCCTTCTAAACGTCAGTAAGACAAAGGAGCTGATAGTGGACTTCAGCACTAAGCAGGAGAGGAACTACCAGACCCCCGTCATCAACGAGTGCCCAGTGGAGAGAGTGGACAGCTTCAAATACCTCGGAGTTCACATCACGCAGGACCTGTCATGGTCCTGTCACATCAACTCCATGGTGAAAAAGGCCCGTCAGCGTCTCTACCACCTCAGACGCTTGAGAGACTTCCAACTGCCCTCCAAGGTGCTCAGGAACTTTTACTCGTGCACCATAGAGAGCATCCTGACGGGAAACATCTTAACCTGGTTCGGGAACAGCACCATGCAGGACAGACGAGCTCTACAGAGGGTTGTGCGATCAGCTGAGCGCACCATCTGCTCCGAGCTCCCTGACCTGCACTCAATCTACAGCAGGCGGTGCTGGACCAAGGCCAGGAAGATGGTGAAGGACCTCAGCCATCCCAACAACAGACTGTTCTCTCTGTTGAGGTCAGGAAAGCGATTCCGCTCCCTGAAGACCAACACAGAGAGACTGAGGAAGAGCTTCTTCCCGCAGGCGATACGGTCTCTCAATCACAATCACACCACCACACAGTACTGACCCACACATACAGTTCTTACACACACTGGACATTCTGGACTTTGTTTCCACTTCATCACTTAAATCACGCTGCTGTCATTGTGTATATGCTGCTGTTATTGTGTATATATTTATTTATATTTCTTCATACATACTTATATAGTTCTATACTGTGTATTTTGTTGTACAGTTATTTTATTTTCAACTTTAATTTATATATTTTATCTTATTCTTTCCCAGTTAAATTTACCCTTCATTCTAATTTGTGTTGTACAGTTATTTCATTTTTAACATTAATTTATATTTTATTCCTTCCTAGTTAAATTTACCCTTTTTAATTTTTCATATTTATTTCCTATCTTATTCATAGCCTTTTCCTTTTTTGTTTTCTTTAGGTCATGAGCAGTTGTCCAAGCATTTCACTACATATCGTACTGTGTATGACTGTGTACGTGACAAATAAAATTTGAATTTGAATTTCCTGAGGTAAAATTGCCTTAGTCCCACCATTCCTTTGTTTTCAAAAAAAGAAGGAACCACAAGATGTGCTTCAGCGACTCACACATGCAGGAATTTTTTAATGAACCAAGAGACGGACTGCAAATGATTTAGCTGCTTTGATTTGGGCAGGGTTCTTAACCAGACAGATGGGAAAAGCCTTGGTTACTTATTACTGCAACAAGTAGATTCAGGGTCCTAGAAACTCAACGAATTTGGGTATCCTAGTGTGAGAAATTGCACCTTGTTGTGGTAGTAAGTGCAGGATCTTAGAAGCTCAATAATTTGAGCATTCTAGTGTATGGCAGTTTAGCACTTTTGCACCAGTGAAAAAAGGCAGAAAGGCCTTGTTCGTACAAAGGAAGCTGGGCTCAGAAAAATGGCTACTGGAGCAGTGGGAGGCATTCCTCCACGTTGTCTGGTTGAAAACTCCAAGTGTGTGGAAGATGGTTGTGTGATGGAAAGTGTGATATTATTCTGTTATCATATGTTACCTTATATATGTAATCAAAGTAGTTGAAGTATGATACTGCTGTAGATCATATTATACCCTTTAACATAGAGTGTGTGATCAGTATGTAGTTTTAGTTTGCATTTTACTTCTGACTTAAAAGAGTGTGAAAATCATTAGATCTATTGGATTGACCTGTATTACTCGACACTGTTGAATGTGTTACACTGTTTCTTGACATTTCATACTGCTGAATCATGAAGAGAATGTTGTGTGCAGAGGACCTTGTGCAGATAATAGAAGAAACAGACCACATTCCAGACCCCCACCTTACAGAGAGCAGAGAAATAAGGAAGCCGAGGTCATAACTTAGGCGCCATAAGAGAGAAAGAATGTGAATGTTTAGGCTTTTACGACTAGGTGGGGGCCACTAGAGGGTATAAAAAGCTGAGTAACCCGTCACCATTTTGAGACTTGCTGTGACCCTCTGCAGGCAGGTCTCCCCATCATGATGGTTTTAATGCTCTTAAGTGTTGAATTGTATGGAAATAAATGATTGTTGATTGAGCATTTATACACCGAGTACTGTCCTTCCTTCAGCCCAAAGATTCAAAGAATTGGGAGATTTCAACAAAAGATATGTTGACAGGGATAAGAGTTTTTTATTGTTTGTAGTTTTTTGTTGTTGCTGTTGTTGGGTTTTCTGTTTATTTGTTTTAGATGAACCACTGGGAGGGAAACCTCAGAAATACGACGCCTGATTTCAGGACTGTTGTGGGAAGGACTCTGTCCTTAGTTTATGGTGTTTAACACTTTTGCATCGGAAGGAAAAGGCCAGACGGTGAACGCGCTTGTCCACAAAGCTGAGCCCAGCAGTACGGCCAGTGAGGCTGTAGGAGGCATCCCTTCAGGTGGTCTGGACAAATCCAGGTTTTGATTGTATGATTTTTTTTCTTTCAGAAATATGGGAAAGAATACATGGAGTATGAAGTGTGTAGAAACTGAGGAATGCAGTGAAGAGAAGTGTGTGTGTGTGAGGAGTGCTGTGGGTGTGTGTATAAAAGAGATGTGTTAAAATGTGGACAGAAGAATAAGAGAGGGAACGTGTTAATGAGCAGTGATGAAAATGATATTAAATAAATGTTTTAGTGTGTTAGTACAGGTTGCTACGGAACTGGATCAGCGCCCTCCACAAGCACAGCGGCCGGAGTAAAATGATAGATCAACGTAATTGGAACCGCATACAGCCCATGTTTTGGCTGAATATTTCACAGCTTCACTTTATGCACATCTTAACCTGAAGAACATGCTTCGAAGACAATCAATCTCTCCCTGAAGACGAAATGCAGTTCGAGAGCAACGGCGTCGACTTCAAGAGTCAACAAGGTGAAGAGACAGCAACACTGCCCTAAACCTTAAACCTTAAAGGGTTCAGCAGCATGTACACATGCCATAGTGGATGGAAGCATGCGCTCCTGATCACAAGCTGAGAGGTTCACCAGCGACATCACTGTGTGTGAATGGACTTGAGAAGACTGTCTGAGTTTCACATTTGCCATACTGGGAGTTGAAATGGCAAAGGAAGAGACTGAAAAGAGTGAAAGACAAAAGGCAAAGCCGAAGAACGGCCCACTGGCCTCTGACACGCCACAACCATGAACTGCTGCAGATGCAGGAGAAAGACAGAAGCTGTGAGAAGTGGGAGCATGGAGGAAAAATGAAGGCCGTTGTTGTTAATGTGAGAGCACATGAAAATTGTGTTGGGAAACTGTGGCCGACTGTCTTGTGGAGGTTGAGAAAGAGTCCGTAGGATTGCAACAAAGGTAAAAATAAAATGCACACAAACGCACACAGAGAAATGTGAAGGAAAAGCAGCTTTAAGGACAAAGCCCTGCTGAATCTGCAGCTCCACTGCACACACATGCATTGAACCTGCCTACTAACACACACACACACACACACACACACACACATGCAATGAAGATCAGCTTGTTATCTCTCATCAGTGTTAAAATAGTGTAAATTTAACAGACACTTGTTATCAAATGCTGAGTGTATCCACTGCTGACAATTAATCAGAATCAGAATCAGAATACTTTATTGATCCCTGGGGGAAATTATTTATTATTTAACTCTCTAGGGTTGCAGGACAACAGTTTACCTTTTGTGAAGGGAAAAAAGATTCTGGTTTGACCAACCAGTGATCAGACAATAAATTTAGTTGTTGATACAGTAAATTGTGAGATGTTTTCTGCTTGATTGGTGCAGCACAATTAATTTACTGTATGAAGGAAATTCTCTTTTGTGATAATATTTTTTGTTACTAGATCAGGGAAAGATGACTGGATTATAAAACAAGTGAATAAGATGTAGCAGAGGGTTGAGTTTCCTGTTTCTGATGTGTGGGTGAAACTTGCACCCAGATACACATCACTGAATACATAAAACAAACTTGTTTTGTGAAATACATGATGACATGTTACACGTTTACTTTTGGAGGGGGAGAAAAGGAGAAAAGCTAAATGAAATGATTGGGTCTGTGAAAGTGACAAATGAGTGACCTGGGGAAGAAATTCACATTCCAGTGATAAAACATTGATATGAAGTGTTTAGGAAGCGTTTAATGGTGAACATTAGTGTTGTGTGAACTGTGCAGCTGCTAATAAAAAAGAGGGAGATTTCTCTGTGTATTTAGCAGGTGGATCTATGTTTGTTGGCCCCAGACTTTCCAGGATTGTGTGATATTCTGGAGCTCTTGTGGGCAACCAGTAAATATGATGTGGGGAAAATGAACAAAGGCAGTGACTCTTAAGTCTGATTTTAGACCATGTAAGCATCAGTTATAAATTAAAGTAAAGCCAGGAGCAGTGACTGCATGGCAGGTTCTAATCCCTACAGCATGTTGTTTCACCTGAAGGCAAAACGTTTCCTGTGATTTTTCTGGCAGATTTTGGGGTTTTGTTTTAGTACCAGACTGATTCTGCCAGTTAGGTTTGGGTTGTTTTCTTTTTCTTTTTGCACGTACAAACTGGGCCCAATATGGGTTTTATTTTTGTAACAGTGCACTTAGGAAAAAACCTGCCAGGTATCACCCCTCTGGGTGTGATATTTTGTGTGTTGATGATTTAATAATCAGCTCTCTTTAAGCAGGCAGCAAGATTGGAAGTAAAAGTGCTATAAAATACTTTACTGAGAGCAAATACAAAGTGAGATTCTCCAGATTACAATGGCTTAGGAGAAATACACCTACCTAGGACCATATTAGATGGCAAGTCCTGTGTTTAAAAGGATTGTAGTGATTCAATTCATTTCAAAAGCAAAAAGAATTGTTTTTATTTTTGGAATGACGTAATATTGCTGCCAATGGATACTTAAATTCGTGCGCAGTTTTCCACTATCAGCAATGATTTGTACGAATGTATATGACTGGATGAATGCATGTGATTGAGATGAATGCATATGACTGGACTGTGGCTGGACTGATGATGTCACTTAGTCACTTCTAATGCCTAATCCACCCCAAACAGTGAAAAAAGGGTGGATGTATGTGGGTTTTTTTTTTTGTTTTCTTGTTTTTGCAGGAGCAGGAGGATGGCAGAGACCAGAGGAGGGGGAGACCTGTGGGTTCACATTAATATGTGTGGAACCTGCAGACTTAATCCTTTACATAGCACTTTTCTGTGTTACTGATTTTTGTGTGAAGGAAACTGTGGTTTTACTGGCTGCTTGTTGGTTATGGTACCACATTGTAGTGTTGGGAAATGTTAAATGTTACAGTGGGAAAATGTATATTCAGTGTGAAACACATACTGTGTTAAGATCAGTATCACTCCTTTCGCAGAAAAGGAGGGTTGACCACATGATTTACAGCAGCACCTCTGGAATCTGTTAATCTAGGCCCGACCTGCGAGGACACACCACCGGCTAATGTTTTTTTTCCTCTCTAAGGGTTTTGGCATCACACAGGCAGACATAAGTGAAATGAAGCAGGTTTTGCAGTTATTACAGAACATCTTAGTGTGGGGCTCATTATCATTATCATTTTAACCTTATTCATTTTAAGGTGTTGAGCCCACAGTGTTTAAAACAAGTGAGTGACATTACTTAAGAAAGGTCACTGGCTACAGTAGCTTTGAATAAACACATTTGGCAAATTATGGCAACAGTAGTGTTTTTAATGATTTGGGGAAATAAACTGCGCAAGGCACACTTGTGTCTGTGGTGTGGGATGCCTTATTACTCTTATAACCTACAGTTGTTTGCAAGTGTGAAGTTTGTATTTACTCACTGATTTTGGTTTCTGGGTAATCGTGGTGTGGATGCAGGCTCCAGGCAGAGCCAAGAATTAGACCTACTTAACATGACATTAATACAAATTTTATTCTCTAACACAGGGTTTAAAGGGCTGGAGCGAAATTACTCAGGAGGAGAAGCCCTGATGTTGTCTGAGAAATGATCTAACTACCCTTTTGTGTTGTTATTCTCCTAGTTCTGATGAGTTGACTCATGGGAGAGACCATGTGTCAAAAGGAGGGAATCCAGGTTTAACATGAAACAATGTTCTCTATGTTTTCTGAGTTTTTTCATGATAATTTTTCCATGGCTTTTTGTGGGATTAACAGTTCATTTATAGGTATGAAACCTCTACATGGGGCACAGACATGTTCAGATAAGGGTAGGGCTGTGCGATATGACCAAAATCTCATATCCTGATATAAGACATCTATCGTCCCAATAACGATATAAATCACAATAATTTAATATTTTCTGTATATTCTATGAATCTCGGGCAGCTTGACTTGCGTGAAGTGTTTCCAGGTGGGCGTCATGTACCTGGAGTCGAGTGTTTTAACCGATGCATGAAACGATACATTTTTAGACACAAGTTGTAATTGCCGCCGTTTTCTTTGTGAGTATTTATTACCCATCGTGCTGCGGGGAAAAGCCTGTTGTAACGTTGAGTCTTTTAGCACCTGACGGCTCTTTTTGGCTTCTCATCCGTAAATACTCTGCATACTCTTTCACGTGATTGAGTTTATTTTGAAAAGTCTCAACAGGATCTTGAACTTTATTGTGAAAGGTTAATGTGGAAACTAAACCAGGGGACACGCAATGGTTTTGCCGTCGTTGTTGCTAATGACAACGCATAAAAGCAGGCGCTTGTCCGTCCGTAGTGTAGTTATATTAAATATAAGAGAAAGAGAAAACTTTAAGAAATTAATATAGCCACTACAGCCACCATGAAAACGATGAAAAAATATTGAAGTAAACAGTTTATTTTGTGACACCACGAAACAAACAATAGCGTAAAATGAAACGATAGACGTTTTTATATCGTCATTCGATATATATTGTTATATCGAACAGCCCTAGATAAGGGTTGAACTTCATTGAACTAAAAGGAAAATGTGGTTTGATGATGGTTGACATGTTTTCCAAATGGTTAGAAATTTTTCCTCCTAGTAAGGAGATACAGGTGCAGTAGCCAGAGTATTGCTGGAAGAAATCATCCCAAGGGTGGAATCTCCAGACTGAGATTGAGACTGGGTGCTGATCAGAAGTCTTCAGAGACCCAGCGAGAAGCAGGGATCATTCATAGCACAGCTGACAGCCCAGGCAGTGGTTGAGATCAAAGGTCGTGCGGTTTGGGGCCCTACTAGTCATCATGAGAAGATTCCAGAACCACAGAAATAACCATAAAGGTTAAAGATCTCTGCATTAGACACTGAGGAAGACAACAGGGTGTCAGATGATCTCTGCCCTTTTAACCTACAGCTGCATTGGAACGAGAGAGTGAAGGGTGAAAAGAGCACCCTCCTCCAACAAGGGTGTGCCAAGCTCCAACTCAGCGACTGCAGAGCAGACCCTGTACCACCCAAGAGCGATCAGCGAATGAATGCAGATGACAACTGATTAAAGAATCAGGCTGTCATGCCTGAAGTAGTTGTAGTTGTGTTTTTGAGTTAAGGTGGTCGTTGGTGTATAGTAATCTTACTAGTAAGGATATGATTTAATCACATATTTAATCATATCACATCAGAAATCTGCCACAACACTATTCAGATGTGAAATTATAACAATAGTCATGTGACATTCATGGATAGATGCCCTGTTTTTTTATTCTCACCTGGAGTTTCCAGGTAGAATCACAGTTTTACTTCCTGTTGGATTGCTGCTGCAGCCACCATCGCCTGGTGACACTTTGCCGATACTGACTATAGCCATCCAATCAGATGCAGACTAGAGAAAATAATAAATTGACATGAGTTATAGAAAGACAATTCCGTCAATTTTATTAAACATGTACATTTAAATGAAGTTTACCATTCAAAATCGCCTCACCTCCGGTTCATAGGAAATCGCCAGCTGGTAATCAGTCGAAGAATGGAGGTTGTCCACAGTAAATCTAAGCCCCACCCCCTCAAACACTCTGACCAATCCTAGGCCAGTCCAGGTTACTGGCTGGTGAGATGCCCTTTGACGGGGAATGATTTGCAGGGTGTAACCAGGGACCAGAGGTATGCTGGTTTGCTGCTGGATGGAAATAAACAACAGATGCACTGAGGAAAGAGGACGATCTGATTAGCTGAAACATATGAGTTGAGCTGTTTCCAAATTCAGGGGCTGCATCCTTTGGAGACCACATTTGTGGGACGACTATATCACAGCACACCAAAGGCTGCTCCAAATGCGGCCCACTAATGCGTCTTCCTTTTCCCCGGATTTGAAGAGAGTCCGGTGTATCCTTTGTGTCCCAGAGAAGCCCAGACCTCTCTCCCCAGCTATCTCTTCCAGCTTATCCGGGGGAACAGCAAGGCATTCCCAAGTCAGCCAAGAGATACAATTTCTCCAGCGTGTCCTGGGTCTGCCCCTGAGCTTCCTCCTGATGGAACATCACCCAGGAGGCGCCCAGGAGGCATTCTTGTCAGATGCTTGAACCATCTAGACTGGCTCCTGTCGATGTGGAAGAGCAGCATCCCTACTCTGAGCCCCTGCCAGATGGCTGAACCTCTCTAAGGGAGAGGCCAGCCACCCTTCGGAAGATGCCCACTTGTTCATCACTTGTGAACAAGACCACAGGATAGTTAAACTCCTCCACTTGGGGTAGTAACTCATCCCTGACCTGGAGTGGGCACCCCAACCCTTCCGGCTGAGGACCATGGCCTCAGACTTGGAGGTGCTGATTTTCATTACCACCACTTCACACTCAGCTGTGAATCATTCCAGTGTGAGCTGGAGACGATCACCTGATGAAGCCAATAGAACCACATCATCCGCGAAAAGCAGAGATGAGATTTTTAGACCATCAGGTGAAAGCCTTCTGCCCCTTGGCTAAACCTAGAAACTTTGTCCATAAAAATTTTGAACAGAATCTGTGATAAAGGGCAGCCCTAGCGGAGTCCATCACCCACTGGGAATGAGTCCCACTAATTACCGTCTATGCAAACCAAGCTCTTCCAATGGTTGTATAAGGATTGAATGGCCTGTAGTAATGGGCCAAACACCCCATACTCCTGAAGAACACCCCACGGGAAACTCAAAGGGACACGGTCGAATGCCCACAGCCAAAACACTGGCTGGGCAAACTCCCATGCACCCTCATGTATCCTTGAGAGGATAAAGAGCTGGTCCAGTTTTCCACGACTAGGACGAAAACCGCATTGTTCCTCCTTTATCTGGTTTTTATCATGTTATCATAGCATGGCTCAAGCACGTTCATCATAGTTTAACCCCCTTGTTTTGCACAACGGAATATGGCCTGCCGTCTGCAGCTAAACACCCCAATAGCTTTTGTAATAGCTTTAGCCCGATCGGACTGGGCAGCAAAGGGCTGCTTAAATACAGAAAACTCTTCTGCTCTTCCACCTGGACCGCTAGCGCTGGCCATAACTATCGCTTGACAGACGCACCATACACATAATTTTTTTCCTTCTTTTTCGAATCTTCGGATTACGTGGGTGTCAAACCGTGGAGTGGGATCGGTTCGGATTACGGATCAACCGTGATCCGTTGCACCACTAGTACATATCAGCTGCCTCCGAAGTCCCACAGGCGAACCAAGGACTCCTTCAATAGGACTCCTTCTTCAGCCGGGTGGCTCCCTTCACCTCTGGTGTCTAAGGATGGGTATCGAAACCCGGTTCTTGTTGAGAACCAGTTCCCACTGTTTCAATTCCTTGGAATTGTTTGGCATTTTTGCAAATGATTCCCTTATCGATTCCAGTCGCCCCGAATGACGTCACCACGTTGCAGAGTGTCATTTACCTGGCGGGTAACATGGCGCCTAAGCGGCTCAAACACTCAAAAGTTTGGTTATACTTTAGGAGAACGGATGACAACAGGGCAACTTGCAATACTTGTAAAGTAGATACTTCATTTAAGGGAGTAAACACTACGAATATGCAAAAGCATTTGCTCACAAAACACGCAATAACCTCAAATGAATGTCGTGTTTTTAATTCTGCTCCGGACTCGTGAATCTCAACCCAGCAGCAGAGGTAACGTTTGCACGTCCTCTCCCGTTAATGCGGCAGGTAAATAATCAACTAACAGTGCATATTATGTTAGCACGATGTGCCTTATTACAAAACCTGCCATTACTGTGCATTTAGGTGACCAAGATGAGAGAGACAAAGTCTGGCTGGCTCAGATGCTGGCAGTTCTCGCTGCAGTCTACCGGTAGCGTCTCCTTTCAGGCCAGGATAGACAAATGTCACAGAGCAGTGACTCAGTTTGTGGTCAAAGGCTTGCAGCTGTTTGCCACAGCAGATGATTTTCAGTAAGTGTATGTGTTTAATTGTAGGCAGGGACATTACTGGATATTCTTGTGTAATTGCTACAGAATAATTTGTGTTATGCTTTGTTATTGCTACAGAAGAATATTTATTTTATTATTTTACAATTACATTTTTTTTCCTGGGGACCCTGTGACACCCATTGAAGAGCCATAGGCTGTGGATCTCTTAAGATCTCACTTTTGGGTTTGTAAGGCCATGTTACTCTTACTTAGAGAAGATATAAAACAAAGTTCTAAGCTAATCAACCTTAGTGTTCTCCTTTTTAAAAAATACGAATCAATAAGAGAATCGATAAAGAATCGAATCGTTAAACAGACTCGAAAATGGAATCGGAAACATGAAAATCTTATCAATACCCATCCCTACTGGTGTCCACCATTTGGTTTAGGTGTTACCACCATGACAGGCACCAACCGCAGCGCAGTGCAGCAGCTTTGGCGGTGGAGGTGCTGAACATGGTCCATTTGGACTCAGTGCCCCCAGATTCTCTTGGAAAACTGTTGAAGCTCTGCCAGAGGTGTGTGTTTAAGATCTTGCGGACTGGGGGCCTCTGCCAGGCATTCCCAGCACACCCTCACTATACCTTTAGCTGCGCCATGTCTGTCCAATGTCCTCCCCAGCCACCTGATCTGATGGTGATCAGTTAACAGCTCAGCCCCTCTCTTTACCCGAGGGTCCAGAACATATGGCCGCAGGTCTGGTGATACGATTACAAAATCGATCATCGACCTATGGCCTGTAAATGGCCTGTATTTATATAGCGCTTTACTAGTCCCTAAGGACCCCAAAGCGCTTTACATATCCAGTCATCCACCCATTCACACACTGGTGATGGCAAGCTACATTGTAGCCACAGCCACCCTGGGGCGCACTGACAGAGGCGAGGCTGCCGGACACTGGCGCCACCGGGCTCTCTGACCACCACCAGTAGGCAACGGGTCAAGTGTCTTGCCCAAGGACACAACGACCGAGACTGTCCAAGCCGGGGCTCGAACCGGCAACCTTCCGATTACAAGGCGAACGCCCAACTCTTGAGCCACGATCAGCCTAGAACTTTCTGCACTTTGTGGACTTATGGACGATCTTATGTTTTAACATGGTGTTTGAATCCAGGATTCATTGTGAGTCTAAGGTACAAGCAATTTTTTGGAAAAAAAAAAAACATGGCAAACAGTTGTAGCAAAGCAGTCCAGAAATAAAAAAGTGAGTACTGGGTTTTTATCTCACCCAAATATCCAGTGGAACAAATGTTAGCACACCAAAGAATCTTAGAACATCAAACTTAGCTAACCTTCATCTAAGTTACATGACGTTAGTGATATTGCTACTTAATCGGGTCATGCAAACTTTGGTTAGTTATAACCTGAACCTTTGTTATAAAGCCCAACATTTATGCCGATCTTATGGACTGGACTGGTTCCTATATAGCGCTTTTCTATTCTTCTGAGCACTCAAAGCGCTTTACACAACTTGTGCATTCACATATTTTCTTAGTGCTTTCTAATTAACATTCACACTCCAATGGATGCATCGGAGAGCAATTTAGGGTTAGTATCTTGCCCAAGATATTTGGCATGCGGACTAGGGGAAGCCAGGAATCAAACCACCAACCTTCCGATTAGTAGATGACCTGCTCTACCGCCTGAGCTTATGTCCTGTTTCCCATTTCTCTTAGTTTTTTTTTTCTCTCTGATTAAAATGAAAGTACGTCCCATGATTCTAATAAGAAAATTGTGCTTTCATCCTGCAAGTTACCAAATGCTTGATGAGACCTATTATATTTGTACTGTCAAAATGAAATGAGACTAGTCTCATGCTCTACTCTAGCAAACTAGCTAAACTTAGATTCATTGTTGGTTAAGGGGACTCAGTACCCAGATTCACATGTAGATGAAAAAACAACATACAGATTTTCTGTATTTCTGTTGAACATGCTGACCACCACAGCAGTAGCTGCGACTGTCATGGTTGCCAGGCAACAGGAACCCCATGTTGTAGGCTAGACCGTCCAAGTTCACAGCCTTGCACTTCTGGCCTTCGCTGCCTTTGAAGAATGCAGCCCCTGAATTTGGACACAACCTATAGTCTCCAAATAATCAAAGCATTAAAGTGTAACAGAAAATGGATCTCACCAATCTCTTTCTCATTTTCTGTTGCTGGGCAAGTTGGCGAGCCCGCCGAACTAAAATAACTCGTCCATTTTGGAACTTGGTGTCAAAACCTTGCTCTTTGAAGTACTGCTCACACTGAGGTAACACTCGTGGGTTCAGCTGAAAACACACACGCAGATACTGTTTATATAGTGCAAGTGGACAGCATTCACAGTGCTTCACTTGTTCCACATTTTGTCATATTAGTATGGGCAGAAATCTGTGCCATCAGAAACTGAATTTGAATGAGTTCAATTTGAATTTGAATTGCTCAGATTGAATCTGAATTGTAACTTGAATAAATGCTTTTGAAAACTGAATTTGAATTAGTCTAATTTGAAATTGAATTTATGGTTTGAAAATGAATTGATTTGCTTTGAAACTGCATTTTATCCTTTAAAAATTCAGCTCTCGAATAATTTCAGTTTCACTTCTCACCATTCAGTTTCAGGTCTACAATTCAATTTCAGTTCCAAAATTCAGTTTTTTGGAACTTACATCCGGTTCCGGTTCAAGCGCAGATCAATAGAACTACGTTTTACTAGCGGACCGAAAGTGTTACTGACGGGAATCTACAGCGTCTTGAGCTGAATTAAGACTTCAGAAGTCATTCGTCATGTCGAATGACCAGCGGATAAACTCTCAGGTTGGTAATAAATGTATTACATGTATAAGAACAAGCGTCATGTTAACAAATGATAGCCGTAAGGTAACTTTTATGCTTATTGTAGCTGCTAGCTAAAAACGCTAATTTAGCGTAGTTTGCCTTGAATTCAGCTTTGACAAACAAATATGATCGACTGTTTCTAGTAGAATTCCAAAGTTGTCATCTTGGACCCTCTCAGAGTACCCCCTCTGTATGCTTGCAGAGACCCCTACAGTAGGGAAACATGCAAAACAGTGTCCAAACCTTTGTATTTTAGCTTTATTTATGTCTTACACGGCATCCCAACTCTTTAGCTAACTTAATAACTTTAGCTAACGTGAATAGTTAGTCTAATTCATTAGTGCAGCATTACTGGATCATCTCTGTTTGAAGTGATATAATATGATATACAACTATCACTGTGTTTAACTACCATAATAATTCTTAGGGTACTGAGTGCATGCTTAATTAGATTTTTTTTTAAAGCATACTGCTCCATTACTATGTTTGACAGGCTGAAGTTGTCGGGTCACCTCCTAAATCGACCATCTTTTACAGGTGTTTTGTGCCAGAAATGGAGTGTCCACTGAAGACTGAAGATACTGAATCTCTACGCCTTGCCATTGATCCCTCTTGTGCCTTCATCTAGACAAGAGACAAACTTCACCACTCTCATATGCTCTGTACCTACATCACCTTCCCTGACAGTCATAGCTTGGCTCATCTGAGGGTGAAATTATAAGAATGTGTTATTTTGCAAAGTGCTCTCTAGGGTTCCTAAATAAAATATGGCATTGAGGTCATTTCTTTTGAATTAATCCCTCCTTCTGAAATATAAGAACCTCTCCTGGTTTTAATGGCACTTTGGATTTCCTTACTTTTTGTTCCACTCCCAACCCCAAATAGATGCTGACAAGCTGCCACAGTAACATGGAAGAGGGAAAGACGTTGGAAAGGACTACTACAAATAAACCTAATGCCTAACAATGAAAAGTGTAAAATAATAATATTAATAAAGATAAAAGATAAAAGATAAAGTAACAAGTTTTTAGTTTCTTGTTTATTCCAAATGATCATCCAGATGTCTGTGACATGTGATGACAAACACCATAATGGAAGGCCTTAGTCATCACATGCTTAAACTCATATATTTTTGCATATGCTGAACAGGCAGTCAGACATGCTGTAACTGTGGGGTAGAAAACAGCATGAACACCATACAGCAGGGGTCTCAAACTCCAGTCCTCGAGGGCATGGAAAAGTTGCATGACACTGGCCCTTGGGGACTGAAGTTTGAGACCCCTGTCATATGGAATATGACAGGTGTGGTTGAACTGCATGAAGACTGAAGTTTCTCTTCTCTTCTGGCAGGACAGGAATGTGGCCTTGTCCTGTGAGCCACTATAAGGATGTACTTAGAGTAGAACTGGACTGTCACCGGCCTCAGGCTCTTCACCCTTTTCAAAGACAAAGCAGTCATTTAGATAAAATATTAGATATTGTTTACCTGTAAATGCACAAAGTAAATTTAGAAATGTTATTATTGTCAAGAGTGAACAAGCACTGATAGTGTAATCTACAACTGTGGCCAAACGTTTAGAGAATGAGAAGTGGTGTTTGCTTATTTACAAAGTTTGCTTGTTTCAGTGATAGTTGTATATCATATTATATCACTTCAAACAGAGGTGACCCAGTAATGCTGCACTAATGAATTAGACTAACTATTCACGTTAGCTAAAGTTATTAAGTTAGCTAAAGAGTTGGGATGCCGTGTAAGACATAAATAAAGCTAAAATACAAAGGTTTGGACACTGTTTTGCATGCTTCTCTACTGTAGGGGTCTCTGCAAGCATACAGAGGGGGTACTCTGAGAGGGTCCAAGATGACAACTTTGGAATTCTACTAGAAACAGTCGATCATATTTGTTTTTCAAAGCTGAATCCAGGGCAAACTACGCTAAATTAGCGTTTTTAGCTAGCAGCTACAATAAGCATAAAAGTTACCTTACGGCTATCATTTGTTAACATGACGCTTGTTCTTATACATGTAATACATTTATTACCAACCTGAGAGTTCATCCGCTGGTCATTCGACATGACGAATGACTTCTGAAGTCTTAATTCAGCTCAAGACGCTGTAGATTCCCGTCAGTAACACTTTCGGTCCGCCAGTAAAACGTAGTTCTATTAATCGGCGCTTGAACCGGAACCGGATGTAAGTTCCAAAAAACTGAATTTTGGAACTGAAATTGAATTGTAGAACTGAAACTGAATGGTGAGAAGTGAATCTGAAATTATTCGAGAGCTGAATTTTTAAAGGATAAAATGCAGTTTCAAAGCAAATCAATTCATTTTCAAACCATAAATTCAATTTCAAATTAGACTAATTCAAATTCAGTTTTCAAAAGCATTTATTCAAGTTACAATTCAGATTCAATCTGAGCAATTCAAATTCAAATTGAACTTATTCAAATTCAGTTTCTGATGGCACAGATTTCTGCCCATATATTAGAGCCTTATTCCAAAATGGATTAAAATCATTTTTCACCTCAAATTTTTACACAGAATACCCTATAATGACAAAGTAAAATGAGTTTCCCTTAAAGTCTTGCAAATTTATTAAAAATTAAAATACAAACAAATAACATGTAGCTATAAGGAGGAATTGTTTGTAGACCTTTGAGCCTGGACTGTATTGAGGCACGGATCTGGAACAGAAACATTTCTAAAGATCCCAAATGAGCACAGCGGCCTGCATTATTCATAAATAGACGTTTAGAACCACTATTACTCTTCCTAAACCTGGCTGCTCAGCAAACGGTTAGGGAGCTGAAGGAATGGGCTAGAAGTCCTTACTTATAGAGGTCACCAAGAACCTAATGCTCAATCTAACAGAGCTCCATGGTTGCTTTGTGGAGAGACGAGAACCTTCCAGAAAGACAGCCATTTTTGCAGCACTCCACCAATCAGACCTGTATGGTAGCGTGGCCAGATGGAAGAGATTCCTCAGTAAAAGGATCAAGAGTTTGCTAAACAGCATACCAAGGACTCTCAGACCATGAGTAACAAAATTCTTTGGTCTGAGGAAATGAAGATTGAGCTTTTTGGCCTGACTGCCAAGCATCGCGTCTAGAAGAAACCAGCCACGGCGCATTATATGCTCAACACCATTGCTACAGGGAATCACGGTGATATAGAATCATGCTATGGGGATGACTTTCAGAAGGAGGAACTGGGAGACTAGTAATTGTTGAAGGAAAGATAAATGCTGCAATGTATAGTGATATCCTTGAAATCCTAACCTGCTCCAGAACACTCTGGACCTCAGACTGGGACGAAGGTTTATCTTCCAACAGTGCAACAACTCTAAGCACACAGCTAAGATAAGAAAGGTGCTGTCCAGACAGAGCTCAGACTTGCTTTTAGTTCTGGTTCATTTCCTTTTTTCTTGTTTTAGGTTCCATTGCACACTTTAGTGTCTATTTCCGTGTTTCTGATTGAGTTCATTTCTATGAAGAGTTTTCCCAGCAATAAATCTGTGCTCTGAGTTTAACTTTCCATTTCTGAGTCCTGCATTTGGGTCCCTTATCCTGCCTGCTCCACAGCACTGTCTTCTGAATCCAACCTGGAAGTTGGTTCCACAGAAGAGGGGCTTGAAAACTGAAGGCTCTGTGTAAGAGCCAAAGTCAATGTTTATGTTTTTCCTTTTTGTTTTGGTGGCACAGGTGTATAGCTTTACCTGCGTCTCAGGTGATGGTATGTGGGTGTGGTCACAGTCTATTTACCTGATGTCGGTGTTCGCAGCAGGTGTGTTGGGTGAGTGGTTTGTGGGCAAACTTTTCTGTTGACCGTCATTTTTTGGCACACCAGTTAATCCATGCGCTAGTTGGAAATTGATTGAAAGCGCAAATGTTTGTTCTTGTTTTGTTCTTAAAATAAATGCGCAAAGTACTAGTATGACTCACTATGGATTATTGGAGGCGCGTCACAGGGACACAACCAACTCAGCCGGCTGCAGCTTTATTTACGGATGAAAGTCGCAACACTCTGCCTCTCATTCCACTTTTAAATAGTCTAGGAAAGAAGAATGGGACAAACTGCAGAAAAACAGGTGTGCCAAGCTTGTAGCATTGTACTCAACAGGACTTGAAGGTGCCATTGCAGCCAAACATGCTTAAACAAAGAATTGAGGAAAGGTTATGAATATTTATGTACATGATATAATTTTTTTTAATTTTTAATAAATTTGCAATAATTTCGAGTAAACCTTTTTTACTTTGCTACTATGGGGTATTGTGCGTAGAATTATGAGTTGAAAAAAATGAATGCAATGAATTTTAGACTGAGGCTGTATCATTACACAATGTAGAACGAACAAAATGCTGTGAATACTTTGCTGAATGCACTGTAAAAAGACAATTTTACCTATAAACACATATTAATACTGAACTATAGCTGTGTAGGTTCTAAGTCATTCAGGTCATGGTAGCCTAAGGAGCTTGGAATGAAAGCAACTGGACTTCTTTAATTCAATTAAAATTCAGACCGCGGTCAAGTGAGCCATCATTTCTGTGCTTCTACACCAGCCTTTACGGCAGCGCTTTTTATCCTTCATTCCCGATCACAAACATAGACTTGTGCACACATACACACGTGTGCACACATTGCATTGGAACAGTATGGTTGCATCATGCATTTCTTCACCAGGGCTGATGTGTTAGTTGTCCAGTATAGGTCCTCGGAAATGTGGTCACCTTTTATGGATAGGGGAGGGGGATGAGTTTTTTTTCTTGCAGAAGTCCATGACCATTTACTTGGTTTTCCTGGTGTTTATGGTTAGGTTATTGTAGTCACACCATTCTGTCAGACATTGGATCTCATCTCTGTAGGCGGTGTCGTCATCATCGGTGATGAGCCCCATCAGAGTGGAGTCATCTGCAAATTTGATGATGATGTTGCAGGGATGTGTGAGGGTGCAGTCACTGGTATAGATGGTGTATAGGAGTGGACACAACACACATCCTTGTGGTGAGCCAGTGCTGGGTGGATGATCTCTGGTTGCCCACCTTGACTCTTTGTGATTGGTCTGTGAGAACGTTTTTGAACCACGCACATGTAGCAAGGGGGAAGTCTAAGTTTACCAGCTTGACTATAAGAATGTCTGGGATGATGCTATTAAAGGCTGAGCTGAAATCAATGATGAGCATCCTTACTGAAGTCCCAGCATTCTCCAGGTTATGCAGAGCAGAGTGGAGGGCAGTGGAAATTGCTTTCTCAGTGGACCTGTTTGCCTTATAGCAGGGGTCGGCAACCTTTCAGATGATGAGTGCCATCTAAAATGTCCTCAGAAGTCAGTGTGCTGTATGATTGCATTAGCAATAAATTTAACAATGCTCTATATTGACAGTTACACACTATATAGAACAACTTAATAGAATTATACAGTATTTGTTCGCAGATGTTGGCAGCTATCAGCGAATAGTTATCAGCTATTTTGAAACAAAAAAAGATACAGAGTTCTTGTTATGGATAAAAAGTAACAGCAAATGAACTGTACAAAAGAAAATATAAATGCTATTTATGGTCTCCTCACAACAATGATAAGAGAAATAAACTGGGCCAATATGGCATGTTTGTTAATACAGGGATAAACATGTTAATGTGATCTCTGGTCTTCCAATCAGCGACACAGGTCTATGAGTGTCCACCAATCAGATGGCTACCTCACGACACTTTTTGTGTGAGAGAAAATCTGCTCACACAGATATGTAGAGCCAAATACTGTCAATAAGGCCTCTGCAATGTTCTGAATGTCATGGTCCAGGTGAGTACGGGGTTTTTCCACTCCGCTGGGCTCCACCTTCAGGCAGAGACTCCAATCAGCTTCCACACCTGGTTCCAATCAAGTCACCAGCATATAAGACCAGCATTCACAACAGACCTCTGCCAGATCTTCTGCTAACTCATGTTAGTGCTAGGCCGCCAAGCCCTTGTGAGAACCCTTAACTACTGCTTTTCTCCTCACCGTGTTTTCTTTGTCATAGGACCCACCTGGCAGTCGCGCTTCCCAACCTAGATTACTCACATCTCCGCCTGGACGCTGGTTCTGTCATCTGGTTGCTTCCTTTCCATCATCGGACTACACCTGCCTGCCTCCCTGCCAAGCCCCTCACTCCAAGCATATTCTGGATCCTCTCTGGACACCCCCTCCTCGCATGACACTTTAAACCTGCAACGCGTAAGCCCTAACCACCATAGTCTAATCCTTCAGCTGTGATTCACTAGACTGCCACTGACAACTTGTCTCCTCTCATTATAGTGACTGCGTACCTCCATCCAAGCCGCTGCCCCTTTTTCCCATTCCCCGGATCCATCCGTGAAATCTAGCACCTAGTCATAGCACTCCGAGTTTCATGTTCACAGTTTGGCCTCACAGTTCTCAGTTCATAGCTTCCACAGTTCATACCATTCATAGTTTCCTGCTTTTTAAGTTCACTAGGCACAGCAAATAAAGCACTGTGTTCACACCCGTTTTTCTTCCCTCTGTGTCTGCATTTGAGTCCACACCCACAGCCTGGCCCGCTCGGCCGTAACACTGAAGACAGTAAAACTTGACTGGGAGTGATGTCCAGCAGGTGAAAAAGCTCCATGAACATGCACAGCTATGGATTTCCGCTGCGTTCGTAGTTCTGCAAACTTTGACCCTCATAGAGTCGAGCTCCTGAAGCATTCGAAGTGTTGGAATGTAGAAATTTCAACATCGCTTGAAAAAACTGCCAGCTAGCAACATCCCTCTCACTGGTAGGCGAAGTTATTTTTAGCCAATTACACGTTGAACCTGGTAGTTGGGGTTGTTAGCCAAGTTACCGTCATTAAGAAGCGACACAACTAATGTGTCTATGCTAGTTAATTTGCAATGTGTACCACTGGCCCGGCCATTTATTTTTTAATGCACCTTCTCAGATTAATTCACTGCATGTCGTGCCCAGGGCTGGACTGGGACAAATAAAAATCAGCCTGGGCATTTTGACTACAGACCAGCCCCCCAGGTATTGCAGGGAAAATCATAAAGCCTTTTAATGAAAATAAACACTGTTGTGACAGTGATGTACACCGTCTTGTTGGTATGATTTCTATACATTTTACATCAGATAAAAACTTAAAGCGAGGCATTTTTAATGAGAATAAGAAAGAAAAGTATGTGTCCCCTTTCCCTGTTAATGCCCTGCCTGGCCTCCTGGCAAAACTTTGCTAGACATGCCCCTGCACAGTTACCAGGTGTCAGGTGCTTAGAAAAGTATCCTGGTGTTATTTCTCTGTCAGAAACAGTTCATAACTTCAACTGAGCTATTTTTACACATTGGCCAGCACCTGGCCAATACACCACCTTTCATTGTTTATACCGTTACAAAAACTAAAACAAACAAAAAAACATTGGCCCATAAAAACAAAATTCACTATTGGCCCACCGGGCAAATGCCCGATATGCCCGATGGCCAGTCCAGCTATGGTTGTGCCATCAGTTAACCCTTAGCTTGCCAGCTGTGGCACGCGTGCCCAGGGTTGCCGACCCTGGTTGGGGTCCAAACTAGGTGTGATGCAGTCCTTTATGTGCTTTAAGACCAGCTTCTTGAAGAACTTTGCGACCACTGGAGCACTGATGGTGGTGGACTCGGAACTATTGTTGCTGATTTCAGGCAATGAGGGGCAGTGGCATGTGACAGGGAGAGGTCCAATAGTCTGGTGAAAACAGGAGCCAGCTGGTCGGCACAGGCTTTGAAGATACTCCCAGGTATTCCATCTCGGCCAGCAGCTTTTCTCTGGTACTGCTCTGCAAACCTAGTTTTCTTGAAGAGTAAATGTGTGAGGGCTGTGCTCAGAGAAGGCTGTGGCAGAGCGGTGTGCATGGTAGGTGTGTCTACAGTTCTCTCAAAGCGGCTAAAGAAGTGGTTAAGTTCCTCTGCTAATGAGATGTCCATGTTATCCGTATTTGTCCCATTGCCTTTGTAGTTGGTGATGTGTTTCAGGCCCTCCCATACCTTCTTGGAGTTGTTGTCTGAGAGGTGATCCGATAGTTTATTTGAATAGTCCGGTTTTGCTGCTCTGATGCCTTTTTTAAGGTCTGCTCTTTCTCTGATATACATATCGTGCTCCCCAGATTTGTATGCAGAGTTGTGTGCTTTTAACAATTCCTGAACTTTACTCGTCATCCAGGTTTCACAGTTGGGGCTGACCTGGACCTACTTTTCCGTGGTGACAGTGTCCATGCAGTGCATAACTCACCACTGCAGATGTGTGGGTCTATAGGTCGCCATGTTCGAAGACATGCCACTCTGTGAGGGCAAAAGAGTCCTGCAGCTGAGCCAGAGCTTCCTTAGAAAAGGTGTTAATGTTTCTGATGGTGGGCTTTGTCCTTTTCCTGAGTGGTGTGTATGCCACGACAACGAGCAGGGAGAGGTGGTCGGGCATACTCAGGTGGGGGAGGGGAACAGATCTGTAGGCTTGCTTAATATTTGAGTAAACATGGCCCAAGGTGTTATTCCCTCTCATGTGGCATTTCACATGTTGTACAAATTTAGGCAGCACAGTTTTTAAGCATGCTTTGTTAAAGTCCCCTGCGATGATGTGTACTTCCTCTGGATATGTCCGTAGCTGTTCGGAGATCGTGTCGTTCAGGTAGGCAAGGGCTGTGCTAGCATTAGCGTCTGGTGGTATGTAGACTGCTGTTATTAGCACCGCAGGCAGTTCTCTGGGATGTTGTTGATCCACTGATAATCGCTGGTAACGGGGTTCTGGCTGTCATAACTGATGTTGTATAATTCCCAATGACTTAAGGTGAATTTGGCTACACAATAAGGGAAACAAAAGAAAAAGAAAAGGAAACAAAAAGAAAAAGAAGATCACCTAATTGGGGGCCCTTAAACAACTGCGACTATGTGCACCGCCATGTTGTACTAAAATCTACAAGATATTAAAAATTTATTTAAAATCATCTGCAATAGTTGACATAGAATTGTCAGTTGAATACTCCTTTTAGTTACCTTCTTTACATGTCTCGCAACTTTTCTCACAAAATGCTGCATCTATCTATCTATCTTAAAGAACTCCATTCACTTTCTTTCCAAGCTCTGTGTCAGGTGGCTTGTCATCTGTTACACACCCGAGAAGAAGATGATGGATCAGCAGAAGAAGAAGGCGATGGAGGAGGAATTGTAGAAGACCTTCCTCCTAGCAGTGGGAAAGTGAGTTCAGCCTCATAGAGGAAATAATTCAGTGCAGGCAAGAAGTACCCAGGTGCAGGGTCAGAGCATCGCCGACCAATCATGTTGGGTAAACAGCGACACTGTCCATCCTCTGGAGAACACCTGACGGGACAGGAAATCCCCCCAAAAGACAGGAAGTGACACACTGGAGGCTCTATGGTGTCAGTTATTAAGAGTCTAATTACTGCTTTTATGATGAATTTCCAGCTCACAACAGCGTGCCATACCTATAAGGTAATAAACTGTTTTTTCTGATTATTTTACTGGTATTCAGTTGGTGCTTCCTGTTAATTTTTCTTCTTTCTCAAACTAACCTGTGATTCAGATCAAACTGACTGTTGATCTTTATTCAATACTTTTTATTATGTTTCACACAAAATAAAGACAGAAAGAAAACATACGTGCTGCCGTGAGCTCCGCCAATATCACAGTTACAAGGTGAGCATCTGAACACAGAGTTTCCCAAACCCCAGAAATCTGGCTGAACACAAACACATTAAAAGACATTAAAATCAGACTTTTCTTTCACTCAGACTGGCTAAAATGTTGTGATATTTGCTTTAGAATCACTGTGTCCAGGCAATCATTTCAAACTAAGGACAAAATATAGTTTACTTAAACACTGTTTTATGCTTTAAAACTCATTCATCATTTATTTTGAAAATTCAGACAATGCTTGCAGAGTTTGAATGAGTTTTTATGTGCCTTCAAATCATACAGTTTTTGTTCTTCTTCTTCTTGCTGCTTCAGGAATGAGCACAGCATTATATTTATTAGATAGTTTTAATGTGATTCAGATATTTTGATTTTCCATTGTTATCACTACCTACATCCGTGTTACCACATCCGGGATGGAAAATGCTCTCACTACATGACAGTAACTGATGTTATTAGTACTTCAGTATCTTCTTAGATGAAATTTGAGATTTTATTACTTGTGTTGTGGAACTGATGAGGAAACTAAATACTGGGTTTAATATTGTATACAAAAAAATTTGTGCAGTCTTTAACTGCCAGCGCTCTTAAGCCTGTTGATGCTGTGTATCACAGTTCTCTTTTTTATGACTAGGGGCAGTTTCAACAGCAACCACTCTATTTTCTATGACTGCCATCTCCAAGTCCCAGAAAATCCCATGGGGTCCACGAACTATAGAAATGTTTTCAGTGGGAGACACATTTCGTCATCATCATGTGACTTCTCAGTCTCAGCTGATTGCAGGTTTCCAACCTTATGAGCAGTTCATCTGCACAATGATTAAAACTAAAACCACTGAAGGAACAATGGGCTGTGAGCTCAGTTTTGTAAATGGCCTCCTTGACTCCATGCTCAAACCAGCATTCCTCCCTGTCCACGATACATCCTCACCATTGAAAGAGTGTCCACTGGCCTGTAGGTGTAAATAGACTGCAGCGTCCTGGCCTAACCAGGTAGTTCCTCTGTGTTGTGGCATCTGCTTAGCCAGAGGTTGTTTGGTTGTAAAAATCAGCACTTAACAGTGTACAGGGGTAGGCAACGCCAGGCCTCAAGTGACAATGTCCTTCAGGTTTTAGATCTCATCCTGGTCAACACACCTGAATCAAATGATTAGTTCATTACCAGGCCTCTGGAGAACTTCAAGACATGCTGAAGAAGTCATTTAGCCATTTAAATCAGCTGTGTTGGATCCATGGCACATCTAAAGCAGGCCGGACACAGGCACTTGAATCCTGGCATTACCTATCTGTGTACATTATATTCCTTAGGTTGGGATTATTATTTGTTTGAATTATTTCCCAGCTCTATTATCAATTAAATTTAATGAGGATGAAAGGAAGCTAAAGAGTAAATTACTTATTTTACAGATGTGGCCTACCAGACACCGATCACACAGCGGTCCACTTGCCATTGGGTCACATTCACAAGTTCCTGTTAGCTGATCACATGACCCAACACTCCCCAAAGGATGACACCTGCACGCTGAAACACACACACACACACAGTCAGCCTGAAAGTTTCTGTCATGCTCATACCTTCAGCTCGTTGAAATCATCATATACACACAAGCAGGAGCTCCTTTGTTGAGAATGACAACAGGACAAATAAAGTTGTTTGGTCACCCTGACAACCCGTGGGGTCATCCTGCCTCAGGCTGAAGAAGCCATGTTTGCAGCGATCACAACGTTGACCCTCCACATTTTCTTTGCATACGCACTGACCGCTCAGAGCGTCACACTGACCGCCGCCACGTGAACCAGCTGGATCGCAGTTACATGCTGAAACACATCACCATTACATGGTATGACATCATCATCCCAAAGCTGTTACGTCATTTCACTCAATGCAGATTTATTTCTAAAGGACCAGATCAAAACAACATTATAAATTAAAGACCATACAATAATCATCATCTTGTTATGAGACAGCTTCCCTGAGAAACAAGGGGCTGATCTGTGTTGGGTAATCACCCTCCTCCTGAGGCTACAGTCATATCAACATAAACAGTGCTCTCGTTATTGTGCCATCAACTACAGATAGACAGTCTGCTACTACTGTGATTGAAATTGGCAATTACACACATTCTGTTTGCGACAAAAGTTATGCATGATACCATAGCTGTGATAAACTGAAAAAAACACTACACCCAAATCTACTGCCATCTTGATCAGAAATGTAGTGCTATACTGGAGCCAGGAGTGGACTTATCGGTCCACTGGGACACCGGCCTAAGCGTCATTATGGGCTGTGGTGAGGAGCCCATTTGATGAGAAAACAGCTTATGGACCAAGTCAAATTCATGGACCAAGCACGACTCCATCAGCCACAAACTTGCTGAGATTTAATTACCAGAACAACTGTCTGTGAAGGTTCTCAGTCATCCAGGTCATCGTAGTCTAAGGATCTTGGAAAGAAAAGCGTCTGGACTTCTTTAAGTTGCTTGAAGATGTTTCACCTCTCATCTGAGAAGCTTCTTCAGTTCTAAGGTCAAATGGTTGAACTCTGGGATTCTCCACCTAGAATTGAAGAAGCTTCTCGGATGAGAGGTGAAATGTCTTCAAGCAACTTAACGAATATCTGAATACCTGTACCATAAACATATTTTACTATCAGCTTTCACTGAGTTAATGGAGACTGTTACTGCACCATGTTGGTAAAAGTCATAAAGCACTGGGTTTGACATTCAGACATTACTGTTAACATAGAAAATATCCCATAAAGAGCTGCATTCTGACAAACATCCAGCCGCACCACTTCAGCAATGAAAGAAAATAATAGAAACAGAAAAAGGTGAGACTCATTTCTACAGGAACAGTGAGAGCATGAATATTCAAAAAGTAAAATAACAATAAAAGCTTACGTATGCAGGCTTGTGGGTCATCCTTCGCTCTCTGCGGATCCTGATACAAAAAAGGTTGACACTGTTCACACTGAGGCCCCATCCTGTTGTTGCCGCAGTCATCACACACACCGCCGCTCACACCTCCAGTCGCTTCGTAACGAGCTGCATCAAAGTGACACGAGTCCGAGTGACTGTGGCAATTACATGCTAAGAAAGACAGAAAACAGCATTTTAAAGTATAAAAGTTATGGAAAAAAATAATCATGTCAACAAACAAGATACAGAGGTGTTTAAGATTATCAAACAAATTTAAGTATAAAACAAAGATAACAAACGGAACACAAAACGCAGTTTCTAAATGAAGTGGTTTATAATTAGTGGGGGGGGGGGGGGCGCAATTCCAAACCATCATGGCCCTGTGTGATTAAGTGATTGCCCCCTGAACCTAATAACTGGTTGGACCACCCTTAGCAGCAACAACTGCAATCAAGCATTTGTATTAACTGGCAATGACACTTTTACAGCCGTGGAGGAACTTTGGCCCACTCATCCTTGCAGAATTGTTGTAATTCAGCCACACTGGAGGTTTTTGGAGTATGAACTGCCTTTTTAAGGTGATGCCACAGCATCTCAATTGGATTAAGGTCAGGACTTTAACTAGGCCACTCCAAAGTGTTTTTTAAGCCATTCAGAGGTGGACTTGCTGCTGGGTTTTGATTATTGTCCTGCTACAGAAACCAAGTGCGCTTCAGCTTGAAGTCATGAACAGATGGCCTGCTATTCTCCTTCAGGATGTCTTGGTAGATGGCAAATTTCATGGTTACACTTACCACAGCAAGTTTTCCAGGTGCTGAGAAGGCAAAACAGCCCCAAACCATCACACTATCACCACCATATTTTAATGAAGCTATAATGTTGCTTTTCTAAAATGCTGTTAGTTTTATGCCAGATGTAATGGGGTGCACACCTTTCAAAAAGTTTAACTTTTGTCTTGTCAGTCCCCAGAGTATTTTCCCTAAAATTCTTGGGGATCATCAAGATGTTTTCTGGCCAAACTGATACAATCCTTTATTGTTCCTTTTGCCCAGCCACCTCTTTGCTGTAAGAACAGGAAGTGCTGTTTAACATTCACATTTTAACCTTGTAGACAATAATGGTCAGAGGTTTATAATTTTAAACTCCAAAAATTCTGCCAGAAAATGAGATTGGAGTGTAAAATTTTACTGAATTTTATTCCTCCTATTCCTATTTTTAATTTGTATTAATTTATGTTGATAAATAATGTCAAAGGTCCAGCTGGTTTATTTCTAATGGGAGAGAAAAGGCAGAAAGCTAATTTCACTCAGAGATGGAGACAGATAAGAAAGAAGGAGAGAAAGGAGAGAGGTTAGAATTAAAGGAAGGATCCTCATTTAAAGCTCACATGGAAGTAGGGCTGCCACGGTTAGTCGACTAGTCACGACTACGTCGACTATCAAAATCGTCAACGACTGATTTAATAGTTGACGCGTCGTTTGAAGCTTTGTAAGATCCCAAAAGACGCAGGAATAAGTAGCAGGATTTAAGAGTGTAATAACGGACTGAAACAGAAGATGGCAGCACTGCATGTACAAGGATGCCAGCTGCCGTTAAACCCCGAAGAAGAAAAAGTAGCTCTGACCCAGAATTCATAGCGCAGCCCAGCTCAGTTTCCAACAATGGCGGCAGCTAGTTAGTTTTAATGTTACTCTTATTATTCTTTCTGGGTCACAAAATAAACGTTTAACATATTTTCAGGCGAGAATGTAGCTGTGGAAACCTCAAATATCTGCTCAGTTTATCAAGACACCACATATTTTCAAAAGCGCTCCGACGTTTTTGGAGACGTCTGTTACCCACTAGCTCGATAGCTAGCCGGGGGCGAGGCTCACTAGAGCCCGTGAGAACACCGGCAAATCATTTTCAAACCCACCGCCGTCTTTCGCTACTCAGGTTAAACACGATATATGAGTCACTTAGATAACTTAAAAATGTTGTTGTTTGGCTTTTTTTTTTAGTGTTTTATTTGTTCCTGAGTAAATCGGTTTGTCTGAGATTAAAGTTATAGTTTTTACACAGCTGAATAAACATCAAGCAGACAGCTGATTATCAGAAGTGTGAGATGCTCCAGAATATACTCCGGTGTCCTATTATATTTTAGAGAGCAAGGAGTTTATTAAACTTCACCGAAACAATCTGCAAATTTCATTAAAATTTAATAAACTATCATCTTGTCTTTATTTTTAGTTAGCACAGACCTTAAACACTTACAGCTGTAAGCTAATGATAGTTATATAAGAGCAGATGCTGCTGGTGCAATAAGCTGTATGTTTTACGTCCAATGGATGATGATCTGATTAGTCGACTAATCGCAAAAATAATCATTTGTGGCAGCCCTACATGGAAGTCCTCATGTCTCTGAATCTGTACGTGACACATGATGTTTGTTCATAAAGTTGCTGCTAAACAAACTGAGGCAGACTGTGTTATTTAAAGGCTGCAGGTTAGTGCAGGATGAACAGGAGAGTTTACTGCACTGTGATGGGTTCAAAGTAAAGAACAGTGTGACTGCTGCACAGTGGCTGTGGGATCATGGTCACAGTTAGCTTCCATCAATTGCAGCAGAGACTCACTGACTGAATTCATACCAACTCTATAGTGTAATATAAATACAGCATAAACAGGGTACTGTCAGGGTAGAGGATGGACTCAGCCAGGACAGGTCAGGAAACATCTGCTCACATCTGGTTGAATTCAGCTGTGTAAGAAAATGGACTGAAGCTCTCAGCAGAAATGGTTGTGATTGTTTTCCCCACACTGAGACATTACAGCTGATTTTATGTTCCCTACCTGCTGAATCCGCGCTGACCTCTTCCCTGCTTATTTCCTGTTTAAAGTCCCCCTCTACAATCGAGGCAACAGGAAACAGAGCTATTTTATTTTACTTCTTTTTCGCTGCTCATGTTCTACTTTTCTGATTCAAGGTGAACACATTTATTAGAATTAAAATGATTTGAATAAAAATTTAGACTGAAATAATGTATTATAATTTACTAATATTATTTTATTATAACATTAATAAAAAAAAATAGGTGGTAGAAAGTCTAAATCATGCTTAAATTGTGCAAGGTTGTTCTATGACCACACACAGAACCATTTATTGTTACTGAAAAGTGCTGATATTCAATTTTAAAATGGGACAAAAAACCATCAAATGCATCACCTGAGCTTCTAGTTTTGTGTCTTTCATCTATTTTAATTTAACCTTTGTCTGGATCTAAAATAGATCAGAACAAAATAAATAATTCAGTCATTAAAGTGGACATATACTTTTGACTTTTAACCAGACAGCAAAATTTCATTTCACATCAAAGGAATGTGTTTAAGAATGATTGAAAATCCCTAATAATCATATGCTATCCACAAATGTAAGCAATTCTACTTACTACTTACTCTAGTTGTAATTTGATATCATGTGAGGTATTCTGATATCTAAAATGAATCTGTAATACAGATGTAGCTTCTACAGAAGGAAGTTGACCTTCTGCTGCCTCAGCAAAAGTTCTTTGAAAGGGAAAACTGATTTCTTATTTTTTTATACGTTCAGGCTTTGCAAATATGCAAACATTTTGCAAACATCAGTTTGACAACTGAATCACAATGACATTTGTGTATTAGCCAAAAACCTAAAAATATTTCTGATAATGTTTCCAACAATCTCTTTTTTTTTAAATAAAACATTAAAAAGTGATACATTTATGTCAATTTGAGTTACCTCGGCAGATGTCTGCTGCACCCTCTCCTCCAGGCTTCCAGGGGGAGTCGTTGTGAAAATCCTGACATCTCTCACAGTTTTCTCCAGCTGTATTGTGCTTACAAACACATTGTCTGTGAACCTGAAATCAGAAAATATCTTTACCTGCTGAGCTCAACTGCAGTTTCAGGTGTAGTGTGATGTCGAGGGAAAAATGATGCATACACACATTTGATTAAAAATGTGCAGAGGTTATATTAGGACTCCATCTATTTTCCCCTGCTGGCCAGAACACCAGTTTTACCCAAAGACCACTGATTTGTGGATAGCAGAGGTCACACATGCATGATGACTTTTTCTAATTCTTAAGCCACAGCTGCCCAAATACATATAATCTTTTCTCTCAATTTTTGCCTTCATCTTTAATTTCTTTTTACTGACTTTCAAGTTCTTGATTCGCCTTTCAAAGCTGTTTGTTAAAAACAAAAAACCCAGCACGTTAACATTGATTAAATCACAATACAATACAATTTTATTTATATAGCACATTTAAAACCAAAGTGCTTCACAATAATGCAATAAGTCATTGTTATAAAATATTAACAAAGTACAAAAACAAGTACTAGTACTAATCCTAACAGATGGGAAGCACTAATCACTTTAAATAATCAAGTTAATCACTGAAGGACGAATAATTTCAGACCGGCTCTACTCCATACCATGCCAGGCTGGGTGAAAACGTCCCTGTGGACTCCAGCCATGGGCACACACTGGCTGGCGTGTCCGTTACAGAAACAGCTTCCTTGAACCACCATGTTGTAAACAGAATAGTAATATTTGTCCTGAGGGTTCCTGCGTTTTCGACTCAGCAGTGTGTCACCAAGTGTGAAAAGACGTGTGAAGTTCACCCGAATGTTTGTCACGGTGGTCAGATCTGAGGATGATGATCAGAACAATATTCAGTTTTACACGTTTCCCCTATTCCCATTAAAATGTTCCATTTGACAGACACATTAAAAGTGTCAGGGCTGCTGAGCGCCATTTGTTAGGGTCTATCTTCAGTCTGTCGCTGGGAAGTTTTTCCCAATGATGAATATGCAGAGAACATAATTGGAGATACATTTTCTGAATTTCAGGAGGGGGACTACGCCTCTAAACACGCCCCTTCCAGCTCTTATCTATATATAACCATTTATATATATATTTATATATATATATATACATTTCTACAAGCTCTTTTGTCTCGTTTTCGTGCACCACTCTCCCTCTCCTTTTTCAAGTCTTTCACTTCTTCACTTCACATTAGTACATGAGGGATCTGCCAGGCCTAGGAGACGCCTCCAGTTCAACTCCAAACTGCAGTTCAATTCATGTTTAAGCCATTCACTATTATCTATTCAAAAAAAGCTGTTAAACCTCAAATAACGACGTGGGCCCAGCTAGTGAATGATACATTTATTGGAGGCTCATTAGACATCTATTGTACCTCTTGTTAAAGAGCGTAAACCCCTGAGGCAAAAAAATGGGTGAAAGACTAAAACCTGCAGTTCCTCTAATGTTCGCAGCACATTGGTCCCCTTAGGCTATGTTCACACTGCAGGTCTTAATGCTTAATTCCGATTTTTTGATCAAATCAGATTTTTTTGGTCTGCTCGTTCACACTACAAATAAAATGTGACAGCAAACACGCTCTAGTGTGAACCCTCAAAGCGGCCCGCATGCGCAAAGAGATGTCACACACAACGCGCTCCGTTTAGACCCAGAGCAAGCAATATTGTTTGACTGATGGACCTTAATATAAAGACTTGTTTCAGACCTTATGTTTCCCAATTTTGCTTTAAGTTATAAAGTTATTTTGTTATTTACATATGGCCTAGTAATTATCCTTATTGCTGTTTTAGAGAGGAGCGGTGCTTTAAAGGATAGCTGCAGACTTCTGTCAGAATCTGCAGATTATACAGTACAAATAAAATGTTCACGTTTCTCCAACGTTGTCTTCCCAACAGTTTTACTAACATCTACACTTGCTGGCCAGGAAGTGTTCACGATGTCTTCTCGTGCACTTCTCCGGTGCTAATAATTGGCGTCTGTCCTGTGTCAGTGATGTAAAAGACGGATTTAATGCGACATGATCATTCAAACTGCAGTCGCTTTCTAAAACATCATATATGTATCAGATTCAGCACCACATACGAAAGTGACCCAGATCGGATCTGTTCACACTGTCATACCATGATCGGATATGGGTCGCATAGGGTCAAAAAGGTCAGATTTGATGCACTTTCGCCTGCAGTGTGAATGTAGCCTTAGACTCCCATGTTAAAACGTTATAAAAGAAATAAGCCTGACCCCCCCCGCAGTTTGCCCCAGGGCAACTATGGTTTGCCTCCACCAGTGTGTGAATGTGAGAGTGAATGTATAGTGGAATTGTAAAGCACTTTGAGTGTCTAGAAAAGCGCTATATAAATGCAATCCATTATTATTATTATTACATATAAACACAGTGACAGCTATTTAGGAAAACCTCACCGTGGATGTTCGGTGCATGAGGGTTTTCTGTTTTAAAGACAGGATCAAGAGCTTTCAGGACCACCTAGAGGACAAATATAAGAAATACAAACATATTTACTTACACAGAACCAGTATAAAAAAGCATCATTAATGCTTTGCTGTTATATTACTTCATCATTTTATCATTCCTGTGAATTAGTTTCAGTTTTGTCTCAATGAATTCTTATGACAAAGTCCAGAATGACTGAAGCCCAGGGGAGCTATAGAAAAAAGCTCATGTTCACACTGGCTGTAGTTACAATTGTTACCTCTCCAACTAAGGATGGTTCTGATCCAGAGTATCTGCTGTCACAGACAACGTCATCGATGCTCCTGGCGGGCGCAGTCGACACTGAAGGGAAATGAAGAGAACAGTCTTCTGCAAAGTAACGGACAACTGTCCAACTTCGCCCAAAATCCCTTGATCGTTCCACCAACATGGCTGCTGGCCGAAAACTCTGCACAGAGCAGATTAGCATTATTTTAATGTTTGATTAGGCAAATGTTAAAGGTGTAGGCTCTTTTCTATTCATACGACTTTTTGACTAACATTAAGTTAATTCCCTAAAAACATTAAATTCAGTACGCTTTAGAGGTATACCTTGAACCTGAGGACCAGGTGACTGAACTGGAACATAGTCTCCAGATTTAACTGGATGCTGACATTATGAACTCCTGCACAGAAAGCAAACACAGAGCAGACTTACAGTGTTGCAGATTATTTGTGATAGCATATTTTAACTGTAACGTTCCACAAACAGTAAGTCGTGTTTCTTTGTCACACACAGAGCAGTAGGGGTAGAGTTGCACAGCTAAGTGCTTTCTCTTACCCAAACACATTCTGCCACCTAAACAAAATGTTTTTTGTAACTAATATATTGATTTCACATAGTTTTCCTTCTCCCTCTGATTGGACAGTTTGTTGTTGCAGAAATACTCAAACTTACCAGTCTCCGACTGCCACCACTTCAGCTTTCTCTCGAGGTCAAAATTTGTGATGACATTCTCAATACGATGGCTGTTTGGGCTGTTGTAGCGATGATATGGTAGCCGAGAGTCACATGTGAAACATTTCTGCCCCTCCTATGAATAAACATAAACCAGCCTGATCAATGATTACCTCTGGGTTTATAATACTACAAGTAAACTACATGAAATATCATTACTTTAGTAGTAATGATATTTCATGTAGTTTATTGTAGTTAATTTCATTTATTAAGTATTTCAATCACCATAAAGGAGGTAATGCTTATTTCTTCATTATACCAACGCCTACAAATCATGGAACAGGCTATTAGCCCAGGCAAAAATAGCATCTTCCATGATATAACAAATTTATTTTGTTATTGATCAATGTAGAAGACAGAGTCATGCTTTAAGCTGTGCTTGAAGAGCCTGAACATACAATTTAAAACTGGATCATTGCCAAGTTGTCTGTTATTTTTACTTGTTCATCCTTTGAGCCTTTTCATGCTCGGGTGATTCACCAGTCAGAAGAACTTTGAATGCTGGAGAAATAATGCAAAGATTGACGATACATCAGAAGGAAAAGAAAATAAAGAGAAAAGCATACACGACGGGAGAGGTGGAAATGATCCTCAGGGTGAAGAGAACAGCGTCAGATAATAAAGACACAGATCTGAACATGCTTCAGTATGAAGACCAGCCAGAAACATCAATCAAAGAGAAAATGAGTTCAGCTGTAGTTTATTCACACACAGGCTGACATATCTTGCTTCACTTAACACACACACACACACACACACTTTGTGTGTATGAATTTTCTATTTGACCTCCAGATATCCGATGATGCAGTAATTTTGTGGTCCATCCAGACCACAAGTGGATGACGCTGAGAGCTGAGCAGCACGACCCACCAACAGGTCACCCAGCTGGGGGTTACAGGAGCTGATGGGGCATGGGTCCTGGAAGTCCTTGTAGTCCTGAAGGTGAACTGCTGGAAGGAAAGCTGCAGAGAGACAAACTGACCAAAGACATTTGAGGTATTGGACATTTCTTCCAGACTCGGGAAAGTAGGTCTTTTAACAGACATAAAAATAAAATAGTTGTCTGCAGTTTAAATATTTCAGCATATCGTTAAATCGATCCTTTTTTCCAAAGCGTCACAGTGAAGTGTTTTTTTTTCTAAATTATAGCTTTCTAGAAGGAGAAAGGTGTTCACATTTTTGTTTTTACAAGAGTTATGATGAGAACTAAAAATAAGTTTAAATTTAATAGATTGGGAAGAAAAACACGTGACAACAAGAGGAAAACCTTCAACAAGTGATTGCATGTCTGCAAATCTTCAGCTAAAATACCTTGAACAGCACACCTGATCAACCTGACAACTGCTCCCTGCCCTGGCCATAACAACTTGGACTTTTCCTCAAAGAGGAGGTGCACCTGCAGGTGTTGGACATCACATCTCACAACATGAGAACTGCAATGTCACTTTCTTTACAGGAAGTTTTATTCATTGTTAGATTAAACATTGAATTCTAATGTTTTGTTATCCAGGTCATGGTAAAGAGTTTGAAAAGAAAGTGATTGGAATTGTCATGGTTTGCGTGAGTGCTGGGTTTTTTTCACAATCCTGGCATTTCCACCTCTGGGCAGAGCTGCCGCATCACTGCTGAAAGGCTGCACCTAAGCCGGCAGCCCAGATTGTCTGCTAGCCCTCATTAGTCGCGGTTATAGTTATTCCTAAATTTGACTTTCTTCTCACAGAAAATCTCCGGATGTTGCTGAGACTCACTGCCATAGCCTGCCTTGGTTCAATCGCTTCAACTCGCAGTTTCTCCAACTATGCTCACCTGCCTTGCTCCCCACCCAGCACTCTGACTTTAACAGATCACTCATTGGATTACCTTTGCACCTCACCCTGACCACCTACCCCTCTATGCTTCACCTGCGCCTGTGAAAAGACTTTGCAATTCACAACTTACACCTTGGATCAGCATCTGAAACCCATTCTAACACCTGTTTCCCTCATTTCAGTGAGTGAGAATACCACCACACCCTTTCCCTATGTCCCACACCCCAGGGGTCCTGCACTGGAAGTGTCCAACTGTTTGCCATCTATAATCCAGTTTTGAGATCCTTCCCAGGCCCTCTTTTGGGATCACTCCTACTAGGGTTTAAATACCCAGGGCTCTCCACCATTTCATTTTATAACTGGAGACGCTTCTTGGATGCGAGGTGAACTGTCTTCAGGAAACTTAAAGAAGTCCAGGTGCTTTGTTTCCAAGCTCTAGTGATTTTAATGGTCCTTCCTTCACTGAGTGAAAGTTCAGAAAACATATGGCAGTGATTAGAAACTGAACTTACCGATGAAAAAGTGAAAGATCATGTTGTGCTGAGGCTGGTCAGGTAGATTCCACAGATCTCTAGCAAATTCTTCTTACTCTGAGCACAAAAACATGTAAACATCTTCATCACATTTATTGCTAAATTACTCATTTCGTGATTGCTAATCTAAGGTCAGTTTTATCTGCATAAACAATAAAATGTATATTTAACAAAACCAAACACATTTAAGGGAAACAAACAAAAATCACACCGATAATTTTTCATGTTCTTATCAATAAACAGTTCAATTCTGTTTTATTGATAGAGCAGTTCACAACAATAATCACTTCTGAATTGACTCTTATCCAGCCTCTTAACATTTCATTTGCTGTTGGCTGCTCTGTTAACTGAGTCTCTATCTTTACACTGTGGAGTCCCCTGGAAAAGTTGAAACAGATATTGTATTTTAATTGTGTTATGAGACAAACAATTCTAGTAAGCACATGACAAATATGTCATCATTAATGTCACCATATATGACAAAATAAAGAAAAAGTGATTTGTAAATAAGATAGTAATCTCATGTACTATAACTAGAAAATGGTTATGAAAAATCTGCTAACCTTCGATTAAATGCTAGTTCTTTCTTTTTTTTCAAACTGAATAAAAGAAAGTGGGGTATTGGTTGAATATAATATGCCTCCTCCCATTTAAATAAAAGAGCCTGACAGAGCAGTATGTTTTCACAGAGCAATCAAATGCAACCCCCTGAGGGGACTGATGCACTTTCACAGGAATGAAAGGAAAATGAAGTTTTGCTGAACATTTCAACACCTTCCATGCGTTTAAGCCAGTTTGATTGCACAAGTTCTTTATGGAGAGGCAAGTTATCATTTTGTGTTGTTTCTAAGTTAGCTTTATTGTCCCCTGCAGGGAAAGTGCTATGGGAAACAGAAGTGGATAGGTATGTTGGATCAGTATGTTCACAACATAGTAAATATAAACAGATTTCCAACTTGTTTTTCGAAACAGTTGGAACACTGTAAAGGTTAAAAAGGTAGGTAAAAAATTAATAACAAAAACAATTTTCCCAGGAAAAGGCATAATCCAGATGGGAGCTAGTGTTTCTCATCATTCAAACTTCTCCGTGATTTACATGTAAAACACTGACTTAATCGTGTTAGTGATGTGCAAAAACAAAGCTTTCTCTGGACTCCTTAGAATGCCTAACACGAAAAATACAAATACTCTAAATATTCATGCTCACAAATTTTGCACAAGTTAAATAGGATTTGCAAATTACATTTCAAGATGTGCGTGTGTGTGTGTGTGTGTGTGTAATGGAATGAAGTACTGAATATTTATCATGCTCCTGGGAATATTGTTTATAGGTATGAACTTAAAGTGATAAATATCTTGATGTGATCTGTCACACATCCTTATAGCCACAATCGATTAGAATGGTCTGACAGGACCTTGAACATATTTAAAAAGTACAATTGTCGAATGACAAAAACTGTCAAAAACTTGGTGGTAACATTTATATGTACACTGAAAATACCCACCAACCTTTAATTTCTACTTTAGAATAGTGAAACGATAAAACAAATTCATAGGTTCACAATTTAACACACCAACTATTAATTACCAATTATATCTACAACCCCAAATACATTTCAGTGCAGAGCAATTAACGCTTCACAAAATACTGTTTGCAGGCTTACAGTTCTATGAAATGCGAATTATTCCAGTTAAATTGAACAAATCAGCTGATCATATGAGGTACAAAGCTGCCTGACTTTTCTAACAGCAGGTCCAGTTTTGACTTAAAAGATAGTTGATAGACTTAATTAGAGTAAATATGGAACATACCTACTTCTGCCTCCATCGCAAAAGAAAGAACACATCTGGGCAAGTAACAGCACACCTGAGACATATGCAGCCTCAGGCTGTACTTATCAGTGTGAGAGATTAAAAAAAAAGGCAAAGAGAGAAAGTGAGAAAGTCGGTGTGTGTAAGAGAGAATATTGCACAGGCATAACTCCCATAGGAGAGGGATTGGGAGGGTTTTTTATCTTCGCATTTGTCATGTTGTACCAGAACAAAAAGAGCAGGTAAAATAAAATCAAATTCAAATTTTATTTGTCAGTTACACAATCATACACAGCAAGACATGCAGTGAAGTGCTTATTAGTGTGCAATTCCAGACCAGTATAAATACAACTAGAGAGGGAAAATTTCAGAAGAAATTTTAAATGTGCCTATGCTGCTGCCAATGAGTGTAGTTTACCATTCATACGACTACAGGGAGCAAAGAGGCACAGAAAAGAAGACCAGACACCAGCGAGGGAGGATAAGAAGGACAGACGCAACAACATTGTCATCCCCTATGTAGCTGGTGTATCAGAAAAACTCAGGAGAGTTTTCTCCAAGCATGACATCCCGGTGCATTTCAGACCCAGCAACACACTCAGACAAAAACTGGTTCACCCGAAAGATAAAACGCCAAAACACAGACTTAACAACGTGGTGTATGCTGTACAGTGCAGCGAGGAATGCCCAGACCTCTACATTGGAGAGACCAAACAGCCACTTCACAAGCGCATGGCACAACACAGAAGAGCCACCTCCACAGGACAAGACTCAGCAGTCCATCTGCATCTTAAGGATAAAGGACACTCTTTCGAGGATGCCAATGTTCACATTTTGGACAGAGAGGACAGATGGTTTGAAAGAGGAGTGAAAGAAGCCATCTATGTCCACTGTGAGCGACCATCTTTGAACAGAGGCGGGGGTTTACGACACCAACTGTCTGCCATCTATAATCCAGTTTTGAGATCCCTCCCAGACGCCTTAACGCCCACTCACATCCTGGGCCATCTGACCTCAGGAATTCGCATGATAAGGTGGGGCCAGGTTTCACAATGAACCCACCCGAAACTCTGGCTGATTGGGTCCCACACCCAGTTTCACACCTTGGCTCAGGCGATTAGAGGATCATCAGGGGGTCCTTTTGTCCCTCTGTGGGGGGTCACTCCCACTAGGTTTATATAGGGCTTTGGAGTTGACGTCACACCGCAATGCATTGTGGGAGCGCAGCGCCAATCTACGAATTAAAACAAACACACTGTGTTGGAACCACGACTACAAGAAAGATGCTTAAAAGCAGCTCAAAAGAGAATGAACTGTATAGAGACCGATTTCATTCAGAGGCAAAGCAGCGGTACTTGCAGAAAATAGCGTGCATTGGAAATGTGGACCCGTATGAAATACGGCCGTGGAGTAGAAACCCCGAACACCTAGCGCTATTTTGTACCTTATCTGTGGAATCAGCGCGTACAAGTCGTCATTCAAACAAAGGTAAGTCAGCTCGAGTACTGCGAGTGAAATGCGTTTGATTTCCCTGCAAACATTCAGATTAGTGCAGCATAAATTCATTCATGAGGGGAAATTACAGTGAGAACATGTGGAGGCTGTTAGAGGGATAACAGTGAGTTCAGTGCATTGATGTGACATTGTCCTGAAGGATTTAGTTATTCTTTATGGTTAAAGAAATTGCACTAATTTATTCATATTTATTATAAATAATCCTAATTACACATCTTGCTTACATGTTTGTATCCTGTGTCACTAAAAATACATTTTATTTTAGTTTTATACTTTGATTAATGACCTGCAGAATCTCCTTATCATATTAAGTGATTCATAATTGTCACTTTATGCTTTCTCCATCTCTACAGTGATGACATCCTTGCATTACATACTTTAGGTTCATTTTCTGCAGGCAGGTTTCTGACAGAACAGACAGATTTAGACTATAACATGCAGCGTTCTATAGATGGACACATAAAGAAATGAAAAATTACATGTGCTAACTTTCTAGACACTTTGTTACATTTATGATAAAGTAGATTAAACACATTTGTGTCGGCCTTGGCTCATAGTTCTTGTCTTTAAATGAACTTTGTGTGTGTTTCAGGTGCTGCACTCTAAGCCTGAATGAACCAGCATTGCAGCCATGGGTCACTGTGAGCATCACAGGGAAGGTTGAAGTCGCCCACTGCAGCTGTATGGCCGGAGTCGCAGAGACCTGCAGCCACGTCACTGCTCTTCTGTTTAAAGTAGAAGCAACAGTGTTGATCCGTGGCAAAAGGACTGTTACAGATGAACCTGCATACTGGGTTTTGCTGGGTAATGTGACCAAGATACAGCCAGAGGTTGGCCATAAGATGGACTTCTCCTCTTCAGCTGCCCAAAAAAAGGCTCTTGATCAAAACCTAAACAGACCATCTGTAGTGACAGGTAAAAGGAGCCGTCCTCAAAAAAGAAAACCCCCACCTGCTACTGTGGAGTCTAGATGTATGCTTGTAGTGCACTGCCGTGTAAATAATTTGCATTAACTGAATATGTACTGACTGAGTCCCACTGTTCAAAAGTTGAATAAAGAAACAAACTAAATTTTGCCTCTTTTTTTATTTTATTAAAACCACTTTATAGAACATCACATCAGTAACAGTGTAAAATAATTAAACTATTAAACTATCTTGTTCAGAGAGGGAGGAGGAACGTCCCCCGAAATATTTTTTAAATGGTGCACTGTCTTAATGAGTTTATGAATGATGTGAACCTTTGCTGAGAAGTCAGGATCATCTGACTGTATTTTCTTCTGTGGAGGTGCGGCCCGGTCCGTGTGTGAATAAAGATCAGCAGGTGAATTTATTAAAGTGTGAGTTCAGGTGAAATCAGAGAGGTGTGTGTTAAAGAGTGTGTAACTGCCCACTGTGACGTCACATCCACAGTGTGTCATCAGTGTTTGTGGTCACAGTGTTTCTGTTTTCATATTCAGGTTCTCGTTTAAAGTCTCTGTCGTTCACACGTTACTGTTAAATGTTTGAATGTGAGTGTGTGCCTGTGTAACAGCGCCCTCTAGTGGACGAGCTGGCCTCCTGCACTATGAGCTCTCCAGACAGGAATGAGCTTTGAGCAGCTCTATGTAACCCTGGTAAACATAGCTGTCAATAAATAAAGCCTGCTAGTAAAAACAGTCATAAGAAATAGATTACAGGTGATAAATAATCAATAAATAGATCATAATGGTTAAAAAACTAATTAAAAAACATCAACAATGATGCAATTCATGATATAGTGTTTCATTTGTGTTTAAAAACATGTGAAAGGTTAAACTTGCTGCTTCACTGTTTTCGTGTTAATTCAGGTAAAATGGGTAAAATATGTGTTCAGACTCTTATTACAACTATAATAAGAACATAACTGAACGGGACTTGGTGAGTAGTGTTAGTGAGATGAAGCTTCGTGATGAACCGAAGCTTCTATCCAACTGGTCGATTTATGGTTTGAAGCATTGTGATGATTCATTTGCTCTACTGCGCCATCAAGTGGACGATTCTAGTGAAACAGGCTCTGTGATTATAATGATGTGATGTGTAAACCTCTAAACTGAATATATACATTCTTTTCATGGTTATTTATCCCGAATATTTTCTCAGTGTGTCTGATACAAAAGAGAAAGTGGAAACTTTTGATATGATTGTGTAACTGTTAGGGCTCGGTATCGTCACTGATTTCTAGAATCGATTCCACGATTGGATTCTGATCATGCATCACTACATATCCATATTTTTATATCTATAAAAAGAAAGCTGACACTTGCCAGACTTTATCAAAGGTGTGAGCGTCACAGCAGAGGCCTTTGTGTCAAAGTAGCTGAGGATAAAACAGAGAAACATGAAGGTGATTTTCCTGCCCTGGATTTTATAAAAATATTCTGCAGTACATCAAAAACGAAAGAAAACCATGAATCAACATCTGAACATTACCTGATGCTGCTGAAGTGAAACAAGGTTACAGAGGTTGGATTAGAGACACAGCAAAAGTTTCTAATTTTTAAAAAGTTTAAATATGTTCAGTATTTAACAGCAGAAATTAGGCTTTCTTTTTGGAAGTAAGTGAAAGGAAACAAACAGCGTCCGACAGGCTGTAAACAGTGGTAGACTTGTGCGTAACAAGCAAGCGAATAATGCAGAAAACAGATTTTTAGACGGGATACAGAGAGAGAGAGTGTTATGATCCAAGCAGCCAGGAACACAGGCACAAATGTAATCTTCAAAAAAATGGGTTTTATTATACGCCCAAAAAGGACAACATGATTACAAAAATTCAAAATAACAAAAAATAAAGTTTTTAGGAACCAAGTGGGCCCATAAAAGAGGTTAACTTAACAGAATGCTACTCAAAAGTCACTTAACAAAAACATAACTCAACAAACTGACCTGCCCAAATGAGAAACAGCTCCAGTTATATAGCAAATGAATAAACCATTATATACACCAAAGGTGAAAACTAAAGAGATAACAGCTAACCATCATTCAAGAAGAACCCCATTCCCCCTGCATGATCACAATAGATGGTCCAGTCCACTTTATTGGCTTCTGCATTTAAACCAGCTCCACCCTCAGCCTCCTCTTTCAGCCAAACCAGGAAGGACTGGAGCGGAGGTCAGGTAACTCCGAAAGAGCAGAAATATAATCAATATAACATACCTATATAAAATAACATGCAAAGCAAAGTCTATGCCACCATTTGGGCTATAGCTTAGTGCTGTCATGCATTACAGGTAAACTCAAAATATCAAATTAGTTAACTTATGATCACAGAAGCTTTAGAGCATAACGTAAACATAAGACAAAAGACCAAATGAATATTACCAAGCATCTCAGTTGTGTGGTTGCATGCATCCATCACAGAGAGAGAGAGAGAGCGAGAGAGCTGTGCATGAAGTGTGATTTTTACCGCGCTCGAAGCGAAACAGCAAAAGTCAGAGTGAATCCATGACGATGTTTATGTGAAGCGTAGTTTGGATCTTCTTTTGCTGCTGCTTCATGTTGTGTTGGGCTCTTGAATAAAACTCCTGCTCAAGTGATAACGTGGAGCAACAACAATCTTTAATGCAGTTTTTCTCGTGGCTGTTCACGTGCCAACCCATTTCCTGTTTGTGGGTAAGTACTGCCACCTAGTGGCGCATGCATGTACATCCATATAGATTACACCACAGTTCAGTCAATATTGTTTGGACAGAGATAAAAGCTGCAGCTTCAGAATCAGTGCAAAAAGGGCGTAAACACAAAACGCGGACCGGCCGACGGATCAGAATCAGCGAGCTGTCGGCTTTCAGCCACGACCGTGTCCGTGCTGTCGGGTGAGAAAGCCACATCTCACTGATCCTGATCCGTGATCCATAAACGCTTTGTGTTTATGTCTTTGTGCACTGTAAAATGTAATTCTAGACGTTTGTTATTTCAACATATTGTTCTATATCAGTTTGACGATAGATGACTGAAGTTGTTGTTATAACATAGAATTACAAGTTAAAATTGCCTTTTATATCGAAAAATTTTAGAAAAAGTAGTACTAGAACAACTTAACTATTTCCTGGATAAAAATGCTGTTATGGACACTTTCCAGTCTGGTTTTCATAAATTGCATTCCACTGAAACGGCCTTACTTAGAGTATCCAGTGATATGTTGATGGCAGCAGACTCTGGAGAGCACACCGTGCTGGTCCTGCTGGATCTCAGCTCTGCTTTTGACACTGTAGATCACAGCATCATGATAAACAGACTCGAGAACTTGTTTGGGATTACTGGTGTTGTTTTAAAATGGTTTATATCATATCTGTCTGAGAGATCTTTTACTGTTTGCATGAATCATGTCACGTCAGAATCAACAGTTTTGCCGTGTGGGGTACCTCAGGGATCTGTCCTGGGTCCAATTCTCTTTTTACTTTATGTATCTCCCCTAGGCCAAATTATTAAGCGCTATAAATATATCTCCTATCATCTCTATGCTGACGACATCCAACTATACTGTTCCTTCAAAATGTCTGAGTTTTATAAATTGTCTAATTTAAGTAATTGCCTGACAGAAATCAACAAATGGTTATATGACAATTTTCTCCAACTAAACTCTGATAAAACAGAAACTCTAATTATTGCTCCAGACCACATGGTCCCAGAAATCAGGCAGCGTATCAGCTTCTTAGACCCTTCTGTAAAATCAAGCCTTAGAAACCTCGGTGTCATATTTGACATGTCGCTCGAGCAGCAGTCTAAGCAGCTGGTCTGAAACTGTTTTTATCATTTACGGAATATTTCTAAACTCAGACTAATGATATCAAAGCTTGAACTTGAGATGATTATTCATGCTTTTATTTCTTCTCGTTTAGACTATTGTAACGGCCTTTTTACTTGTTTAACAAATCGTCTTCAGACTGTGCAGAACGCTGCAGCACGTCTCTTAACAGGCACCAAGAGAAGATCGCATATCACTCCAGTCTTGGCCTCCCTGGGCTTTAAGGTCATTAGATCAGAGACTGCTGGTGGTACCACGCACTCATTTTAAAACTCGTGGTGATCGGGCCTTTCAGACGGCGGCACCACGGTTGTGGGATTCTCTCCCACTGTCTCTTCGCTGCACGGACTCCATTGATTCTTTTAAGAAACAGCTGAAGACATTTTTATTTAGAAAAGCATGGATGAATTTCTTCTTATGCTGTTTTTATAGTTTTATTGTTTTACATTGTTTTATTTACTGTTATATTGTTTTTATATTCCCATTTTCTGTGTTGTAAAGCACTTTGTGATCTTTATCTGTGAAAAGTTTACTTACTTACTTTAACCTTTGTACTGTTTTCTTCAGTTAATTTTGGAGTTACTACAAAGAGTGAAGATATAAGATGATCTGTCTGCTGTCACTGGGTGGTGCTGAGATCTGAATCTGAGGACGGCTCCTGAATCATCACAAACTGAAATATAAAGTTTATCTCAAATCTGAAATAGAGCTGATCCTTCTCCGTCCTCACACACTCGGGATCTGAAGTTGTTCAGTCCTACAGTTCTGCCGACAGTTGTTTATTTTTTATTTGTTTTAAAGGCCTTACTAACACATTTTCTAATATCATGTTTACCTTTGAGTTGGTGATGCTTTATAAATGGACATCTGCAAAGATGAGATGATGGAGCAGGTTTCAGTCGAGGTTCAGTCTGCTGCTGCATCCTGGTCACAACATACAGAGGTGTTATCAGCTCAGTATTGAACAAGAAATATTAATGTTTCAAATTATTTGTCCTAAAGGATGCAAGCTGTACAGAGTACTGCACATGTGACTTTGTGAACATAACTCATTAAAAATAATTCGGACAGTTTAACCTGAATATTTGTAACAAACTCAGTAAAAAAAAATAATAATAATAATCAGGGGAAAATGTAACATTTTAACTTAAGCTGCCAAGCGGAAGTAGTTGGTTTCAGTACATAAGTATCGGGCTTTGCTATTTAATCCGTAGCTATTGACTAATGAGGGGTTACTGAAGTGCCAGGTTTTTAAAAGTTGGCGTTAATGTCGTTCCACATGTGGAAAGCGACAGAAAACATGCAGCTGTTTGCTTCTGCGCAGAACTGATTATTAAATATGTGCAGAGTCCAGCCTGTTGCTCTTACAGTATAATACTCATAATAAAAGCACAGTAACCGTGGTTAGTCACTGAGCAGCCCGGTGCGTTTCTCTTGATTTCTTTAGTCAGGGTAAATTCAATCACCTGCACAGGTTTTTTTTTGTTTTTTTTTTTTTCTTTCTTTCTTAAATGACATCAGAAACAGCAGTATGCGACATTACGTGATGGCAGAGCTTCAGTTCATCCTTTGTCATTTTTTTTTTTTTTTTTAACCTGCACAGGTTAGCTAAACGAACTTTACAAAACAAGTTTCCCCGACAGCCGAGTGCTCACCTAACACACAAATCCTGATTTACAAGTAAAAAATATTTATGACCACAATTTGAGCCCATATACTCTCTCTACCAGAGGCGGAGCCAGACATTTGAAACACCCGGGGCTTAGCCCTATGCATGTGGGATGTATTTTTTTTTTTTTGGGGGGGGTTAGAAATGACTGAAAGATTAATTGGCTGAGTTTTGAGTTTTGTTCAAAAAAGAATGACTTCATATAGGGGAAAATATATATCACATGTGCAGGACACCTTAAACTAGTTTTTTAATTAAGCAGCGAGGCAGAACAAAGTCAGGCTGTATCAAGACACGAGGACTAAACCCCGATTCAACCAGACCCAGAACTGATCCGGAATTAAAACAGGACTACAACAGTTCAAAATCAGGACTATATAGGATTTAACAAAGACAGAACCAGAATCAGAACTAGATGATAGCAGCACTAAAAATCATCATAGACCTGCACTACACTTGTTTTTTTAATTCTACCAAAGTCCACTATTTAGATTGAGAAAAGTTTATAATTATTCAGCCTTGTTGTGCAAACAAGCTGCAGAACTTAATAAATATATAATTTGAAAAATAACAAACCTAAAAAGAAACACTAGGTACGAGATACATGAGGACCTGTGATACGGTGATACTCTTGGTAAACAACCATTTGACTAACATGTGAGTCTCACCTGCTCTTGTTCATCTCTGTCCTCATTCTGCATCTCCCTCTCTCTCTCTCCCTCTCTGTTCCTCTCTCTCCCTCTTTGTGCTGACAATCATCAAATATACAGTTGAAATTATTATTGATTATTTAAGACCTTGAATGTGAGGAGCAGGATTTTGGATTCATGTTCCAGTTGATGCATCAGAGTCAATCTGGGATCCAGTGTGGAGCACATGGACACTTTTAAGGCTTAAAGAACAAACCGATGATTCGATTAGATACTCAGCTCCATCTCTGGAGTCACGGCCACCAAAGCTTTGTTTCTGCTAACACTGTAAACATATACAAATGCACATTAATAGTTGTTACTGCAGAAAGAGAAAAAGAAGCGTCAAAGACAGGAAGGAGATCTGCTCCACTGCGGAGAGAGCTGCACAACTTTGTTCCTGCAGAATTGTCACACAGTCAAACTGATAATTCTTCATTTTTCATTGATAGTTAAACAGACTGGTTCTTATAGCTCTGAACGTGCTTCACAGCACAGCAGCAGCAATTGTGTGTTTCAGGAAGAAACAACGTTACAATAGAGCAGACTCTCCTGACACTGACAGAAAACACCGCGTCTTTACATCAGTGCTGACCACGTCCTTCCAGTTTCATCTACATGAAGCATATATAAATAAAACAGCGCTGACTTCATGTCTTGCTCTAGGACCGGGACACCGACCTATTCTTGATGCTGATATTGAATAAGTGGTTGACTGGTGTGTGTGTGTACCTCTAAAGATGTCTCTATAGATGACAAATACATGACTGTATACATGAAACTGACAGCAAGACGTGGGAAGGACACGGAGGCAGAGTGAGAGTTACCCTCTGAGCACTGATGAAGAGTCTGTGGATTATACTGCCAGCCAGGCCCTGGCCTGCTCCTGTCACTACCACCTCTGGTTCCTCCAGCAGGGAGCTCACAAACCTAAAGACAACACACAATGTGGAAAATATTCCCACAAAACAAAACACTTAAATAAGAACATGTAAAACCTGAAGACGCCAAAACTATAAAATAAGACCACCAACATGAGCGAGAAAGAAACGTGTGAACTGACTGTGATCCTTCAGACGCCGTCTTTGTGAAACGTTAACAGATTCATCGTGACAACCTGTTACTGACTAACTATCTATAGTGACGGTGAAGACTGTTACATGTTACCAACAGCACAAACAAAGCTGTCAGTGAGCGCAGCTCAAACTCTGCGACTCACTTCTTCAGTTCATCAGCAGCCTCTCCGCTGTCGTCCTCAGGAACGGAGAACTTGGCCTTGAGCGAGCGAGCTTGAGTGATGACTGTCTCCATGCTCAGCAGCTGGTTAATGAAATCCTGCACACAGGACAAGAACAACTGTCTGCTCAATCCTGACAGCATGAGACCCCAAGACTACGTGGCAACGTTATAGGCTGAGTCTCGGGGTGTAAAAGGCGTGTTTGGAGTCACAGTGGATACATGGCATACTTAAATGTACTTTGAGAAAGCCAAGAATGCTTTTACACAACAAGACTGTCCAATCAAGCAAAACTAACATGGTGGGGTTTAGCTGTGCAGCTGTACAGTGTTATTCAAAGAAAAGGGGCTGTATGGATACTGAGTGCTAGTGAGAAGAACATTTTTATATGTGAAGAAGTGATGATTGTTCTCAGACTTTAGGACAGTATTAAAGCAGACGTTTAATGCACCTAACGTGTGATCAAACTCAATAATAACAATCTCAGTCTCTGTTTTCGATCACTGATAAACACATCCGATATCAGCAGAGTATAAAAGCTTTGAGCCCAGGTGGGAACAGCCGAAGGAATTACTTAGGTTTAGAAAATAGTTAGCCATCACTGAGGAAGCACTGGAGTTTGTTACTCCAGCTCCCACTACAATCCCACTGCACCACACCCCTGTTTTCATGGTTCAACCATCAATGGCCATAATAATTATCAGCCAAGTTCTCAGCCATGGTGCACACTGTCCAGTCTACGTACACCTCATGTACAGCACATACTCAACTACAACAAAAACACAGTTAACAATCAATCAATAATTTATTTAAAAACAAAACTTTTTTGGGTGAATCTAATGATACTTTCTTTTAAACTGAATTCTTTGTGGAAAGTCCGGTCGAGTTTTCACTGACCTCTAACTTCTTGTAGTCCTGGTTGGGGGACTGCAGGAGCTTGCTCGCTTGAACTGTAGCTTGCTGAATGTTTTTTTGCACTGATGGAATATCTTCAGCAGACTCTGAAAGAGAAGAAATGACAGTGTTTCCAGAGTGACAGAAAGCTGTGATTAAAAGAAAGACCTGCCACGTTTGTAACCTCAATTACTGTTAACATGAGAAAAAGCCTAAAATCGAGTAAACCTGCAAACTATTATCTTACTAATACAGATCCTTTTGAAATAAACAAAACCTTCACAACATTTTATAATAATCTTTACAGAGATTAAAACATATCCACAAAGTCTTGATGGATTATTATTGGAGTTAATTAATCCAGCTATTTCAGAGGATCACAGAACACATCTGCAAATAGAAACTAAGCCTTTTGTCCAGGAATATACCCACATGTGCTTTGGCACAAGGAAAAACTCCCTTTAAACAGGAAGAAGCCTTAAGCAGAGCCAGGCTCAGGGAGGGGCGGGGCCATCTGCAATAACCGAGTACAATAACCTCAGTTTGATCTGAATTAAGAAGCAGAAAGTTAGCGGCCATCCAGGTCTTTATGTCTTTAAGACATTCCTGCAGTTTAACTCATTGGTGTGTGTTATCTGGCTTCATGGACAGATAGAGCTGGGTGTCATCTGCATAGCAGTGTAAATGTATGCTATGTCTTCTAATGATGCTGCCTAAGGGAAGCATGTATAATGTAAACAGAATTGGTCCTAGCACTGAACCCTGTGGAACTCCATAACTAACCTCAGTGTGTGAAGAGGACTCTGCATTTACATGCACAAACTGGAGTCTATCAGATAGATATGATACAAACCTTCACACATTCACGTGTTATCAGCACGGAGCGTCTCTGTCAACCTCTGGAAGTAAAGCTTTTAGTAAGTGTCATAAGATCAAAATACATTTTTTAAAGAAGTGAAACGAGGACATTATTGTTGTGTCCAAGCTATGTTTTGTATTTTGTAGTCCAGACTTAATCAGAATTAATTTGCATACAACCTGGATATGCACCAAAGCATTTCTGACCTGCTGAAACATTCTGGGATATTACAGAATAAATGAAAACTAGCTTTCTGGTTTAATTAGAGAAAAGGTCTGAGTATCACAGCAGGACGTTAGCTGATTGAGGTTTCTCCAAAGTACTGAAAACTCTCCTCAGTGATGTCCTTACTAGTGTCTCTCATTGGCTGTCTCTAGACTCAGAACTGGTCTTAGCAGTATACCGTCAACTTAGAGACGATCCAGAAACTAAGACCTGTTATAATTATACGTGAACTCTCATTAGCTAAATTAATGGTTGCACTGCAGGTGTCAGGGAACAACAGCAACACGACTGAAAGATCTTTAGCTTCTTCTAGAAACCAAATCAAATTATGCCCTGCTCCAGATGTGACAGTCTGAAGACGAAATCTAGACTTTTCTGTATCCTGGAATAATTATCAATTTATTGTGTGTAGAATAAAATAAAGAGTGGGTTTTATCTGATTTCTGATCATTACTGGAGAAAACTTGACTGAAAGAAATTCATGCTGGGGAAACTTTCCAGGCTCCTTTCACAGTGAGGGTTGGGTAGCTAGTTAGAGTAAACAAACTAAATCACATTTACCTGCATTTTAACTCCAGGGTCATGTTCTACCCATCATGCCTACGCATCCCTGAAAATATCACGTGTCCATCTCTGATACTTATAAGAGCTCAAAACTGGCCCAAACCCTGATGGAGTCCAAGGGCCTGCAGTGCAGAACACATCTTGAGCCCAAATCTTGGGGGGCTCAGGATTTGGGCTTTTTCTGCAGCTCATGGGCTGCATTCACTGAACCGACCACAAACTCATCTGTGCACCAAAGTACACAGTGAGACGTCCTTTACCCTCACATCACTGGACACTTCCAGGTTCTGGGTTTCAGTCACTCTATACCAGTGGTGCCCAAATCTTTTTGCATCACAGCTGTGATACAGAACGGCTGTGTGGGCGGAGCCTGTTTCGTTTCAGTGCCGAAAAAAAGGGGTTGTATTTTGATGTAATGACTGTGTCGATGCAATCAGTCATTACATCACTCAGCTCAGGACTGAGCTGTGTAGACGCCAGCGTGTATCATACAGTGCGTCCACTTGCAGCCCTCCTCGTTTCCCAGCCGTCGCGCCCCCGTCTGCACATCCCCACACAGTCCTCACGTTTCTGGCAGGAGCCTGTCTGCAGAGAAGTCATTCCTTTGTCACTATCAGTGGCTTCATCCACCTGCAGAGGAAAGCAGCTACCATGCACCTTATCATTAAGCACTCGATAGGCAACTTTACAGGGGCAGAGCACAGACGCAGTTTTAGCAGAGACACTGTTGAGCACGACAGTTTAGAAGTGTGTGTCTGAAAAAGCCCTCTGACTTGTCTTTGTGCTCTGGATATTTGGCGTCTTAGCTTGTTAAGCTTTAAACTGTCACAAACTTGCACTTTAAGACAGACACACTGCGGCCTCTCCTCATCACCCACCGCTGCGCAGGTATGCTTCATCTTATCTTCTTTGGTTTGGAAACATATTTGGTGATGCTTCATCCTCTGCTTTGTGTTTGTGTGCGAGCCCCGTCAAAAGCCTGTGCATTATGCTGGCAGCGTCCAAGATTTCTACTTTTTTATTCATGCAGCTTCTGGTTTTTTTCTCCATTAACATCTCGGGTTGCATTTCATTTTCTTAGTACTTATTTTAATATCTTTAGTTTTTTGTATTTCGGTCTTACTGTAATTTACCTGCTGTGGGCTCAGAGTTATTTTCCCTGATTTTATTTCATATAAACGTGTTTCTCAACCAAACGGTGAGGACTTACCTTCTTCCTTCAACTTCAGAATAGTTGCATGAAGTATACAGGGCAGGAGGTGACGGGCCAGGTCTGCAGGTTTCTGCATCGCCATGTAGTGCAGAACCTAAAGACAAACCCCCAAAAAGTTTAGTTTGCCTGGCTTCTGTTTTCCTTTTGCTCTTTCAGATCAACAGAATATTTTTGCACAGCCAACAGGCTGCCTCTGAAGAAGACTCCAGATAAACGGTGACCTTTCTCTATGATGGTTATTCACAGAGGGACCAGTCATACCCAGATCTTTAAATCTGTCATAAGACTATCAGTGAGCATTATTTTTAACTTTCTCTTTTTGGATAAACAATGTCTTTAAAAGACAGGCAACATTTTCAGTGATGGTGCAAACTGGAGCTCCGAGCTCTGCTTTCATATGTGCAGGAAGAACATGCAAACGCTTGGCAGGGACCTGCCCGGGTCCAAATCCAGGACCCTCTTTGGGTGAGGAAACAACTAACCCCAGTTACTGTTTGTCCCTTTCCCATAAAGCCGACCGGATCATTAATAGAAGCTGGTTTAAAGTTGTTCTTCATTTAACACCATCACACCACAGAAAGCTGCTGTGTGTCAGTTAAACATCGTGTGTGACAGCATCAGATCCTTTTTCATCAACATGTGAAAATGCTTCAACATGTCTGTGAGCACAGATCTGTGTTAAACTGACTTCTCCAACATACATGAGCCAAAACGGTCCCATGGCAGAAGCTGATCCTGAAAATCAGCAGAAACATTCATGAAAACACTTTGTGATCCACTTAGTAAACACGTTTGGCTTAAAAACACGCATGCGGCAAAACGAACGACCTGCTTCAGACCTTCTCGGCCTCCTTGGTGTCATCAAAAAGTCTTTTTTGGCATCGTGCAGGTGTGACCCTGGCAGTCTCCCAAGCCTCCACCCACATGTTGCCTGGGATCTTCATCCTGGGACTGAGTGTCCCCGTCACCATCGTGTTGCCCTTCTCATCGACCACTTCCTCTTCTACGTAATCCCGAGGTGAATACCAGCGCACAAAATCCTCCAGGACACAGCCGGGGTTGGCTGCCTGTGGACAGAGACACAAACTCGTACTTTAAATGAAGTAATGTGTAAATATATTCACTGACACCTCATACTGGCACTGATGACTCGAGCAGGGCCCACTCACGACACCACTGCATTCATGGACCCAAGCACACCAGGCTGTCACTGAACATAAAATGTCATTTAGGCATCAAAACGATTTCCTTCTGTTCAGGACTGGAAGTAAATACGTGTGATCTGGCAACAAAAATGTTTTACTTTTTTGTGTAAGAGTAAATCTGAAAATCTATGAATAACAAATCAATTGTATTTTAGTATTAAAACCAGTTCAGACTGAATAAAGAGCTCGTCCACACTGGATCAGAAACATGGTGGGAATAACCAACACTGTAGATTCAGGGCAGCTGCAGCATGACTTACACTGTGTGCTGGTCATTATCACTGCATTACTGCCTCAGGTCTGCAGGTCTCTGCAAAGACAAGGTTCAAATAACCTCTGAAGATGATTTATCAAACTGCAATGAGCTGTTTGAAAACTGACGACCACGTGATCGTCTGGTGATAAGAGGTTTCTGCACTCACGTAGCTTCTCCCAGCATGACTGCATCCATCATGCCACACGTGTCAGTGACAGAGTCACAGCTTTCCACAGCGTAGGCTGATCAACAGTCCTCTTATTTCACACTAGTTTACTTGTAAAAGCCTACATGACATTTTTTATTAATTCATTAATATCCCATTCATTAACTGCACAGAGAAGACGTCGTTTTCTTTAAGCTAACAGTATTATTAAAGTTCTTCATGACTGGGCCCAGTGTCCTCTTTATGGTCACCCTACCACAGCAGTACTCTCTGTGACTACTGTGTGTGTGTGTGACTGCACAGTTATGTTCACTGCAGGCAGTTCACACACACACACAAAACATCCTGAACAGTAAAACTAGCAGACATGTAGCAACTCGAGGGCACACTGACGCTAATGTGTGTATAAGAATTTATTTTATTTATGTATTATTCATATTATGTTATTGTATGATGCCTTGGTGCCACTGGATTTTAGCATGTCTCACACTCATGCAGTTAGACAGATGGTGGGAGTCTGGTAAGGAAGTTGGGGGGAAGCAGAACTCCACAGGAAGAATCTTTTGTCTCTTCGAGGACTCTGGGAGGCAGCAAGGGAGTGTGGACCTTAAGGTGTGAAACAGCTGTGCACTGCCTTTTGTTCCTGAAGAAGGCTTTTAACACAGAGCCATGCTAGGCTCAGGGAGACTCTGCTGACCGTCTGCCCCGCGATCATGCGGGCTCTCCACCAAGCTTGGTTTTCTGTTCTTTGTTTTGATTAAAGAATGTTAGCTACCGCTCGTCTGCAGGCTTTATTTAATGGAAAACTTCCACAACATGTGGCTAATGCTAAAGGCTAACGGGTGGCTGTAGCTCATTAGCAGGTCATCTACTGATCAGAAGGTCGTGGTTCACTCCCTGGTTCCTCCAGTCTGCAGGCCAAGTATCCTTGGTAAATGGCCTGTATTTGTATAGTGCTTTACTAGTCCCTAGGTTTACACAACCAGTCATCCACCCATTCACACACACATTCACACACTGGTGATGGCAGCTACATTGTAACCACAGCCACCCTGGGGCGCACTGACAGAGGCGAGGCTGCCGGACACTGGCGCCACCGGGCCCTCTGACCACCACCAGTAGGCAACGGGTGAAGTGTCTTGCCCAAGGACACAACGACCGAGACTGTCCAAGCCGGAGCTCAAACCGGCAACCTTCCGATTACAAGGCGAACTCCCAACTCTTGAGCCACAATCGCCCCATAGCCAAGATACTAACCCCAAGCTGCTCTCCGATGTGTCCGTCTAAGTGTGGATGTTAGACAGGAAGCACTAAGAAACTTAGGAGACAGCTGACCCAGAGTGTGTCCGACTCACTTTGAAGGACTCCATGTCAGATAGCAGACAGGCACTCTGCATCCGAGCACGCAGGTGGGTACCTTCAGCTGATGTGCCCAGTTTGGTCAGTACCTCTGACTTCTCTGCTAACAGGTCCTCTGTCATTGGAGCAGGTTCCTGAAAATGAAACATGACGCACAGATATCAGACTCAGTCAGCTTCAGCTGAGGTTAATGACATTTCTGTGAACCACTTATATGAGATCTGCTTTCATGGTTTTGTCACACAAAGGTCGCCTCTGTACTGTTACAACCGCTTTCTTTTAGTTCTAATTATTAACTGCACGTCTTTGAACATGGAGCGAGTGGGGTTGGGTTAACTCTGACTCTAAACTGCCCACAGGTGTGAATGAGAGCATAAATCAGAGGTGTCCAACTCCAGGCCTCGAGGGCCGGTGTCCTGCAGGTTTTAGATGTGTCCTTGATCCAACACAGCTGATTTAAATGGCTAAATTACCTCCTCAACGTGTCTTGGGTTAGGGCTATCCTTTGTTGCTAGTTAGCCTGACCTGTATCCCCAATGTTAAGTTTGTACATTGTATGTATGGTCGATTAGGTCATCTCAGTTGCAGGCAACCAACAAATAAAGCTTATCCTTATCGTGGAAGTTCTCCAGAGGCTGAACTAACCATCTGATTCAGGTGTGTTGACACAGGGTGAGATCTGCAGGACGCCGGCCCTCGAGGCCTGGAGTTGCCCACCCCTGGGTTAAATGTTTGTCTGTCTCTCTGTGTTCGCCCTGCGACTGGCGACCTGTCCAGGGTGAACCCCGCCTCTCGCCCTATGGTATGGGATAGGCTCCACCCCATGTGACCCGACTATTATTTTCAACATGCTGTATTTGGAATAAATAACAGCATATGATGTGTTTGCACAGTGAGGCAGTGACTCTGACCTGTGTGGTGACCTGTGAACACAGAGAGGCTCTGCAGAGTTGAGCAGAGTCATGTTGTTGTAGGGGTGCAGCCTGCCCTCAGCTCTGCCCTCAGCTTGTGTCGCCTCAGTCTCGCCCTGGTCACTCAGGCACTCAAAGAATTCCTCCTCGCTGTCACTCCACGAGTCCCAGGATTTTCCTTGAGACATCTCTCTTGTTGAACTGGAAGCACTGGTTGCACACTCTGGTCCTTGGCGGCTCTTCTGGCAGGCACCTGAGACCCTGTGTTCCTTTTCTTTCCCCTCGGGTACCTTGTGAGATTCATCTCTGGCCTTCTTCCTTTCGATACAACAATTCAGCATCTGTCCAGGAACAAAAACTCTTTTCACACATGGAAACATAACACTGCTACTTGTGTTCAACAGACAACACGACATAAACAGGTGTTTGGGAGTTTGAAGATGCTGTATCACACTGAGCATCAGCTCTCAGAATTCATTTTTCTCTTTATCACCTAAACATCGTTCCAATTATCAAAGTTAACACAACACTTTTGATAAACCACTGGAATTAAAGTTGCAAGTCTACAAATGTGCATGATGTTGTTTTTTGTCTTTTAAATCGTTCGATTAGTCCTTGATCTTTGTGCACTTTGTGTGGCTACCTGGAACTTCTGATGCAAAAGACAACAGCGAAGATCAGGAGCTCCACCTGCCAGCCTGCAGATTAGGAAGCACAGAGATGGATATGAGTGAACACCAGTGTGTTAACAGAGAAACAAATACTGCTTAAACAATTTCAAGCAAAGTTTTAGTTAGAGCACGGCACAAACACTGCAGGGGCTTTTGTGCCTGGTATTATGTACTTGGATTTTTACATTTTGGTCATTTGTCTGTTATTAGAGACGGACGGAGATCCAACATGACTGACAACAAGACCAAAGCCCGATTCTAAAGTGTCGGCTCAGCTGGACAGCTGAAGCTGGACAAAGTACAGACATCCAGCATTTGACTTTATTTATATGGCACAGGATAAGAACCACAGAGTGCTTCACAATAATATGAAACAGCACAAATCTAGTTCAAAGCCAGGCTAAATAAATGAGTCTCAAGCTGCTGTTTATAAAAATAAATGCAATCAAGGCAACATAATGATGGAGGCAAAGCACTCCACAGCCTGGGGGCCCCCGCTCTGACAGATCCATCTCCTCTGGTCTCAAAATGTGTTTCTGTCTTCTGTCTGTGTCCAAGTCAACAGTCTAACGAGGTCCCACAAATGTCTGCAAATAGGTTCTGCTCTTCCACGAAGTCCTTTGAGATCCCGACTGAAATCGGCTGGTGCCAATATCTGCTGAGTGTTGGCCACGAATAAAGCAGCAATAACAGAGTTCAACGAGAACAACAACTTTTCATTATCACTTATTCTTCACTCTCTCCACAGCTGACGGACCAACAGCAGCACACAGAGGACAGTGGTACCAGATACTTTGTATGCCGTCACCATCTGACAGAGGAGCTCCAGGGCTGAAAATATATCCTCAACCTCAGGTTCAACTAACGAACTGACCCAGTCACAGACTTCCAGGGAGGCTTTGGAGTATCATTCCCAAGTTCAAGCACAGCCCCTAGTCCCACTTCATAGAAAGGGAAACCGCTACTGTAGTCTGCTTATCCCGAGGTGGGAAACCAGGACAGTCCAACAACATCCACAGACTCAGTGGGACTCGCACCTCCAGCCCAGGAGTCCTGCCACCAAAGAGTCATGTAACTCGTCACAGACCTCGCCAATTAATATCAAATCAACTATCAGCTGGTTCAGTCCCAACTGATGGTCTCATTATTCAGGTTTCACACAAGAAACGTCTCATGACGGGTAAAAACAACGAGCTCTCTCAAGACTTTTGCAAAACATGCTGGTGGCAGTGGTCACAGTAGAACTACTGAAGGTTCCAGCGCACTTTTGGTAAAGTGGAAAGAATATTATTTCACCATAAATGGGCCACGACCAGGTGCTTCCCACAAGATTTCACACAGACCAGTGAAAAGAATTATCAGAAGAGTCAAGGCCCAGTTATGAAGAGCCACAGAAAGGCCTGGAATCAGCAGGTACGACTGTTTCAAAGAAAACAATATGTGCGCAAGAGCCACAGAAAAAAAGAGAAGCGTGAAGTGTGTTTAAAGTTTGCTGAACAAGTCTGTGAAACGCTGGCAGAATATTATCATCTGCATTCATAAAGTATCCACAGGCGTCTTTGCCTGCTCTCCTGTACACTCATGAGTTCACACCTACCTGCCCCTCTAACACCATCGTTACATTTGCTGATGATGCGACAATCATCAGCGGAGAAGACGGCGAACAGGCAGGAGGTTAAAAACCTGACAGGCTGCTGCAATGAACACAAGCGTCTGCTCAGCGCCATCAAAACTAAGGAGATGTGACCTCAGCAGAGGGAAACACGTTCCTCTCCACATCAAGCAGACTGTGTTCAGCGAGTGTCCTCGTTCCTGGGGACTCACGTAGCTGAGGACCTCTCATGGTCCAAAGTCAAAGACTCCACCTCAGGATGCTGAGGAGGAGGAGGAACCATCTGGAGAAGAAAGTCTTGGTGGCTTTTTTACCACAGCACCATAGTGTGTCCCCACCTACTGCTAACAGCTTGGTATGCTAACTGCTCAGTGGGTCATTGAGACAGCACAGAAGAATAGTGCCTGTCCCTTTCCTTCCCTGGAGGACATGGTCAGCACTCGCTGTCTCAGGAGAGCCAATCAAATCTCATCTCATCCTGGACAGCACCTGTTCAAGAAACAGGACAGCCAGGCTAAGAAAACAGCTTTTCCCCTGGACCATCGATCACTGAACACTAAGCTCAGTGAATGGACCGAGTGAGCCTCCCTCCTACCTGAGACAGTCCTGTGTAACATTCAGTATAATGTTCACTAATGCTGCCAAATGTAAGCTTACATCTAATACAAAACACCAGCATAACACGGGACAATTACACCCTCCCTCCATGGCTGCTGCCATCCAACCAGTGCAATACTCCTCTGGTTAAATGGTAAATGGACTGGTTCTTATATAGCGCTTTTCTACTCTTCTGAGCACTAAAAGCACTTTACACAACTTGTGCATTCACCCATTCGCACAAGCACATTTTTCTAGGTGCTTTCTAAGTAACATTCTCTCTCTCACACACACACACACTCCAATGAATGCATCGGAGAGCAATTTGGGGTTAGTATCTTGCCCAAGGATATTTGGCATGCAGCCTGGGGGAAGCCAGGAATTGAACCACCAACCTTCCGATCAGTAGACGAACCGCTCTACCGCCTGAGCTGCAGCCACCCTATTTTATTGCTATTTTATTCAGTTTGACGAATGAATGATGAGTGTAAGCAGGTAAGAATGTATGCAAGCTCTGCTCCAGTGTAATGCATAGGTACAACAATACGCTTTAACTTTAATATAGTTTGGTCACTTAATTCAATTCAATAAAACTTTATTGATCCTGAAGGCTGACCCCGATGGAAATTGGGTTAAGGCTGCCGACCTTTGCCAGCGCCATCTTACCCTTCTGACCATACATACATGACACAAACATCACATGGGGAAGACAGGTCAGAGAGGTATAACAATGGAAAATGCACCACATGAGGAAAGATAAGGAGAAAAAAAATAACTCCCCCCAGACTGAGCTCCAACAGGGAGATCAGTTTGAGAACAGAAAAAACACCTCTGCACATGAAACACATGACAAGCAACAGGGATGGGTAAAGGGTGAGAGACAGCCAGTGTAGACAGCACATCCGGGCCTGCGTGCGCTGGTCTCCTTGATCCACCGTCAGCATCGGAGGGGAATAAGCGTCGAAGGCGTTTGGAGGGGGAGGGGGGAGGAGTGTACATCTGCATGTGTATATATGTCTGTGTAAGTGTGTGCGTGTCCAGAGTTCAGCTGAGACAGTGTCCTCCTCCCTGCCAGGCTAAGTAAACAGTCTTCCAGCCAACCCAGGTGGCCTTGCATGGAGTGGGAAGAACAGTCTAAACACAGTCGTTATCAGGGAGTTGTTGTTCGGCTCCAGCCTTGAGCCCACGGCTGGGGCCGAAGGGGTATCCGCATAAGTGATGGAGGTTTTTACTTTAGTGTGAACAGCTCATATGAATTTCAAAGCTGTTCTAACACTCCGACACTGGTCTCTCAATCTCCCGTTGGAGAGCCGTGAGCTTCTCCATGATGTTATCAAACTTGCGCTCCGTGATGTTGTCATTCTTGTGCTCAGAGAGCCGATTCTGAGAACTCAAAGACACGACGTCGTAGTCTCACTCCCAGCGCTTTATTTGTTACGCCATTTTTCTCCACACCAACAACAACCCTTCGCGGGCAACAGTACTCTCGCAGTATAACAGAAAATAACAAGTTAGTAACGACCGCAGTCAGCTTCTCCAAGATGTGATCCAATTTGCACTCAGAAGTCTTATTCTGAGTGTTCAAAGCAGCCGTGCGTTCTCCAAGATCTTATCCATGCTGCGTTCAATGAGCCCATTTTGAGAAACTCACGCCTCTTCCCATCGTTTGAATCCCAGCGGGCAGCCTTGTGGGGGTTTGAACAGCCGGTTCCGCTTTCTTAATTCTTCGATAAGTCAGGGCCAAGCCAGCTCCGATCAGCCAGAACCCTGTTACCATGGTTCCGAACAGGTAGATCTCTTCAGCACTCAGGCTCACCCGAGCCCAGACTTCTCGTTGAGAAAGGGGTGTCAATTGCATTCAGGGAGCAGTTGATCCAATCCATAATTCCTCTTTTAGGTTTTAGAGAACAGACTGTGAGAGAGTGTTCCAGGGAAAAGTAATACAAAAAACACGAGACTAGACAAGGACACAAGAGGCTAAGCAGGGAAGCTAAGGGAGAGGAGAAAAGTGCGACTGCCTTTGTTAAGAGCAAAACTCTTTGAATGCTGTAAACACACCGTGTTTGGGTGGCTGCATCCCAAAAACACCACAGCAACACTGGAGGTGGGAGCATTATGATTTTGATGTTCCCAAAAAAATGTGTGATTGCTTAGAAAAGTTATGCATAAAAACCTTATAACAAGCTGCAAAAGGGACTGAGCCATTAAATCTAACTCCAGGAAGGATGAATGGAGACATTGTTGATTAAAATCTGCTGCCATCTACCAGGATGATGAAGATGAAACAAGGATGGATGTTTCAGCAAGACCATGATCACAAACACAGCCAATGGAAACTGTTGGTTTCAGAGGAATCAAGTAAAGCTGCTGGAACGGCCCAGCCAATCACCTGAGCTGAATCTGTGGGAAGGATCCACGGAGCATTCGGGATTTAGAGACTGTTTGTGTGGTGAGTGGGTCAAAGTCATGAGCAATGATGGGACTGGTTTCTCCATACAGAAGCTGCCATGAACTGTCATCACCAACATTTGTATAAAGTAATAAATAAATGTCTGTGTGTTTAATGTCCCTGTGTTACCGACATCTGGTGATAATTTCACATCAAAGCACCTTTAGAAATATATTTGCTTAGAGAACTGCTGACGTGTTCAATACTTATTTTACCTGCTATAAAATGAAAATGTTAATATGTGTGACATCTTTAAAATCAAAGCAGCACGAGCCTGTGAGGTACCCACCCACAAATAAGATGGTTATTTTCCCACCGGTAATGCAACTCAAGGACAAACTCCTGCCAGAGGTGTCCAACAGCCCGCAGCCCACCGTAGTAATAGTTGACCAGACACACACACAGAGCCAGACGGTAGGTCAGACTGTCACTGGGGGCTGACTTCAGCTGGTGGAAAAGGTTCTACAACGAGGGAAAAGACCAGCATGAAATCAAACAGCAGGACACCAAATTTAATACATTCTAATAAAAATCCTGACAAAGTACTGACAGCACTGAGCCCGTCTTCACTCTGAAACTTATATTGGACCTGACCTGAGTGTAACCTTGAGTGTGCGAGTGGTGAAGAGGCAAACATACATAATCAGAGGTTTTCTCTTGCTCCGATGTCCCACTGGAGTTGGACAGCTGAGTGTTATTCTTACAGTCAGACTTCTCCACAGCAGCATCTGGAAACAGATACTGAGACACAAACACAAATAAATAAGTCTGTCATTTAGAAACTCTGTTGTTTTATAGATGTTAGAAGAATTAAACAAGTGCAGCTCACGTAGTCATCACTTCATGATAAAACACAGGATGCTGATCGCTCAGTGGCAAAAGCAGGATGTGACCAGAAGTAGACAATAAAAATAAGAACGCTGCCTGATATCCTGTTTAAGATGACGCTCTTGTGCTTTACTGAGCTGCTGTCAGATGGGATCAATATCTGTGGCCAGCACTCTAAGACATAAATGCAATTACGGCTGTAGTTTTAAGATTCAAGGCTGTCTTAGCTCGAGCTGCTGAGTGTGACGGGCTCAACAGTGACCAGGAAGGAAAAACTGTTTGTGAAAAGAAGCAGAGGAGCCACATCAGTACGAGTCAAACTACCACACGCTCCGAGGTCTCTGCTGCTCTGAATATCACGCTCACCGTCTCCTAACACGGGATCCACACCTCTTCTGTCAGAATCAGTTTCCTCATAAAATGAGCTGAAACCATTAAAACTCAGTCAAGTATTAGTCAACTCCGACTAGTTAATGCCTTTTAAACAGGTTACATGATTAACTCTTACCAGAAGGACAGAATTGAGTATCTCGGTGTTAAGGGGCGACTCATCGATGCGTCGATGGCGGCGAATGTGCTTCCGGGCACTTTGCACCATGTTGGAGACAGACAGTTTGGAAATGGGCACAGTTGCTGCTGGCTCGGTCAGCTTGGACAAAGCAGAGCTGATATCACTGTTTTCTACAGACGACAAACACATCCAAGAGTTTCTGTTCAATTGCTGAGGCCCGGGTCAGCACAGATGCCCAGATCTCCCAGTAAGCTACGCACGTTTCCAGAATGCAGTATGGTCACTCAACAAGTAAAGCCAGGAACCTGACCTTTGGCCTCATCTTCAGCGTATCCTCTTCCAGGAATCTCCTCTGTACACTCAGTCCTACAGCAGAGTTTAAAGAGCTCTGTCACAGCCTCACCTACAGGGAACACAAACAGTTACTGACCTGATATTTTCTTATTCAAACTTTTCATGAAGCACACGCTTCAGCACAGCGAAGCAGGACAACATCTGTGTAACATTTTCTAAATCATGGACGTGGCAACAAAAGAAAAGTCCACTTTACATCACATGTAAAGTGCTTGGGGCTGTCATGAGAGGCGGGGCACACCCTGGACAGGTCGCCAGTCTGCCGCAGGGCAAACACAGAGACAGACATTCACACCGTGGGAAATTTAGAGCCCCAATGAACCTGTCCCCACTAACTGCATGACTTTGGACTGTGGGAGGAAGTAGGAGGCCCACACATAGAACAATGAGGAAAAAAAGACACTTTATTTGTCCTTCACTATGTTCTTTCTATCGGTAGCTTGATTACATCCGTCTTATCTGCTGCGTATCATTTGATGCATGAATTTTAGCTTAGAAATAGTTTCCTCTGTGCTGTTCGGACAAAAAACAAAGCCATAAAAAGTCTTCACACATCACACAACAATGTGTATGTTTGTAATGGATCCAAGTGTATTAGCAACCAGAAAAATACAACATTAAGGTCAGTGCACTTAATGCACTGACCTTAATGTAGTATGTAGTGGTGTGTTTGAAATCTGTACTGACTAGTAAAACCTCTGTGGTCTGCCCCAAAGCATCATGGTCTCTGTCCCCGAGTGTCCCACTGATCAGCTTAACTTACCCAGTAAACACTGAGGATTTTCAGCCGTCCTGACTCGAACTGACCAGTGAGGAGCTTGAAGAGGGTCGAGGTCACTGTTGGGTGATAAACAGAGTAAACAGTAGAGGAGAGTTTCTGATACACTTTTAGTTAAAGGGTTTTTATAAGTAATGAGTCATGTTTGATTACATGTGACGTAGTCCTTCACCAGTAATCAAGATAATTACACATGTAAGCATTTCCTTATGTCACACTCAGTTTGTCCCTTCATGCTTGTTAGACCTGTGCCAGCTCTGTTTGGGCCTTACAATCAAACCCATGTACGTTTACCCTTTTAATAAACTGCTCCACCCATTTCCTACTTTACGAGTGAAATATGAAGCAATGCAGTGTGTACACGGATGCAACACTCAGTGCTCAGCGCAGCGTTTTGTGTGCTATAGTGCAAGTGAACAGCTCACTCCCATCAAAGCTTTTCCATTGGATCGTTAACACAAACACCAAATGTCAGGAGGACATGCGCCTCAAACTGGAGTTGTCTTTCTAGCCCGGGTACCTCATCACTCAGTGTGGTGCACTTTAGCCCACGCTAGCATCAGCTGTGGTCACTGGCTGATTAGTGCTGGTTTCTATGGGCTCAGATTGTGGTCATTTGTACTTGTAAATCAAATGTGTAGTTGTGAGCTTTGTAACCTTGTAAGCCAGAATATCTGAAGATTTCATGTTTGTGCATCTACAGATGAGAATTTGTGTGTTTGTAAAAAATATTTACACGAGTTACAATTTTTTTTTTGTTAAGGTCGTCTTACAGACACAAAGCAACAAACTGTGTGTAAAACTCTGCGCTCAGGTTCCCTAGCAGTGTGTGAGTTTGAACTCACAAGTGCAAAATATTTATGACCACAATTTGAGCCCATCGGTTTCCTCGTGGCTCAGCTGGTGACACAGTTGCAGTGAGGCTGAGTGTTGCGAGGTAACAAAACGATCTAGCTGGTATGTTGCAGCTGCTCTTAGTACAGTACACCAGAACACTGCACACACAGCCTTACCTGTACACGTCATTATCCACAACTATGCCTTCAATAAGATGAGGCCAGGTTGTTGCGAGATGAAGTTCACTACAAAAGTGAAAAACAGAAACACAGTAACAGCAAACAAAGTAAGTCTTCCTCAGACCCACAGATAAGGATGATGATGAAGAGGCTCCAAGACCACGTGATAAGCAACAAAGCCGTCACACCGACTGCTCAGTGTGCAGAAAACATGTGACTGTAATTTTTAGAAAGTATCATCAGTTTTTACCTTATTGGCTCCTCACAGGCACCGAATGGAAACTTCCCAAACTCCACCCCCCCCACCTCGCCACCAAGGAGCGCATCAAAATCTGCCAGAAAAAACACAAAAAAACTGAATAATCGTCCAAACAGCAGAGCAGGCAGTCTGTCACCAGAGCCCACCCAGGGCTTCCTCACAGTCAGGGAGTTCAGTAACACAACCAACCTCTGTTTGTGACACACACACACACACACACGTAAAACATATTGAACGCATCACCAATTGTCTACATATATTTCTAAAGGTGATGTTCACATGAAATTCTCACTAGATGTTGGTAACAACCCATCCAATCCACACATGCAGAGAAACAACTTTAAACTATACAAACTTTAAATCAAACAATATAACAAATAAACTCGATGTATTGTGAGTTTTTCTACGTACGATGGTGAAAATTCAAAATCCTGCTCCTCACATACAAGGTCTTAAATAAGGCTTTGCCAACTCCAGGCCTCGAGGGCTGGTGTCCTGCAGGTTTTAGATCTCACCCTGGGTCTACACACCTGAATCAAAGGATTAGTTCATTACCAGGCCTCTGGAGAACTTCAAGACATGTTGAGGAGGTGATTTAGCCATTTAAATCATCTGTGTTGGATCAAGGACACATCTAAAGCCTGCAGGACACCGGCCCTCGAGGCCTGGAGTTCGATGCCTGCCTAAATAATCAGGCCCCATCTTATCTTAATGACCTTGTAGTACCATATCACCCTATTAGAGCACTTCGCTCTCACACTGCAGGCCTACTTGTTGTTCCTAGAGTATTTAAAAGTAGAATGGGAGGCAGAGCCTTCAGTTTTCAGGCCCCTCTTCTGTGGAACCAGCTTCCAGTTTGGATTCAGGAGACAGACACTATCTCTACTTTCAAGATTAGGCTTCAAACTTTCCTATTTGCTAAAGCATATAGTTAGGGCTGGACCAGGTGACCCTGAATCCTCCCTTAGTTATGCTGCAATAGACGCAGGCTGCCGGGGGATTCCCATGATGCATTGAGTGTTTCTTCTTCACTCACTATGTGTTAACAGACCTCTCTGCATTGAATCACATCTGTTATTAATCTCTGTCTCTCTTCCACAGCATGTCTTTATCCTGTCTTCCTTCTCTCACCCCAACCAATCACAGCAGATGGCTCCGCCCCTCCCTGAGCCTGGTTCTGCTGGAGGTTTCTTCCTGTTTAAAGGGAGTTTTTCCTTCCCACTGTCCCCAAAGTGCTTGCTCATAGGGGGTCATATGATTGTTGGGTTTTTCTCTGTATCTATTATTGTACGATCTACTGTGCAATATAAAGCACCTTGAGGCGACTGTTGTTGTGATTTGGTGCTGTATAAATAAAACTGAACTGAACTGAACAGGTAAAAATATGGCGACATCAGGAGTTTCAGAAGGTGAGAGAATGAATCTCGCTGCAAAAGAAATGATGTTTTAAACCCTGCATGTCAACGTCTCCCTGCACACCAAGCAAACATTAAATAAACTGTTTTATAGTCACTGTCTCGACTTGTTTCTGTAATTTGATGTCATCCATTTTTTTTATTTTGCCATTTTTATAAGAACAACAGAGCAGCTTTTTCATTTCAGTCGTTTTATTTTGACTCATGATTTTTTTCTTGACGTCGTTTTTTGTTGCTGTGATCTTTTGATGTTAAAGTCTAGTGTTGACCACAGAAAGAGACTTACTGTGATTATACTGTAATCTGTGAAAATCCTCTGTGTGCAGCTGATGGTTAAAAGAAAACATTTCAGTTCATTCAGATCATTTTTATGTTGACAATAGAAAACCATCCTGAATGGTCGGTTTGAATAAGTGCAAATTTAGATCCTATATGGTTGAAAATAACTTAAACATATCGTGATTTATTTCGTGTTTTGTGATATAGCAAAAAAAATATTGTGATATTACATTTTCCTCATATCACCCAGCGCCACCATAGATGTCCATACATGACGTCTAACAATGAAGAATGACACGGGGGAAATGTATTGGACAGAAAGAAAGGTGCAAAAAGACACATTTATGAGTAATTACAGAGCAATCCTGCCACTTAGTGCAAATTAATATCAGCCGGTTCAGTCCCAACTATGGCCTCATTAGCCAGGTTTCACACAAGAAGCGTCTCATGATGGGTAAAACCAACAAGCTCTCTCAAGACCTTTGCACACTTAAGACTGATGGCATCGGCTACAGAAGAACTTCTAAGTTACTGAAGGTTCCAGTGAGCACTGTTGGGGCCATAAACCTGGCGTTGCCCCTGCAGGGTTTTTATTTATTTACGATAAACCAGCCACGACCAAGCGCTCCCCACACGATTTCAGACAGACGAGTGAAAAGACTTATCAGAAGAACGACCTGGAACCAGCAGGTACAATCGTTCCACAGGAAACAACAACATGACCTGCATCACACACACGACTCCTAAAAGCCACTGGCAGGGTTTCTGGATGTCAGCCACTTGCTGACATGTATTTAAAAAAAATTTAATAATTTCTTAATAATAATATTACATTTTTCTATTTGTGTATTAATGACATGACATGTACTGCCTACCTGGAGGCTGCTGCGGCCATGAATACTGCTGCCAGTCTTGGAGCACGTAGGTGAAGCGAATGGCGATGTTGACTGGAGGCAGAGGGAACAGGGAACAACCCTGATGACAACAGGAAGACATCAGCTCATGTTTATGGTAACAAGCTGCAGCATTAATCTCTCTGTACAGGCGTGGATTACACCTCGTCATTGTCGGCTGTTTCTGGGAACATACTGAACACATTTAACCCTCATGTGTGGATGATGACAACATCAATCAGGATTTTTATTCTTCTTTAGGAATGAATATAAGATTTTTGAACTTCATTTTTTAAATGTCCACTTAGGTGGACAACATAGGTTTTGACTTATGAAGGGTATGGAGACATCAGTGTGTAGTGTTTCTGTGCAAGTTTACCATCAACACCAACACAAATACAAGAAAACAGCCTTTGAATAGCTGCAGACCACTGTGCATGAAAGGGTTAAACAACGTGATGTCTGGGAATCCATTGTGTTTCCAGGAATAGGAATAAACAAAGTTCAAACAAACTGATCATTAAACCGACATCCACTTCCTAACAGTCTTTATTTTATTCACAAATTAACTCCACAAAAATCCAGAAACCGAATTTACACAGAATTAGACGTCTTCTTCTTCCTCTTCTGTTTTCCCAATGTTCACATAACTAAGCAGTGTGCTGTACTGTTATCAACCTGCTCTTTGACGAACTATTACAAGAATATATTCTTATTATAAGATAAGATGTTTGTGTTATTTTCAAGTTGAATACAGTTTTTGTGTGACTGTCAGAGCACAGCAGGAGGAGGAGGAGGAGAGACTGTACATGAGCAGGAAAAACCAGATGAATAAATGTTTTAGAAAATACATTTACATGCACTTCGTGGATGCTTTTATGATTATTAGTTGCATTTAACAGGATTCACATCGTCCTAAAATCGTCTGGAACAGGATGCTGAGGTGATACTTGTAGAACATGGGTACATGACGCTCTGTGGCTGCACAATTTTAATTTTTCTTTATTAAAAACAAACAAACAACCTTGAAATATGATCCATATAAAGATGTTTGTTCCAGAGCACTTACTATCTTAGATTTGAAGATGTCGAGCAGGCCGGACAGGTGGTTGTACTGCACGGGCGCTCGACGCAGGTGAACGATCTCAAAGTCGGTGCGCACGCCTGGTCCTTTGCACTCTCCGGCATACATCCGCCTCCACTTCTGCTGGATCTGCACAAACATCGGCACCTGACTGAACACAAGATAAACAGCAGAAGGCATTACTAGCAGGATCTCTGGTACACGCCCGACATCCAGCTTCAGTTTCTCTCAACCAGCAACAATCCAGCTAAACTAAACAGTCCGACTGAAACACAGAGCAACAAGCTGCAGAACTGCATTGTACTGGCATGTATGTCAGCACTGTCACTGCACGGACCACTGAGTGCTACACAGACTGGTTTTAATATGTTGTGTTCATTGGCGTAATCTGGGGCTGCAGCAATTCATCACTTCTAAAAAAATCCTCCAAACCCATTCTTTGCTGCGATGCAGCGATGCAGCGATGCAGCGATGCAGCGATGCAGCGATGCAGCGATGCAGCGTGCTCTGTAGCACAGACTTGTTCAACGATGTAAACGTGTGTGAGGGATAGGTCAGTAGGTAGAGTGGCTGCCCCGGGATCAGAAGGTTGGGGGTTTGAATCAAGTGAAAAGCTAAGCTGAGGTACCCCTGAGCAAGGTCCCTACACGTCTGCTACCCACCAGCTCGATAGCTAGCCGGGAGCTCGAGGGTCACTGAAGCCGCAGAGAACGGCACAACTCCCGGCACATCATGTTCAGATCACCGCAGACTTTCGCTACTCAGGTTAAACGTGATATATAAGTCACTTAGACAACCTAAAAATGTTATTGTTGGACTTTTTTCAGTGTTTTATTTGTTCGTGAGTAAATCGGTTTGGCTGAGATTAAAGTTATTAGATTAGATAAAATAAAACTTTATTAATCCCCCAGGTGGGTTCCTCCTTGGTTTTCACACAGCTGAATAAACGTCAAACAGAAAACTGATTAAACAGAAGTGTGAGATGGTCGAGAGTTTACTCCAGTGTCCTGTTATATTTTAGACAGCAAGGAGCAGACGGCCGAGTTTATTAAACTCCACCGAGACAGCGGTGACGCTAATCCGAAGGCGAGACCGTCCAATTTAACAGCCGTTTACTTCCGGCCTACCCGACCTTCTCAGGACCCGGCCCACGAAGGCCGGGTCCTCAGGAGGATGCAGCCCATGAATTTGGACACGACCACTGACATGTTACAAAACAAACTCACATCGCTATCAGCAGCCATGTTGTTGCCTTTGGCTGCCTGATCGGTTCAGGAAATTAGGATGTTTTTCTACGCATGTGCGAAAAGGTGGTCGCTTCCTCTATAGTTCTTTCACAATAAAATAAAACAAACAAATTCTAAATTCATCCATCCATCTTCATCCGCTTTATCCGAGGCCGGGTCGCGGGGGCAGCAGCCTAAGCAAAGAGGCCCAGACCTCCCTCTCCCCAGCCACCTCCTCCAGCTTATCCGGGGGAATACCAAGGCGTTCCCAGGCCAGCCGAGAGATATAATCTCTCCAGCGTGTCCTGGGTCTGCCCCGGGGCCTCCTCCCGGTGGGACATGCCTGGAACACCTCACCCAGGAGGCGCCCAGGAGGCTCCAATCTCTAAGGGAGAGGCCAGCCACCCTTCGGAGGAAGCTCATTTCTGCCGCTTGTATCCGCGATCTCGTTCTTTCGGTCACTACCCACAGCTCGTGGCCATAGGTGAGGGTAGGGACGTAGATCGACCGGTAAATGGAGAGCTTCGCTTTTACACTCAGCTCCCTCTTCACCACGACGGACCGGTGCAGCGTCCGCATTACTGCAGCTGCAGCCCCAATCCGTCTGTCGATCTCCGGCTCCCTTCTCCCATCACTCGCGAACAAGACCCCGAGATACTTGAACTCCTCCACTTGGGGCAGGAACTCATCCCCGACCCGGAGTGGGCACTCCACCCTTTTCCGGCTGAGAACCATGGCCTCAGATTTGGAGGTGCTGATCCTCATTCCCGCTGCTTCACACTCGGCTGCGAAACGTTCCAGTGCGAGCTGGGTGCATTGTGTGCCGGGTGGCGGCCAGGAGCGGAGGCCCTGGCGGACTGACCCCCGGCTGCCAAGACTGGCAATAGGGACAATTCTAAATTCAATTCAATTTTATTTGTGTAGCGCCAAATCACAACAACAGTCGTTGTGCAAAACTCATTCAGGCATTTGATGACAGGTTTCAAGATGTGAAGAATATCCAAAAGGAACTGGAGATGTTTGCTACGCCGTTTAATGTGCAACCATCTGTGCCAGACACTTTCCAAGTGGAAATAATTGGGCTGCAAAACAACTACGAGCGCAAAGCTAAGTATAACAGCCTCTCTCTGCTGGACTTTCACAAACTGTACGTTCATGCTGAGGCTTTTCCCATCCTGGCGAGACATGCCCTGAAATTTGCATCTCTGTTTGGGACAACGTACCACTTTGAACAGGTCTTTTCAAAACTGACTCTTGCAAAGAGGCGCTTCCACTCAAGACTAACTGAATCAAACTTGAAAAAGCAGCTTCGAGTGGCATCATCATCATCACTGCCAGCTGACATCAGACACCTCGCCAAAAAGAAACAGTTCCAGCCATCTCATTAGGTGAGTCTGATGAGCAGAAATGCAGCAGTAACACAGCAGCAGCCCAAGCAGAGAAGCCTCCTCCAGCTTGTCCGGGGAACGCCAACCCATTCTCAGACCAGCCAAGAGATGTTAATATAAGCAATTAGCAGGGTGTGTCAAAGAGTGAACAGAACATCGCCGAGTCAGCTGACAGCTCCATAAAACGTGTTTCCTACAGCAGCAAACAGGCTTCAAGAAGTGACAGTAAGGAGAGGTGTCAAGATCTGTGGGCCAGTCGGCCTCTTGTGTAAAGGACACAGTGATGCTGAAGTCATAGAGGCTGTGGTCAGGTCAGTCAGCCCAGGTTTCAGTATTCCTGACATGCCTGAGATAAAAGGACCTCACTCCCCGTTAGTTAAAGGAAATATTGAAAGCTCATCAAAAAACTGCTGACTTAACTCTTTGTGCTTGCATTGGCTCTCAGGAAGGCATCAGTGCAGCACCGTACCAGTGACAGTGAGGAAAGCTGCTCATCATTGGTTATGGCTCAAGAACTGCTCCAAAATCAAATTACCACCTCATTCCTGAAAAGCAGGCAGTTTATGAAAGATTTTGAGAATATATCAGTGATTCTTGAGATAAGGGACAAAACATGTCCAAAGTTTCTGTCAACACCATCAGACTTTTTAAAAAGTACAAAAAAATCAGGAATTATTGTGGGTAACTTACACTGTGAGGACCCCTTTACCACTTCCTGTTTGATACACATGCCATGAGGTCACTGCTCTGGTGAGTTTTTTTAATTTTTATTTCATTTATTGCATACCTTTCTGATAAAACTCTGTGTCACAACCATAGTGCATCAACACCACAGTAGAGGCCATAAGCAACTGATGAACAACAAGATGGCGTCTGTCAGAAAAACGTGCTATGAGAGAAAGTAGGGTATTTTGTCAGCACCATCAGGATTTTTGCCTGACGGTGTTGACCCTTTTTCTAATGATTTTGGCAAATGTCACAAAAGTGTCCTATTCACTAATTATATTAAGTTATTTTTATTACTATTTCAGTCATATTACTTCCTGTGCATTTTACTGATATTTCTGCTTTACAGATGTGTCGAATATTATGGAATTTGCCTGATCTTGAATCTCATAGTTAATGTATACTTTATTAATCCTGTAGGAAAATGCTTAGTCCTCTGCATTTAACCCATTTACTCAGTGAAGCAGTGGGCAGCTACCAATCCATGACCTGGGGAGCAGTGTGTAGAGACGGTACCTTGCTCAAGGGTATCTCAGGATAGCCGCTGTTTGGTGGATTTGAACCCCCAACAGGGCTCTAGAGTGCGACCAAATTTTTCAGTGGTGCGACTAAAAAAAAATATTTGGTTGCACCTGTGCGACCAACTGTTCGGGTAGCAAAAAAAAAAAAAAAAAAATCTGCAACCTTCCCTGTGGTCAACAACAGACACACATTTTGTCCCTATCGTGGACTAAACCAATCAGAGATAGTAAGGGGCGGGACCTCTCTGATTGGCCGTGGTCCAGTTGAAAGTGCAGGTGGAAGTGGGAGGTGAGTAGCTTGAATAAAGCGATATCAATTCATTAAATCCTGAATCGACTTTTAAATATAACTGTGTTTTGCCAGAAACGCCAGATTCTCAGATTAAAGCTCACAAAACCAGTTCAACAACAACCAAACAGCAAATCAGAGCAGGTACACGGACTCCACACAAAGACGTAAACACAGAGCGGACCCGACGCATCAGAATTAACTTTGTCTTTCTCGGCTTTCTCACCCGACGGCCCGTAGACGGACACGCTGTCGGAGCTTAGCGAATCTGATGCGTCCGGTCCGCGATGTGTTTACGTCTTTTTGCGCTGATTCTGAGCTGCAGGTTTTGTCTCTCTCCAACCAAAATTCACCGAGCTGAATTTTGCTGTTTTGCTTCCACGACTATTAAAATCACATCCATGCACAGCTAGCTCTCTCTCTATCTCTCTCTGTACTTCAAGAACAGTTTCCCGTCTCCAATCTCTGTTTTCTGTATTATTTATTCGCTTATTACCCACCAGTCTACCGTTGTTTACAGTGCTGTCGGCTACTGTCTTTTTCTTCAAGAAAGCCTATTTTTTCTGTTGTTCAATACTGAAGAAATTTAAACTTTATATGCAGAACATTGTAGAATATTTTTAAGGTTATCTGCTATAAAAAGCCAGACCAGGAAAATCTCCTTCATGTTTTTCTGTGTTTTATTCTCAGTTACTTTCACACAAAGGAATCTGCTGTGATGTTCACAATTCTGATGAAGTCAGTACTGATAAATGATCAGAATTATAATATTTCTGACTGTCTGAGGCTAAGTTGAATCGAATCGGGACTTTGAAAACCGGAATCGAATGGATTATAGAAATCAGTGATGATACCCAGCCCTAGTGAGCAGCCTGGGCACGACAGAAGTGGATGTAGCTGTAACAGGAAAAGAACTATTGCTAACTTTTCTGTTAAGTTAAGGCCTGATCCTTCTGAAATTCATAGCCAGTGCTCTGACACGGTGTCATCAATCTTTGAATGCTGAAAAAGCACAGTGTATCCAGAAAAACACATTATATTATATAAATTATTATAAAACTTGTGTGCGCCTAACTTTTGTGCCGGTACGCGTACGCCCATGGCAAAAAGTTAGTCTAGAGCCCTGCCCAACGATCATGGGGCAAACACTATCTACTGAGCTATCTCTGCCCCGAGAGCTGGTCTTTTAAGTGATGATGTATGAACCCTGCTTTCGGGTCCAAACTACTCTGTGTTTATTAAGGCTGTTGTGTTTTAACATGTTTTTATTCTTTTTTATCTTGTTCTATTTAATCTGAACAAGCCCCTAAAAACAGTCAGTGATCACTGTCAGCCTAACCATCGGGAACCCTCACGTTAACTTTTATCAAGTGGAAAAAAGTTTCACTGTGTTTATGTTACACTAACATAGCTGTGTTGCTAGCAATCACGTAGCACATCATTATATACCAGCTAGTCCAACATCAGTAACCCTACAAACGCCAGTGCTGTTTAGTTTTGTCTTCATTTATGTTGGAAGTGATAGCAGAGCTGGTGTTAAGGTGGAAACCGGCGAGCTAACTTCTAACTCTGTTAAATTTCATATATTCTGTTTTCATGGATGCCTGGATGTTACACCTGGTAAAACAGCCACACTGATCATTTTATTAAAGATGAAAGAATTTAGACAGTTTGTAACTCTCAGTGATGCCGCAGAGTTCCTTTGACTTTGGGATCTGCAGCGGAGTTCGGACCTGGAAACGGCTAATGACATCAGACTTAAAGACCGGATAGCATTTCTGTTGCTTAATACATATTTGTGTTGTGAATATTCATCCTTAATATGTGTAAATGCATATGCTTCAGAAAAATTATAGCAATTACAAAATGGTACATTTCAGGCTAGAATAGCAAAGAGGAAGCTGTCAGTAGAGGAACAAAAGAGAAGGAACAGGGATGATCAAAAAATAAGTAGAGAAAAAATTAACAGCCAGCCTGAGTTTCTCATAAAGGGAAAGATGGAGAAATAGAGTGAAAGAGGGAAAAATAAAGAACATCAGTGATCTGAAAGGAAGAGAAAAAAAGGCAGAAGAGAAGGTTTTGGAAACAAGCACAGAGAGTCAAAAGGAGAGAAAGTCCAGCAGCGTCTAAACACACAACCACAGAGTACTTTAGGAATCAAGGAGCAGTAGGCAGCTACTTGCTGGTGAACTATTAAGATGTAGAACTTGACATGTGCAAAAACAGAATTGTTATGATGTGTCTTGTGATATTACAAAGGTTGTTAAGGTTTAATGGTCATTTTGAAAGAAATAATATCCTGTTTTCTACTCATGTGTCACCACTTGTCAACTCCATAATATGGATTTTTTGTTTATTTTTCTGTTTTGAAGAACCATATATTTTCCTCCCTCATGATCTTCCAATAAAAATACGTAATTTTCTAAATAAATATGTAATTTTCACGCTGCTAAATATGATCGTTTCTTATGGAGATTAAATACAAGCTTCTGAAAATATGTATGACTGTAACTAATAATCCATCCATCCATCCATCCATTCGCTTCCGCTTATCCTTTTCAGGGTTGCGGGGGGCGCTGGAGCCTATCCCAGCTGCCATAGGGCGAAAGGCGGGGTACACCCTGGACAGGTCGCCAGTCTGTCGCAGGGCCAACACATAGGGACAGACAACCATTCACACTCACATTCACTCGCACATTCACACCTAGTGGCAATTTGGATTATCCAATTAACCTATCCCCACAAGCTGCATGTCTTTGGACGGTGGGAGGAAGCCGGAGTACCCGGAGGGAACCCACGCAAACACGGGGAGAACATGCAAACTCCACACAGAAAGACCCCGGCCTGATGTTGGAATTGAACTCAGGACCTTCTTGCTGTGCGGCAACAGTGCTAACCACCGTGCTGCCTAACTCTAATAATAAAAAGCCAAAACAATCTTACTTTTAAATGTGGTATAATTACTTTGAAAACATATGTGCATAAACAGTAGAACAGAGAAGCTGGTAATAGTCAAAATAGCTGAAACAACTTAATTTAAAATATATATTTTTACATTTCTTTGTGTCTGATGGTGTTGACTAAAACCTTGCACTTCTCCAGCAAAAACATGATTAAAAATTGTTACACCTGGCAGATTGTACCAAAACAAGGTGAGACAGCCAAAACTTTGTGTAACAATTATATGTAAATATGTCTTTAAGAGAGTAAAGAGAGGTTAGTTTATTTTGGAGTAGAGCTCCATTTATTAAGAAAAATTAAAAAAGACAGGAACACTCTTTAGAGGTTTGTGGGTGGCTCTCAAAAGAGCCGTTGTGGGGAAGTCACTCAGACTTCAAACAGGCTACTCCTTTGGTTGCCAAGACACGGCTCCCTCCGCCGAGAAGTGGGCCATGAACTTCTCCCCCACCAGGACAGCCTCTCTGGAGGAGTTGTTTGCTGCTACACGACCCAGGCCTTGCAACGGCTCCACCACAGCAGGTGCCACACCCCTCACAGCAGGTGCCACACCCCTCACAGCAGGTGCCACACCCCTCACAGCAGGTGCCACACCCCTCACAGCAGGTGCCCCTCTCTTGTCCAAACAGCACAGAAAATTGTGGAGAACACACGTTGCCTTCACACACTTCTCCGCAATTTCAGGACGGAGCTCCATGGAGCGCAGATACAACCTCTACTGTGAGGGAGAGAGGGAAGTTCCAGCGCTCCTGGAATCCCTCTGCAATGCACCGCCAGTCTTCAGTTGAAGGCACAGCCATGAAGTCGTCCACTAGACAGTCCCAGATGGACGTCGCTACCTGGGGGGTGATCTGGCTCACCAAGGACACGCCAACTCGAAAACTGAATGCGATGGTCCTGAAGGAGTCCTCGGTGGCAAGGAACCTGGACAAAATGCTGCAGTTACAAAATACATTATTCAAATTCCAAAATACTTTTGTGATGTCAGATTTAAATTACAAAACATAAATCTTACATAAAACCTTTTGTAATTACAAGGATAATTACATGATATATATTAGATATAATCTAAAACAGTCTGCTGGGATTATATACAAATATTCAACTATCCCAGAATTAAACCAGGTCTAAATAAAAAGAAAGGAGTATCACTACAAAGATTAACCCACAGTGGTCCTCATACCACAGTTTGATATCAGCAAACAGCGAGAGCATACATTGATATGACACCACAGCCATGCTATCATTCAAACACTGATAACGGCATAAATCGAATTACAGTGGGGCAAAAAAGTATTTAGTCAGCCACCGATTGTGCAAGTTCCCCCACCTAAAATGATGACAGAGGTCAGTAATTTGCACCAGAGGTACACTTCAACTGTGAGAGACAGAATGTGAAAAAAAAATCCATGAATCCACATGGTAGGATTTGTAAAGAATTTATTGGTAAATCAGGGTGGAAAATAAGTATTTGGTCAATAACAAAAATACAACTCAATACTTTGTAACACAACCTTTGTTGGCAATAACAGAGGTCAAACGTTTACTATAGGTCTTTACCAGGTTTGCACACACAGTAGCTGGTATTTTGGCCCATTCCTCCATGCAGATCTTCTCGAGAGCAGTGATGTTTTGGGGCTGTCGCCGAGCAACACGGACTTTCAACTCCCGCCACAGATTTTCTATGGGGTTGAGGTCTGGAGACTGGCTAGGCCACTCCAGGACTTTCAAATGCTTCTTACGGAGCCACTCCTTTGTTGCCCGGGCGGTGTGTTTTGGATCATTGTCATGTTGGAAGACCCAGCCTCGTTTCATCTTCAAAGTTCTCACTGATGGAAGGAGGTTTTGGCTCAAAATCTCACGATACATGGCCCCATTCATTCTGTCCTTAACACGGATCAGTCGTCCTGTCCCCTTGGCAGAAAAACAGCCCCATAGCATGATGTTTCCACCCCCATGCTTCACAGTAGGTATGGTGTTCTTGGGATGCAACTCAGTATTCTTCGTCCTCCAAACACGACGAGTTGAGTTTATACCAAAAAGTTCTACTTTGGTTTCATCTGACCACATGACATTCTCCCAATCCTCTGCTGTATCATCCATGTGCTCTCTGGCAAACTTCAGACGGGCCTGGACATGCACTGGCTTCAGCAGGAACACGTCTGGCACTGCGGGATTTGATTCCCTGCCGTTGTAGTGTGTTACTGATGGTGACCTTTGTTACTTTGGTCCCAGCTCTCTGCAGGTCATTCACCAGGTCCCCCCGTGTGGTTCTGGGATCTTTGCTCACCGTTCTCATCATCATTTTGACCCCACGGGATGAGATCTTGCGTGGAGCCCCAGATCGAGGGAGATTATCAGTGGTCTTGTATGTCTTCCATTTTCTGATGATTGCTCCCACAGTTGATTTGTTCACACCAAGCTGCTTGCCTATTGTAGATTCACTCTTCCCAGTCTGGTGCAGGTCTACAATACTTTTCCTGGTGTCCTTCGAAAGCTCTTTGGTCTTGGCCATGGCGGAGTTTGGAGTCTGACTGTTTGAGGCTGTGGACAGGTGTCTTTTATACAGATGATGAGTTCAAACAGGTGCCATTCATACAGGTAACGAGTGGGGGACAGAAAAGCGTCTTACAGAAGACGTTACAGGTCTGTGAGAGCCAGAGATTTTCCATGTTTGAGGTGACCAAATACTTATTTGCCACCCTGATTTACGAATAAATTCTTTACAAATCCTACCATGTGGATTCATGGATTTTCTTTTTCACATTCTGTCTCTCACAGTTGAAGTGTACCTCTGGTGCAAATTACTGACCTCTGTCATCATTTTAAGTGGGGGAACTTGCACAATCGGTGGCTGACTAAATACTTTTTTGCCCCACTGTAAATCGGGACTTGATGAGACCCGAGTATCACTAGAAATATTATAAACAGTCGTCTCCGTACCACAGCTTGCTATCAGTAAACACCGACAGCATTCATTGATAGCATAGCACATCCATGTTAGCACAGGTATCAATAAAGGACTACCGTATTAAACACTTTTACTAACCTCAGGGAGATGGACAGGCGCTCTGCAGGTGGGATTGAGCGTCTGTAGTTGGTGTCAAGGCGGGCAATGCTGGGACCAACGCGGGACAGCAGGTCCTCAAACTGGGCGAGTGAAAGACGGTGGTATTGCTGGAATCTGCCGTCATCCAGGCGCAGCTCCTGGAGCAAATGGTGAAACTCACCAAACTGCTCACGCGTCTGGAGGACCTGATGGACCCAGGTACGGCGAGGACGTCCTTAACGCCGCTGCTCTGCTCCTTTTTGGCTCCTACCTTAAAGCACACTGTGCGCTGTCGATCTTACGTGCTGCACAATAATGTTTAACATTTAGTATTTACTGTTATATTCCCATAGATCATCATGGTGTTGTTTATTTTATTGCTCTAGTCTTCTTCTGCTTGTTTTCTTTTTTCTTTCTCAACAGGTGATCCAGGAAAAAAAAAAAAAAAGACCCCAACGTATTAGCCAGAGGTCCCTTTACTACGGTTCGGAGCCGCGGACCTGTTTTATTTACGAGATCACTGCAAAAAGTGCAGCCTTACCTAATGTGCACCTACTGTTACTCATTTATATTAAGATTTAAACATCTAGTTGGTGTTGGTATGGAGAGTAACCTTCGGTAATAGTAATAAATCACACAGCAATAGGATATTCATGTAGTTGTAAAGTATTCAGAATATGTTACTTCTATTATCTTTGGTGGAATACATTTTAAAATTAACACTGTCAACAGGTTAGCACCTCATACCACAGTGCAGCAAAGCAGTCTCATGAGCGCTGGGAAGGACACTTAAGGACACTTTAAGGAAAACTTAAACTGAAAGCGAGCCTTTATTTGGGCTGATGCAGAAGGGAGTAGACAAAACATAACAGGGACTGAGACTGCAACTAACCAAAAACCTAAACTGGAAAAACACTAACCTGACTGAAAGGCATAACTATGATCACTGTGAACAGAATGCTGTGCAGATGCATGGAAACTGTGAACCAAGTGGCGTGACGAAAGAGACATGAACATGACCTGCACGGAACCTCATCGTGCGGCTGCATGAAAAACAACATAAACCAAATGGCAAACATGAACTGCACAGAATCCTGAAAAACACTTAACTTGACCGGGGGGGAAGTACACAGACGACGCGACACAGACTGTATGAAACACAGAGACTAAATACACATGAGGGATGATCAGGGGAAGTGGCCACACATGGGAGCACAGCTGACACACATGAACCTAACGACAGGACAGGAGAAATGAAACTGAATACACTGACATTGAATACAGACTTTCAAAGTAAAACAGAAAACATGGAGATTAGACATGACATGAACTTGACAAACAAAGAAAACTTGGACATGAAACATGGCAGAATGTAACTAGATAAACCGAAATGAAACTAGACTAAAAAGAATAACAAAACACCAAGAAACTGAGAATACTGGGTCACATGACCCAGGGCCATGACAATACGGAGGTGTTATCAGCTCAGTATTGAACAAGAAATATTAATGCTTCAAATTATTTGTCCTAAAGGATGCAAGCTGTACAGAGTACTGCACATGTGACTTTGTGAACATACCTCATTAAATATAATTCGGACAGTTTTTTAACCTGAATATTTGCAACAAACAAAAAATATACAGAGTCAGTGCTAAAAAAATAATCAGAGGAAAAAATTAACATTTTAACTTAAGCTGCCAAGCGGAAGTAGTTGGTTTCAGTACATAAGTATCGGGCTTTGCTATTTAATCCGTAGCTATTGACTAATGAGGGGTTACTGAAGTGCCAGGTTTTTAAAAGTTGGCGTTAATGTCGTTCCACATGTGGAAAGCGACAGAAAACATGCTGCTGTTTGCACATATTTAATAATCAGCTCTGCACAGGAGCAGAAGCAGAGTCCAGCCTGTTGCTCTTACAGTATAATACTCATAAAGAAAGTACAGTAACCGTGGTTAGTCACTGAGCAGCCCGGTGCGTTTCTCTTGATTTCTTTAGTCAGGGTAAATTCATTCACCTGCACGGGTTAGCTAAACGAACTTTACAAAACAAGTTTCCCCGACAGCCGAGTGCTCACCTAAGGACCTAAGTTACGGATTAGCTTACACACACATTTAACTTACCGAAAATAATACGGTGGGGCCTCAGGTCCTCCTGTCTGGTAGTCCAATTTACTGAAGAACATCTCAGGCTGTCACTTTGAAATAGCCGGTAATGTAAACGCTGGACCTCTCAGCATCTGCCATTCCCGAACAGACACATGCAAGTTTGTCCGTGACTGCAGCCGCGCTGTACATTTATTTCAGTTTCAATATTTTTTTCGGTTTCATTTCAAGGTGGCATCGTTCTGATCCCATACACACACAAATCCTGATTTACAAGTACAAAATATTTATGACCACAATTTGAGCCCATATACTCTCTCTACCACAGCTGCCTTTGAACTTGCCTGGGCCAGGTCTGAGTCCAGCTTTGCTACTCCTGCCAGGTCACATGACACAGGGGTGTGCTCTGATGTCAGCAGGCAGGTCAGTGGAGCCCTCTGGTGGTGGATATATGGCAGTGAATCAGGAGGAGGCCTGAGAACAGACAGCAGGCTTAACTAGCAGGACAAAGTAGCATGTAGTACTTGAAGGAGTCATCACAGCCAATCAGCTCTCAGGAAAATGGAACATCACATAAATATTTCTCTTCTTTGATTTTCATCAATGTATTTCCTTTGATAGATTTTCCGTCAACACTTCTGCTTGATTAGAAGCTCATAGGCAGTTCCTGTCACTCTACAATAAAACAATGTAAAGGCTGCCCTCTCTGCCCTCCCACTAGCTGACACAAGTAAACTGTGCTAAGATGCCCTACATGGACTAAGGTTCTTGGCCACACACATATAGATTTGCTTGGCTGTAGAAATCCATGCCATGAAGCTCCCAGCGCACATTTTTGATGCTTCTGTCTGTGGCAGAGCAGGTTTGGAGCTCTGCAGAGCCTTGGTGACTTTTACTGACTATGCACCCCTACCCATTTATTATGGGTAGGGGTGCATAGTCAACAAAATAGTCAACAAAATATGTAATTTGACATATTTTGTTGTTTTGTGTGTGTGTTTGTCTGTGTGAAGTTTTGATGTGTATGTGAAAAACACAATTTTGAAAACACTGGAAAAAGACCTCAAGACATGTTTTCCTTTACTTTCTATGAAACAAAAATTCCCACCAAGGCTTTTCAGTGTGAAATTTAGTGTATAGAAAATACCTGTGCCAGGTTGTCTCCATCTAGTGGTGAACATGGCCTCACCACTACATCAGGTGAGCTTTTCACTGTGCACAGTGACACAAAAGTCATTTAACAATTTTAAAAAAAGCAATGTTACAGATTCAGTAAGAACTGAAGTTTATCATAATCCTTCAAGTTTCACTCAGTAACAGCAGCTTTTTATTATTGGCTATATTTTAGAGTCACATTTATATGAAATGTCAAACAATCACAGAGTGACACTGAACTAAACAATCAATGCCATGTGAGTTGTTCTTGTTTGTTCTTTATCTCGGATTTATTGTAAGCAGCGGGAGTAAAAGCTAAAGAAAAATAGTAAAGATATGAATGAATCTCTGCTCTTACAGCTTTTATTGTGCCATAATGTCTGCTTTGAAACCGTCCTCTTGCTCGTCTCTTGGATGCTCACCTCTTCTTCACCTGTTCCTTTCACCAAACTGCTGCACTCTCGTTCTCTCCTCTCGCCTCCTCTTCTGATTATAATTAGATGCAGTCAGCATGTGCCAAACAAACTCCCCCCAAATCGATCATGTTTGATATGATGATGACGTTTTTAACATCTTATTTATGCACTTGTTGGGTGGGAAAGAGTAAACAAAGATGGGGCATAGAAGCAGAACTGAGTCCTACGTGTGGAGGGACAGTAACTGTGTGTGTATATGTAAGCATTTAAACACTGCAGAGAGTCAAATTAACAGTAACACTATTTTGTCTAAGTCCGCCATTGTAGAAATTCATTTCACCGAAACAATAACATGGCGCACAATGTGACAATAAACGTATAAAACACAAATTCTTACCTAGCAGGAGAATAAATAATCAGTATTTTAAGGCTACTGCATGTATAGATGTCACTGCTGGCTCACATAAGCTAGCTCTGAGACCCGCCAGAGTTTACGCCACAGTTGACTGTCGCGAAAGAGTCGTAAATCACCGGCATTGTAAAACTTAAAATGATTCCAGGGCATGTTATAAAACACCCAATAGATGTGCTGGATATTAAACGGTATCAAACGACTAAATGAACACAGGGTTACAATTACATGCTCACGTCGTCACATCGAGAGTTTATTCATTAATCATCAGAGTTCAACAATGTTACATCCAGTTGAAAACAGCTTCACTAACGCCAGCAAAACAGGCTAACAGTATATAAGAGCACAAAAACAGCCGTGCTTATCGACAGCTCGACATATCCTCAACAACTCACCTCAGTATGTGTAACCCGTTCATGTGTTACGCCTGTTGTTCTTGCGTTGTGTTCTGGCGTGAAAGTAAGAGGCAGGAGACAGTACTGGGTCTTTGGCTCTTTACTGCACATCTGCAACACAGAAATATGTGTCTGATCTGTGTGTGTCACGCGACTGCCAGTACACCTCTCCTCCAGCCATGCTGAAAGGAGCTGTGTCTGCAGCTTCATTAACACTACAATAATATAATGAATCAAATACAACAAATTGTTTTAAAACATTAACTTAAGCTCTCAAAAACAAAAAGCACAAAATAAATAATATGTCACTGAAAAAACATCAAAAACAACTTATAAGAACAATAAACAAAATAATTCAAAAACAAATAAACAGTCAGATAAATACAATTCAATAACCAGGACCCAATATTCTGGTACTTATAGTTCAAACATTATACTTCAGTACAATTATATTAATAACCACCATCTAACAGGCAATACAACACTGTACTTATAAAAACAATGACTGAAAGACTGCATCTCCAAAACATAAGAACATCTCCATACCTGCAACACAGAAATATGTGTCTGATCTGTGTGTGTCACGCGACTGCCAGTACACCTCTCCTGACGAAGGAAAAAAGAGTGCATGCTGTTAAAAAAAGACTGCCGCGAGTAGCCGCTAGCAATCAGGCTAACTTAGCATGCTAGCATTTTAGCTGCGTTCTCGGCTAAAACTCATAAGCGTATATTAGTGAACTCCGCCCTCCACAAAACTTATCCCGAATGAGTCTCTTAATGACAAACAAAAACGCGGCGGTTTGGCTGTATTCACATTGCAGCTTGGGATCTGAACAAACTTTAATTAGCTGAGAGCAACGTGGCAGTGACTTACCTCCGGCCATGCTGAAAGGAGCTGTGACCGGGGCACACATGCACGCGCCTACGTTACCACGCAGCGCACACACACACATGAACGCACTATACACATATGCAGCATATTTATTTTACTTGGTTTTAGAGTTGGAGTATTTACATAGTGATCTGAAATATTTTGCTGCTGAGCAGCAGAGCTCCAAAGCGTCCCCCTGTAACCATGGTTACGCAGATGCGTTCCGACTGTCACGTCACAGAGGAGAACCTGTTTCAAATGTATACCTGGATCAACCTGGAATCAGTTTGAAAAGTTTTCTGCTGAGATCCGCAGCTCGACTTCCTGGCACCCCGGGATAAGATGAGTTGCTGTGTTTTTCACGGAGAAAAAATAATTAACATGGAATAACGTCAGTGTTAGATGAAAAAAAAAAGATGCAAGCAGAAGAGGACAGCAGATTGAGAAGAGATTTCTTCAAACGGTAAGGAGCTTCTAACAAGTGATATCTGATAAGCTTAAATCTTAAATCTAATGTCCAGATTCATGCTAAACTTTTCTGATTACTCCGTGAATCTGCACTGTTAGACTTTTCATCGCCACTTTACGGTAACATACTGGCGTCACTGCTGCCAGCGTCATATCGTGACGCCGTGTTACGCTAGCTTACCTTTCTGCAGGATGATACCGTTTTTGCTGGTGTGGTATAATACTCTTGGACAAATTATGGTAACGCACCGTAGCCTTTTTTACGGTATCTCACTGGCGACAGTTATGTCAGTGAGATACCGTTATGTCGTTATGTCGTAAATTACGTCAACAAAGTAACATCATACTGTGATTAAGAAATTGGTATACTACCGTTTATTCACGGTATGTCACTGTAAGCCCGCTGCAAGGTAATAAACTGCAATATATTAACCAGTAACTTACCGTTATCACGCATCATCAGTACCAAAAATATTCATCTCTGCTAGAGGATACCGTGTCCCAACAGGCGGTCATTTACTCTTTTAACAGGTCGTAATTTACCGTAATTTCAGTTAACAGTAACATACTGTAAGAGACTGGAGGGTTCCAAAAAAATTGGATGGATGGATAGACACACACACACACACACACACACACACACACACACACACACACAAAATATAATTCATGTGCTTTGCACCACTTTATTTCAATTCTGATTTTTCCCTGCTGAAATACACATTTCCAAAATCAAAAACTGAAAAGAACTGAAAACATATTTTCATTGAGGAAGCACTTGTTTTTACTAAACCATGTAATCCATTATTTTCTCAGATGGTTGTACAAACAATAACGATATTATGTCATATCCATATCATGGCAGACAACACATGCTCAAGTGTTGGGTTTCCTTACTTATATTTTGTAGGGTCTCAAACCTACAATGTGAAGTGCCTTGGCATTCATTTTGTTGGCACCATACAAATAAACTGAATTGTAATGGATATAATATCAAGCCCCACACGTCTGCCTTTATATACACTTTGTCCAAAATACTGGCTCACACGACCAAATCATTGCACAAAACAGGGTCCACAAGGACATGGATGAGCGTGTGTGGTGTGAAGGAACTTGACTGACCTGCACTGAACCCTGATCTTGCTTTGTGGACTGAGTTCATTGATTTGTAGGGTGAGCCAATACATGTGACAATTAAAGTGTAAGTAGCTGAAATAATTTTTAACAAACGGGTAAAAGAAGGTTAGCACTGGTGCTGCACAGCAAGAAGGTCCTGAGTTCAATTCCACCATCAGGTCTTTCTGTGTGGAGTTTGCATGTTCTCCCCGTGTTTGCGTGGGTTCTCTCCGGGTACTCCGGCTTCCTCCCACCGTCCAAAGACATGCAGCTTGTGGGGATAGGTTAATTGGATAATCCAAATTGCCACTAGGTGTGAATGTGCGAGTGAATGTGAGTGTGAATGGTTGTCTGTCCCTATGTGTTGGCCCTGCGACAGACTGGCGACCTGTCCAGGGTGTACCCCGCCTTTCGCCCTATGACAGCTGGGATAGGCTCCAGCGCCCCCCGCGACCCTGAAAAAGGATAAGCGGAAGCGAATGGATGGATGGATGGATGGATGGGTAAAAGAAGGAAAAAAAATCAAAACTGTTGCACTCAAAAAAACCTATTGGACAGAGACAGCGTCTTGCAAGATGGCGAGAGAGCTTGTCTTCATTGTTGCTCGTCTTGTGTAAATGTCCAGAAAGCATGGGCCATGGATCATCTGTGGAGACATGGGTAACAACACATTGGTCACTTAAATTATACAAGAAATTTACTAATTTCCCTAATTTGAAGTTCTCCACTCAAATTCAGTAAGCCACTGGAGGAAAGTTGTGACATGAGGGTTAATGTGAACAACCTTTCGCTTCACAGTGGTCCCAGTCTTCCTGCTTGTCCCAACCTTGGAGGTACATTTTGTTCCCTCTTCAGGGTTTATCCTTACAAAAAACCTTGCACACGCTGACTCCTGGTATTCCAGGTTCAATACATAGAATGAACCAAAGAAGACTGACATTGCATCAGCACAGGTGTTCTCTTTGTCCAGCTCAACAATTACACACCCCTCTGCACTCACCATCCAGCAGGTGGCGGTCATTGAACTTTGTCCTTAAATGTATAGGGGCAACATGTTGTCATTATGCAACATAAAATAATTTCAATACTTCACTTCTTCACACTGTCTAGATAGTCATAAAGCAAATACCTACGTACAGTTAATTATTAATGGCCTTATGTACATAAGTCCATTTTAACATATTATAATTGTACATAATTGGGAATTATTCTGCCCATTAAACACACCTAACAAAGAGTCAGCCCAGTTAAATTACCGGAGGTGAATCAACTGTATGGTTATTTTGGAGTTTATAGTTTGTGCTGCTGTTAAACTTTACAGTATTGACTTCAGTATTTCTGCTGTTGGTGTAGCTAGACTACTGTTGATCAGTAATATGTAATGTGAAATTTGATATTGTTACTTTGCTGGATTCACTGAGACACATGTCCAACAACCTTGGTTTATAAAGGAAATTACAGAAATTTGAGCTAACAAAACAGAGACTGGATACCTGTGTCCACAAAAAGCTCCTGTGCCAAACAGAAATTTTAATATGGTCTAATCAGCTCTATGTCATAAATGACTTCTTACCAAGCATAATCAGCCTTGGGGTGCTTGGCAGGCTTTTAACATGCAAACTGAACAATATAAATTTGTGTGCACTGAAGCCACAAAATTTAGAAATACACAGTTGCAAAAACTTCAGTGACCAATTACCTTTCCTGAATGACATATTCAATGCAAAAAATAAGAGTATTGTCAATAGGGACCAATTCCCAGTTTTTACATGATCAAAATTATTCACAAAAGGCTTCAATAAACAGAAAATGTGTGCCGACAAGAGAGCAGTGCACAAACATGAAAAGATATTTGAGCTCGACGCTTTAATGGGTTTAACATGACTTAGTCAGCACTCCGCACCGTACAGGTAGTACAAGCACACCTGAAAACACTGACCAGCTAACAGCTTTAAGCATTTGGGCGCAACCTCGGTAGTTCACCGATTCACCTGTTGCAAACGTCCAAGTTTCTATCAAGTCTCATAAATCCATCGGCAAATTACCTAACTAGTCTTTTGAGTCTCCACATTCAGAGATATTGACATTTTGTCTTTAAATGAAAATATCCTGGTAGCTTAAAAGTCAAAACAAACAGTACTAAGAACGCATTTCGGACTTCTCTCGAATAAGTGAAAAAAACACTTACCTTCAGACTGATTAGCTGGTTCCGATCCAACTTTAATGTGTCCCATGTCAGTCCGTTTTAGGGAAAAAGTGTTAAGTGGTTTCATTTAATTTTGAGATACTCCCGCATGGACGAGCAGCAATTTGGAGTCTAGCAGAGTTACCACGAATAGCATACGATCTTCAGATATAATCCAATCAACCTTGCATTTAACCCGATTGAACATCCAGTTACCTCTGACTACTTCTAAGTTGCACATGTTAACGGTCTCATCATCACTCTGTGCTGCAGCGAACTGTATCTGTGGCACAGAATAGTTGATGGCCATGTTGTTCTCCTGCTTTGCAGCTTTTTTTGAGTCTGAATTGCGGCTTAAACGTGCAAAACTAAGAGAAGCAGATCAATATTTTCTTCTTGTTGTTATTTAATGGTGGTTGGCAACCAGCGAAAGGAGCATTAACCACCTCGAGCAATATTTTCTATCCCCATTGTTGTTTTGAAAGTGAATACCCGACGTGTGCGTCATACGTCACGTTGTACGTCAGGTGAAGGTGTGGTGTCGGCTATCGCACCTGTCGCATTACAAAGCTTTAAAAACGTAACAATCGCTTTAAAAACACAACCCAACGCGCTAAACTGTGATAATGTGTTACATTATCACGTATATCAGGACATCTCTTCTGAACCAAGACGAAGTGGTGCTACAAAGGAATTATTTCTTTAGGAGAGCATTTAATAGCAGTCTGGCCTGCAACAAAATGCACCGCTAAAAATACAGTTTCTGCTTGTCCCAGAATTTATTAATTTTGAGAGTGAAGTTGTAGGACTGATGCTGGTTAGTGGTGTAGGTTTCATGGATGTGACACCTTGTGTAAAATGACGACCAGAGCATATTATTAAATCAGTTCACTGTAGTTAGGCAGAGGTGTCTTAAAAAGTACCACCTTATACAAAACAAATGAAGGTCCAGTATAAGAAAGAATAAGAAGAGAAAAAAGAAACATCCTGCTAAATGAAGTCATTTTTAAACATTACTCTAAATGTAGCCATTAGTTTTTGTTGCTGGCCATACAAAAATAAGTATACTTCAATTATATTTCCCAAGTATACCTTACCTAGTACGTATACTAATAATGCTTCTTGGGACTATATTGGCCCCCGTTTTAGTACATAACAGTATTCTTGAAATTAACTTTTAGATGTACTTTTTGTTCACCATAATTGTACTAGCATAATGTCATAATGTCTACAAGGGTATAATTAAAATATACTCGACTCTATCACAATACTAACCTTACAAGTATACTATTAATTAATAGTATTACTAATGTTTCACATTGTTTGACTAAACAAATGCATTTATTAATATATGAGGTTCCATTCAGTTCAAGGAATTAAATTTTAGTGTGGCTGCAACTTACTCCTTAAGTTAAAAATTATGCTGTATATTGTAGTTTATATGTTATACTGCTTTCACAGTGAATCACATTTTATAGTAATACACTCTGAATGAGGATTTAAGTAATTACTCTTAGATCTACAGTAGAAAACAACAGAAATCCGGATGGTGTAATAGTATAATCTCAGTAACATCACCAATTGTTACATTTGCTGTATTTTACAGCTGTTTCCATGAGTACGGTGAGTTACCGTAAAAATAGTGTAATCTCATGGAATTTTCCCACAATTACATGCAAATTACAGTACTAAACTGCTAACATCCTTTAGAGTTTTTTACTGTTGATTTTGCAGTACTAAGCTATGGAAATTACTGCAAAGGCTAACTGTAATCGGGTAATTTCATGGTGAGAAATGTCTTTGACAAAAAAATGCAGGATTAATTAATAGCTGTATATGACTGCTAGGTTAGGACGTGGTTAGGCAACAAATACTTAAGAGAGAGAGATTTTGCTCTATTAACTCATTCACTGCCATTGACGTGTATAGACGTCAATTGAAAGCATACGTTTGAAAATGGCTGGCAGTGAATGA